>NW_027176816.1:9330562-9677460 GCF_023349555.1 Cebidichthys violaceus
ATTGCAGTGTGTTTTTTTTTTTTCTTGGCCCTCTGTGTTTTTCAAAAATGTTACGCAGTTCCAAATTGTGCTGCTAAAATTGAATACTGGACCTTTTATGTAGTCAATCTGTGTCTAGATATATAGAGGAAGATTCAGCTTTACTTCCTATTTAAAGAAAATGGAAGGTTTGGAGTGACTTTTCTGGTCCTCTTCTCCATTTCATTTTCCTTCTCTCCTTCATCCTCCCTCTTTTCCCTTAGGGATTGTTGTCTGAATCTGATGTGGTTTGAATTCTCTTCTTCCCTCTCTCTGTATGTCAACTTCAGGTGTTTCTTTTCTGCTCATGCTTTTGTGTTTTCTGCATTCTTTTAATTAACAATCCTGTTTGTGTTACTCCTCACTCTTCAGCTTGTTTACGGCCTTTCTGTTCAATCCTTTTTCTCTGTGATTTGTTTAAAGGTTAGTCAGTGTGGGTGGACGGATGTATTTTTCTTTCATCTCAGACACATGCTTCTGAGTAGTATGTTAGTTGAGCTTTGGTGTATCTAACAAGATCCTGTGACATTCTCCTTCAGAATGTGGCAGCATTAGTTGACACAGTTTCTTTTTATCACTCTGTGAGTCTTACTCTGCTTCTCCCGGACTTGCCCTCTCCCCCAACTCTGCAATTTGTGGCCGCTGAGGAGGTGACAGGATTGTTCCAGGTCAACCATGGAGCTTTGACCTCTACGCCTCTTTGCTTCTTATCCAGAAAACGGCACACTCGCTTGGCTAAGCCAGCTTGATTTCACCTCAGAGTCTTAGCCTTTAGTCACGCTCTGATAAGTGATTGACTAAAATGGCGGGCTGTCACAACAAAGCTGGGCACTAAACTCACAGACTCCACATATCCTGGTTACCTGCTGATGCTTGGTATGGCAAAATCTTGGATTGAATCTTGGATTGTGAACAGAGAGTGCGGAATGTGTTTGTTATGGTAAAACATAATCACCTATATTAGTAGGTACCACTTTTTCTCAGACTGTGGGTACTTGCGGATACAGAGTGCTGGTATGAGTACTTAATAATACTATTACAGAGCTAATGTTTACCATATAACTGACAATACCAACATTGACCTATTAATGCCATCAGTAAACTAAAAATAAAAAGCTGAGCAAAACTCAGAGGAGTGGCCCATCACTAAAATGAGAATAGCTGGTTTACATTAAAGGTCAGCCCACCTTATGTGAGCCTGGGCCGTTGTTGTCACTAGCTTCAGACACGGGAGCTTGACTTGGGTCTTGAGGAGTTGTAGCATTTACGAATAAACTGTACACACACTGCACTGCTACGTTCACAGCTATAACGTTACTGATTGCATTACACTGCCAGGCAGACACACAGCTGACAAACTCGCAGCTTCATTAATTGTCCTGGATGTAGCCACTTTCTCCACCACATCAATGTATTCAGTGGTATTGGGTGAGGTTGTATTGGAGGATTACAAGTACATGAGTACAGTGAAAGGCCCATATTGGTATTGGTTGCATCCCTGATACCTGCTAAACATCAGCCTTTTAGCTTTGTCATTGTGACCATATTAGCATGCAGACGTTAGCATTTAGCACAAAGCACTGCTGTGTTTCACAGAGCTGTAGTCGTAGCTGTAGACTCTTAATCTTGTTTGCATGCACGTGAACAATCGTCACCCTTATGTCCTTGTTATTGTCACAGAACGACATGCCTTTGTGTCCTCCTTTGTACTAGTCAGCACTCTGTATTTCTACCATCCCAAATCCTACAACTGATCAGTGTCAAGATAAACTGGTTTAATTGTAGTGCCATAATTCTTACAGTTTTATTTTGTAAAGAGAATGATCAGAGGTCTTTTTGCTGGAATTAGTCTTTTTTTTTTTTTGCAACTGCTTGGCCCCAATTTAGGATGAACGACTTTTTGTAACCACTTGTTTCTAGAATGGGATTTCATTGTTGCCTTTCAGATTTTATTGCTGGAGACAAAATTCGTCATTTGGCCTGTGATGTTGGATCTTGAGGCTTAAAAGATAAGAGGCCCTTATTTGCTCCTATGATACACCAACTTTAAAGCCGATACACAGTGTATAGAGCTTCATTCATCAAATCATCTGTCCCCATACACCCTCTGTCTCCCTCTTTTTCTGAAAAGGTGTCAGCTGGCACCAATGTAATTAGAATCTACTCACAAGGCGTCAGATTGACTTTCGACAGGCTCAGTCAGGCTCTCATGTTAAGTCTTTAAAGCTTCACAAAAGGAGTAGTCTTTCATACACTTGTCTAAACGATGAAATGGTGATGCTTTGGATCTAAAAAGTCAATTTTGTCGGTAAATCTCCCACACTCATGAATTCAAAGCCGGGGCACTTATATCGCCCCGATCAGATGCGCTCATGTTATTGACAGAGTTAGTAGAATAATCATTAGCTGGCACATGATTGTGTCGATGTAGATCAGTGATTTAAGTGTTGTTATGCACGCTGTCATCCTTTGGCAGCTACTGTGGAAGTAGTCTGGTCTGCCGATATTTTTCATTTGGCTGCATTCATTCATTTGATTTGAGCTAATTACAGTTTTTGCACGGCTTTTTAGGTAAGAAGTGAGAGGAGAAGCTATCATTCTCTAATTTATATGGTAACCTGCCTGACACGAACATGCACAGACCGGATGAGGACAGCCTGTTCTTGTTTAGAGAGTGAGGACATAGCAGTAATAGGAGACTGGTGGACAGAAGGGACAGGGGACGATCAATTGAAACAGAGTCAGAGGAAGGATTAGAGACATGAGGAGAAGTCAAGATGGAAGTCAGACGGACAGACAAGAGGAATGAAATTATTGCTGCAAAAGGAAGTTATTTGAAGATGTAATACATCCCAAACGGCTTTAACAGCCACACTGTAGGTGATGCGCTTTGCATTTCTGGGTTATTTTTGTCATTTATTTGTACATATTCAGGCCAAATATACACCCACAAGATCAGAGCCTCACAATTAGTTGATTGGTTCATCGTCAGAAAATTAGTGGTGAAATATCCAGTAAACCTCGTAGTTCCAGCATGTCAGAATTAGCTGTTTTTCCTTGTCCTACATTACAGTAAACTTAATATTTGTTGGTCTCTTTGAAATTGTTACTCTTTGAAGTTTTACAAACTAAACAATTTATTGAGCAAATAGTCATCTGATTAATCGATTATGAACATCATCAATAGTTGCAGCCTTACATGAGTTGACATCATGTCAAGAAAGGAATTACGTAAAACAGTGAAACATCTAGTAATCATTTTTAATTTGGCAATTTCTCTTTGTGAAACATTCACTGAAGTAGACCAAAATGTCCCCTGACAGTAGCCTCACTAGTCCAGAATGCATTGCAGCTTGTGTTTATTGTTGTTCATCTATGGTTTGCCTGGACACACTTGTTTTCTTTTCCGTTGCTTTAACTAGTATTGTTGCTGCAAGATAAAGGCTAATGCAGTCAGGTACAGGTCTGCAAAATTCAGCATGAAGGCAGCACAATAGCTCTACTGATAGGGTGTATGAAGGTGATGAGCTCATCTGAGCTTCGCCTGCTCTGAATCACCTATTGAACTGGTATGAAAGCCCTTCATTAATCCACAACTCTAAAGTAAACGCTGCCGTCTTGCCTCTAAGGAGCGGCACATATTGAACATTAGCATTACTCCATTTACAATTGTGGAAAATGGAGGAAGTTCATTGTCAGCGTAATAGTTTGCAGCATAAGTTCCAGTTAATTTATTTAAATACCTGGTCATCGCAAATGTGTCTGAAATGACTTGACATATAATAGAGAGTAGTGTATCCAGATCAAACTAATTTACAATCAGTCATAGGATAAAATTAAGCAGTATATCACACAGAAAACATAAGACAAGAAAGCAATCAAGTACAAGACGCATAGCAAGTTGGAGAGCTCACCTATTATTCCCACCCTAGTCTCTCTCCAACAATATACGACAAGAAAAACTGCTCACGAACACCTTATGTAGACACTATAAATAGACATAAATGTCAAGAAAATGTATCTGAACTCCATCAATGTCTGCTCCTTCTCTACTGAAGTGCCGAGAACATGCAAGGAAAGTTAGAGGGACAGACAATGACAACTTCTCCACTGGCAAGGTAAACTGACAGGAAAAAAACAGACAAGGAACCCTTGTCTGCTGCAAAATGCTGACTTGTTGGATGAGTATCCTTGAAGTGAAGGAGAGCCCCGAGTGACACAGAGCGACTCACATGGGAGATCTAAAGCGAGAAAGGTAGCAAGACAGCGAGAGGCACGGTGAAAGAGATCGAGATCTAAAGAGGAAGAGAGGCAAAGTGACAGAGCAACGGAGAGTATGACAGACCTAAAAAGGGAGTGCCTCAGGACCTGCAAACCTACTGCAGAGGGAGTAATGATGCCAGGTCAAACCCTCGGCTTCTTTACAAAGCGACACACAGCTGTTTCCACTTTTGCGGCCTGCCTTTGCCATGCCGTGCCTTTCAGGCCATGCCAGGGCACGAAATAAACCCTGCAACTACAGTACCCAAAATGCAACTACAGGGGCGGAGCTGAGGGAGTGTTAAATACAGTGAGCGTGCGATGAAAAGACGGGACGTTTTGTTTCTGTTCAATGTGAAGGTTGGAGAGGAGAGATGGACTGTAGAGAGATGATGGGGTCTCCTGTTGCTATTGAGGCAAACCGGCTCTACCTTATTCACTGGACATATTTAGGGTCACTAACTAGGACACACCTGTAGCTCGGGTAGAAACAGACTTTTGTTACGAAATGAGGACCACAGCGCTCGCTGGTGCTGAGGAAGTGATATGCCTGTTGTGTCACCTTGACCAAACATGTCCTAGTCAGCATCTCGAGGTTGCAGTGAGGGTGAACTCTTTCGTCTTAGTCAGAACTTGGAGCATGCTGTACTCAACACAAGAGGCCTTTTCATTCATAACAATACCAAACACACTGTCCACCACGTAGTCTGTGAAAGTAAGACCGGCCTCTTCGGCAATGCAGCAGTGTGGTATCCATTACAAGAAGCTGTTTTTAACTGAGCGGGACCCCTTAATTTAGCTGAGACGCTACTGTAGGTGACCTGTGACCGGACTGCAGGATCGGCCGCTCCACTGTGCTATTCTGAATATGAGACACCATTAACTCCACTCAGTCAGCTTCCATTCCCTTATGTCGTACTTCTCACTCTGCAGACAGTTGTTTGCTGTTTCTGTTTAAAATATCCCCAAAATGAATGAGGGTTATATATTGTAAGTACAGTATGGTGTATTTCATTTTCAAAGGATGGATCCGTTGTTGTTATTTGGAGGTTTTCTTTTCTTAGTTCCCAGCTTACTCAGCAAAAGTAAACTTCAAACTACAACTATATTTAAAATCTCAAATGTTCCAGCTAATATAAAATGTGAGGTTTTATACCAATCAGTCAAAAAGCAAGGCCTGTCGTCTTGACTGTACATTTTCAACCAATGTTTAACAATCAGAAAATTATTGAATGGTTATAACGATTGTCAATTAATCCAAACCATCATTGATTGAATGAATGAATGAATTGATTATGTAGTCAATAAAATGTCAAATTGTGAAAAATATTATTACTGACCAATCTATTCAGTACAAATCCACTGTCATTCAAAGCTCATGTTATACTTCATCAGTAGCAGGAGATTCCGAGTGAAACAGACAAGCCACTGGTGGTTACTAGTGAGACGGCCACGAGCCTCTCTGTCAGTTACATGTCCGCCGTGGTGGAAATGAGACAAATAATTGGCAGGACAAGGCAGCAGCTTGACAAGGACAGTTGCAGAATAGCGTGGGGGCAAATATAGCAGTAGAGCAACTTGGCAGGGTCAAAAGCCTGGCAGTGTCAAGGTTCAAAGAGCACCAGCCTCTGCCAGGTCTATCTCCTGCTGTTGTTGGCAGTGTTTACTCACACAGCACTTCTCGCCGGTGGCAGGCAGACAGAAATGTCAACGCCCAGCATCCGCAACACTTAGAAACTCTCCCCACTTCTTTTGCCTAGCAACACATTGCAGTGACAGCTTACATCACCACGCTTCCTCTGCTACAAGCCTCTCAGCACCTATCTGTAAATGTCAAAAGGCAAAGCGTGGAATAAGAAAAAGTGACAAGAAGCTGAAAACACTTAAGACCATTCTGTGATATTTTTTTTGTCAGCGGGAACCCTGACGTGAATTGTAAGTGAATGGTTAAGTTATATCTGTAGTATAATTATCTTTTAGTGTGTGTAATGGCTACACATACACCAAGCCAACCTGCATGATGTCATTATGTGATGTGAGCCTTCATGCCAGTCATTTAACAATCTGATTTACATTAGTCATTTAGCAGACACCTTTTATCCAAAGCGACTTACAATAAGTGTATTCAACATAGGTATTCAAGAGAACTACTAGTTACCAGAAGTGCATCTCCTTTTTTAAACAAGCATCTAAGAGCATAAACCAGAGCAAAAGTACGGTGCAGAAACAAACTAATACGAATACAATAAGTGCAAGAAACTAATATGAATACAATAAGTGCTGTGATTTATTCACTTCCATGCAGCGGTCATACATTCACAGTCTTTGTCTCTCTTAAATGACAACTTTCATGACCATCGGTAACATGTGTTTTTTAGAGACATGTATTTATTATAGGAATGGAGCTATGTGCCATTTATTTCATAAGTGAGGCAACAAGGAGCCTAATTATCCCTCTTAAGGCTCTACATCTGTTCCTTTTCACTGTAAATTCACCTATCACAATGAAATGTACACAAGGATTGTGATATTTACTTAGCGGTGAATATGTATTTTATTCTCAGTCATTATCTAATTTTCCATAATTATGATTCCCTTTCTAAAATTTCAAAATAAGAGTGTTCTGGTTCAGATAGCAGTATGAACCACCTGCTTTCTTTCCCCCATTTTCCAAGACTCCCGGATGGCATGAATGATGTCAATTTCACTGTATTAGGTATGGCAGTTTAACAGGCATACCCACGAAGTAGCAGACACACAGAGACATCAAGCACACAGGGTGCACAGCTATTCAATGATACATGGTTGTATCCCGGTGCGGTGATATCAAATCTGCAATCTGGAATCTATGTGGCTATTGCATTACAGTAGAGGACTGTAGTACGTTGTATGGCATGTTTAGTATCAGTGTTAGCGCAGAGGAACACACGCTAATGTAATCTTTTTGCAGTTCCTCTCAATATGGTCCTGCACGTGATTATAGATATACATTACAGAGTCACATATGATTTTCTTGTTTTGACAGAAATCAGACAAAACTGAACAACTTTGCAGGCTAATATGAGGCTGTAATTACAATTTGCTTCAAATAGTTAATTTGGACAGAATATAAAACAATAATATGAATATATCAGAACGACATGATTCCACTGACTGTTGACGAGATAATATTCAATCATCCCCCAGCCCTAGTATCTATTACAACTCTGTGTTGATTTCAATTCTTAAAATGTTTGCACTAATCGCACAGCTGCTGACTGTTGTGACAGTAAATGTCAAGTGTTTGCACTGTGATCAAACCCCTTTTCATGGTTCAGACTGTTTCATCAGTCTCCCTCAGACTGCTACATTCGCCTTTTAAACTGGTTGTGGTGATGTCACCTCTGAAATGTTGCGTGAACAAGATAATCTGCTTTGTGCGTCGTGGCATGAATCACTGCTTGCCTTTTTAAAACCACAGATGTAGATAAGAAGCTCGCTTGATTTGAGTCGAAAATGTCAGATATTTCTGTCCTGTTGAGGTTGGGATCTCTTCAACAAAAGGCCCGAGTCCTACAGCCATCGTCAGTTCCTACAAAGATAAATCGGGATAGTTGCATGCATAAAAGGCTACTGTATAAATGTATATCCCCTCTGGATGCCATTGCTCTGTCAACGCTAGTACAAAGATATAAGCGTAGTGCTGTTTAGGTTATATGGGGACGGTGGATGTTCCAGAGTTTATGGTTAATGCCCGCTCTTGTTGTACATTCGTCTTGCTGGAAGGAAACGTTTTACAGCCACTGAGTTTTCCACTCCGTTCTCTCATGGCACATTGACTAATGTGACCGCTCCAGTGCCAACCCTCAACCAATATGTCTCTCAGGAGCTTGTTAGCCATGGACCTGCAGTGACCCAGACGCCTGCGCCTGTTCCCTTTTAAAGCTGAAAGAGTAACTGATTTTCTTTTTTTTTTTCCTAACTGCCTTTTCTAGATGTGAGAACTCAAGTTGAGGTGACCACCCGCTGACCTCTTGGTTGCTTTTGCACATACACAAATAAATAATGTGGCAATTGATGGAGGTAAACAGTAAGTGTTTGTTTTGATAGAGACTTAAAATAGTTTCTGGAAAAATGAATAGTCAGAAATATCTATTTCTGTCTCACAGTAGAAACCTTTCAATGAAAACCTTGCAGTTAGTTGTATGAAAAGAAACATTTATATTTGATCGTTTCCAAATATAAATAGATAATACAGATATATTTCAGATCAGTCTCAATATTAATGAATGCATACAGAAGGATTCTCAAATGTGTTTTGTCTCCACAAATGGTTTTCAATGCCAACAAAAATAGTTATCATATTTTAATGAAAAAATCCACAGATAAATAAGATTCTCAAGTATATTGTTGATGCACACACAAACATTTCATGTTTTAAATAAGGCAATACAAATCCACGAATGAATGTTTTTAATCAGTTTTTGCGATTTTAATTAAAAACGTTGTTACATTTATATATAATCGGTCTACCTGCATTTACAATCTGCTTGTCATGTGTGACCTTCTGCATTTGTGTGTGGGTTTTTTGAGACTCCCTTGAGCTCGCTCCATTCAATGCATTTTGTTTTTCAACAGGGAATTATCTAGCCGATCAGATCAGACGTCACCTTCATTTCACTACATTTCCACATGAGGGTGTACTAATGCGCCACACTCGGGTAAGGAACGAGCTGGAACAGATTCTCCTGGAAAGTTAGGCAGCTAGCTTTGGTGAAGAGGTCCAACATTTGACTTGTGGACCCCAGCAAAAAAAAAAAATGTGAGCAGGTAATAAATAATAACGACAAAGGGATGCAGCAACTGGGTGGAAGGTTAAATCCACAAGTCGTTTCTGAGAGATTTCTTTCCTGTGCATCATATCCTTGTGAGAGCACACTCATGTGATTGACAAAAAAGGAAGGAGACATCTGATTGGCTACAGATAATTCCCTGTAAGAATTAATTTGGGATTTGAGCGACATGACATATGTGGATTATTTTTACCTTTGGAAACAAAAAAAATTTTTTGTTTGTTTTGAAAAACTTTTTTATGGAGAATCATTTATATATATTATATATTAATTATTATAATTGATACTTTTTTGAGTCACCTCTCTGTGGGGGAAGGAGCTGGAGCTTGTGCGGGAGGTGGAGCGCTACCAGTTAGATCTGGTGGGGCTTACCTCTACGCACTGCATCGGTTCTGGAACCGTACTCCTGGATAGGGGTTGGACTCTTTTCTTCTCTGGAGTTGCCCAGGGTGTGAGGCGCCAGGCGGGTGTGGGGATACTCACAAATCCCCGGCTGAGTGCCGCTGCGTCGGAGTTTACCCCGGTAGACGAGAGGGTCGCCTCCCTACGCCTGCGGGTTATGGGGGGGGAAACTCTGACTGTTGTCTGTGCATATGCACCGAACAACAGTTCAGAGTATTCGGCCTTCTTAGAGACCCTGACTGGAGTCCTGTATGGGGCTCCAGTGGGGGACTCCATAGTTCTGCTGGGGGATTTCAACGAGCACGTGGGCAATGATGGGGATACCTGGAGAGGCGTGATTGGGAGGAACGGCCTCCCTGATCTAAATCCGAGCGGTCGTTTGCTATTGGACTTCTGTGCTAGTCATGGATTGTCCATAACGAACACCATGTTCGAGCATAAGGATGTTCATAAGTGTACGTGGTACCAGAGCGCCCTAGGCCGAAGGTCGATGATCGATTTTGTTATCGTATCATCGGATCTGAGGCCGTATGTTTTGGACACTCGGGTGAAGAGAGGGGCGAAGCTGTCAACTGATCACCATCTGGTTGTGAGTTGGGTCAGAGAGTGGGGGAAAACTCTGGACAGACCTGGTAAGCCCAAACGGGTAGTGCGGGCAAACTGGGAACGTCTGGAGGAGGCCCCTGTCTGGGAGATCTTCAACTCACACTTTTCTAGCATCCCTGTGGAGGTTGGGGGCATCGAACAGGAATGGACGATGTTCAAAGCTTCTATTGCCAAAGCTACGGTGGTGAGCTGTGGTCTCAAGGTCTTAGGTGCCTCAAGGGGCGGTAACCCTCAAACACCGTGGTAGGACACCGGTGGTCAGGGAAGCCGTCCGACTAAAGAAAGAGGCCTTCCGGGATATGTTATCCCGGAGGACTCCTGAGGCAGTTGCAAGGTACCGACAGACCCGAAGGGCTACAGCTGCTGCCGTGAAGGAGGCAAAGCAGCGGGTGTGGGAGGAGTTCGGAATAGCCATGGAGAAGGACTTTTGGTCGGCACCAAGGTGTTTCTGGAAAACCATCCGGAACCTCAGGAGGGGGAAACGGGGAAACATCCAAGCTGTATACAGTAAGGATGGGACTCTGTTGACTTCAACTGAGGGGGTAATCGAGCGGTGGAAGGAGCACTTTGAGGAAATCCTGAATCCGACTAATATGCCCTCTATTGTAGAGGCAGAGCTGGAGGCTGACGGGGGAGCATCATCAATTTCCCTGGTGGAAGTCACTGAGGTAGTCAAACAACTCCACAGTGGCAAAGCCCCAGGGATTGATGAGATCCGTCCAGAAATGCTGAAGGCACTGGGTGTGGAGGGGCTGTCTTGGATGACACGTCTCTTTAACATTGTGTGGAGGTCTGGGATGGTGCCTAGGGAGTGGCAGACCGGGGTGGTGGTTCCCCTGTTCAAAAAGGGTAACCAGAGGGTGTGTGCCAATTACAGCGGTATCACACTACTCAGCCTCCCTGGTAAAGTCTACTCCAAGGTGCTGGAAAGGAGGGTTCGGCTGATAGTCGAACCTCAGATTGAAGAGGAACAATGCGGATTCCGTCCTGGCCGTGGAACAACGGACCAGCTCTTCACTCTCGCAAGGATCCTGGAGGGGGCTTGGGAATACGCCCATCCGGTCTACATGTGTTTTGTGGACCTGGAGAAGGCGTATGACCGGGTCCCCCAGGAGATACTGTGGGAGGTGCTGCGAGAGTATGGGGTGAGGGGGCCACTTCTGGGGGCCATCCAATCCCTGTACGCCCAAAGCGAGAGCTGTGTCCGGGTCCTCGGCAGTAAGTCGGACTCGTTTCCGGTGAGGGTTGGCCTCCGCCAGGGCTGCGCTTTGTCACCAATCCTGTTTGTGGTATTCAAGGACAGGATATCGAGGCGTAGTAGTGGGGAGGAGTGTTTACAGTTCGGTGGGCTGAGGATTGCATCGCTGCTGTTTGCAGATGATGCGGTCCTGATGTCTTCATCGGGCTGTGACCTCCAGCCAGGCACGTGCACAGATAGACCCCTAGTGGTGCTCAAGTACCTGCCCTTTTGCCCTGAATGAGAAAAGTGCCCCTTCTACTGGAGCCCAATTTTTTCTTCATTCATCAGTATTTAAGAATAAAAATTACTCTTTCTGTCATCAATTCCCCCCAAATGTGTTTTGATATATGACGGGGCATTTATTTGAGTTCTTGTGAGAATTTCGCCCCGACATGCTCCGCGGCGCTCACAAGCCCCCGCCGCACGCTTATGTATGAAAGTATGTTGATCAGTATGTAGTATGTAGCCAATCATCTTTATTCATAAGGAAAATGTAAGCTAGCTGTCTAATCTAGCTAGCTGTCTAGTCAGAAAACAGTAAAAAATGTGTGTACTGTGTTGTCAGCTTTATAGAGATTATGTAAGTCACTCTTGATTATTATACACAACATTGATTTATCTCATTTACAAAATTTGCAGCATAATGCCAAGAAAAGACTCCAAAAGCAGAAGGACAGGGAACTGCAGCAAACAGCTCAGGGTAGCAGCTCTCTTTTATCTTGGATCAGGCCATCAACTAGTAAAACAAATGAGGGAGAATCAGTAACCCTACCTGGTCCAGAGGAGCCCATCACAGATGAGGAAGGACAGACAGAGTGTAGGACTGAGTTATGTTCAGGGGCAGCAACAGAAACAATGTTGCCTGAGGAGATGAGTCAAGAAGAGGGTGAAGTGACAGCAGCTCCCTTTACATCACAGCAAGGGCATGTGGAGGAAAGAGCTGTTGATGAAAGTGAGGATGCAATTTCAAAAATAGCCACCATGCCATATCCTACAGATCCGTCCCATGTTTCACATCAGGTGCAATGAGAGCTACATTGCTATGTGCTGCAGTGTAGGGCCCTGTCAACCAGAATTTTTTTTCCCCAAAAATGCTGAAGGGCGGTCATTCCAAAAGCATTGGTTTTCTTTTGGAAAATATCCTACTGTGTTTTTTATTTATTTATTTATTATTATAATTTTTAATTTCATAAATAATTTTGGCGATGGGTACCCTTTTTTTTGGTTTGAGCACCTGCCCCCCAAAATGTCTGTGCACGTGCCTGCCTCCAGCACTCACTGGATCGGTTCCAGCCGAGTGTGAAGCGGTTGGGATGATGATCAGCACCTCTAAATCTGAGGCCATGGTTCTCAGCAGGAAACCGGTGGATTGCCCATTCCGGGTAGAGAATGAGTCCTTACCCCAAGTGAAGGAGTTCAAGTACCTCGGGGTCTTGTTCGAGAGTGAGGGAACAATGGAACGTGAGATTGGCCGGAGAATCGGAGCAGCTGGGGCAGTATTGCAGTCGCTCTACCGCACCGTTGTGACGAAAAGAGAGCTGAGCCGCAAGGCAAAGCTCTCTATCTACCGGGCAATCTTCGTTCCTACCCTGACCTATGGTCATGTGGACTTGGTCATGACCGAAAGAATTAGATTGCGGGTACAAGCGGCCAAAATGGGTTTCCTCAGGAGGGTGGCTGGCATCTCCCTTAGAGATAGGGTGAGAAGTTCGGTCATCCGTGAGGGACTTGGAGTAGAGTCGCTGCTCCTTTGCGTGGAAAGGAGCCAGTTGAGGTGGTTCGGGCATCTGGTAAGGATGCCACCTGGGCGCCTAGGGAGGTGTTCCAGGCACGATCAGCTGGGAGGAGACCCTGAGGGAGGCCCAGGACCAGGTGGAGGGACAATATCTCCAAACTGGCCTTGGAGCGCCTCGGGATCCACCAGTCAGAGCTGGCTGATGTGGCCCGGGAAAGGGAAGTTTGGGGTCCCCTGCTGGAGCTGTTGCCCCCGCGACCCGATCCCGGATAAGCGGTTGAAGATGAGATGAGATGAGACTTTTTTGAGTATTTCTGTGTGCAAACACTCATATTGAGACTGATCTGACTCCATCAGCACACTGTAGATTGATCCCTCATGCACAAGAACGCTCTGAACCTCAGTTGCTGATTGGTGCTGACTGTTGCTCAACGCAGCCCGCTGTCCCCTGCTGAGTCCCCCCTCCAGTCCTTTCCTTTCCCCATTAGCCAATCGATAACGCTCTAAAGCACACCTGAATGGTTGCCGCCTTAATGCTACTGCTGAGTGCTTTGGTGGAATGATGAAGAGGGTTTGTTGGGCTTTATAGAACCTAATAGCCGTTACAGGAGCATCTGGAGATGCTGTGTGGTTATGGCCAAACTTTTGAGCAGGCTGGAGTCATTTTGTGTGTGTGTGTGTGTGTGTGTGTGTGTGTGTGTGTGTGTGTGTGTGTGTGTGTGTGTGTGTGTGTGTGTAAGCAGATTTAGGCTGCCAAATTACTCATTGTTTGATTCCAACAAAATCATTCATAATATTCATCTTTCTCAAATGTTTTATGTCAATTCAGTCCACATGGATAACATACACAGGGCTTATGGGACATATTATCTTTTTGTGTCCGTGCCTTTGGGGCTTGTTGATGGAAATAAAAGGATTCAGTGGGAATACTATTTTTGCGTTTAATGTGTTCTTTACCCCCATAAGATGAATCAAAAATATGGGAAAATTGTATTGACAACTAAAATATATAAATACATTTATATAAAATCAATTACATGCTAGGAGGGATTTTTAATTTGTTGATTTTGGCAGTCGCTGGGGACAAAAGCGATAGTATTTCAGAGAGTCAGATTCCCTTTACATAGAAAACCTCTCATTTTACTTCAGCAGGGTCTGACAGTCTGCCTGTGCCTCATGTTGGTTCTGGTTCTGCCGTGCGTCCCTTCCCTCCAGCGGGCCCAGCAATATGGCCTGGGTCTGGCGGGAGGAGAAGGCGCTGCTGCCGGTCGAGGAGCCCTCCACCTCCCACCAGAGCTCCAACTGCAGGTCAAAGGCGGCAGCGACCCAGGCCGACCCAGAAGCCGGTCTGGGTCG
Source organism: Cebidichthys violaceus (assembly GCF_023349555.1). Taxonomy (NCBI): domain Eukaryota; kingdom Metazoa; phylum Chordata; class Actinopteri; order Perciformes; family Stichaeidae; genus Cebidichthys; species Cebidichthys violaceus. The sequence goes on from NW_027176816.1 coordinate 9,345,012, forward strand.
GCCTGCGCTAGGCTGGTTGCTGCCAAAGGCCCCTGCTGGAGTGTGAGCTGAAGGAGTTTCTGGTGAACCTGCATGATTTTATCTGGTTTTGCGTGGCATCCGACCTGGTGGCACCAATGATGAGCATTTAGAATTACTATATATAGAAACAGCCAATCTCGTTTACTTATGTCATATAGAGGCATCAGTATTCAATTAAAATGGTTTCATAACCAGTGAGAAGTTCCTCACACTAACTTTAGATATGGATAAATAAAAGTTGCATGACCTGATTTATTATGCAGGTCTCTATTCAAATGTATTTGATCCATATAAAGTTGTTAAGCACTCTTGTTCTTTCCTAGCCTCCCCCTGCTTCCCACTCACACACTTAGAATCAGAATCAGCTTTACCCACCCCTACAAGCATCTGGGAGTTGTCTAATGCTTTCTCAGCTATCAGCTTTTGGATGTTAAACCACTCCGCTGGAGCAGCGAGGGGTTAAGTGGCTTGTTGAACACAACATCAGCTGTAGCTGTTGATGGAGGAGGAACTCGTTTGCTTTCCTCGTGCACATTTCCCAAACCGGTCTGGGATCTGAAACCCTTGACCTGCCCTCGTCTCAGCTGCCACCATGTGGGCCTGGCGGCAGTTTTTCTATATTTCTGGATATTTCATCTCACTGCATGGAATCACACAGCTGAGCGAGGTCAAAGGGACGTGTTACTGTATGTTATGTTGTTTTTTTAAAAAACCTCTTTAAAAGGCATAAGATCAGAGATTGAGAGCATTTAATTTGCCTCTCAATGGCTTTCAACATCTCGACAGTGAGCCGGCAGCTCATAGCGAACGGTGCTAACAGTGCAAACTACGGCGAAAGTGTTGATTGAGCTAAAAGTGTTAATCTGAGGAGGAACCAAAGGGACTGCATTATCAGCCGTAACCGCTGTATGGGAGCACTGCAGAGCAGCGGCCGTGAGCTAGCCAGTGGGCCACGCTCACGTGCACTAACATGCATTAAAAGCATGCACGGCCGGCCCGGCTATGTCAATAAAGAAGCTCAAATTAAAAACAGACACTCAGGTAGGAGTGTGTTTGAGCATTTCCCAGCCCAACCTGGGCTCCTCTTATGCACCTGTCTCTTGTTAGAGACACTCAATGAGACGTGTTTAGCAATGTGACGTGGGAGATATAGAATGATTTTCACACTAATACATATTGACAATGAAAAACATTGTCATCACCAGCCAGTATTTCTTTGATTATACAACATTTAAAGACTTCACATATGGTGAGATGTAATTCCAAGTTATTATTCATGAATTAATCGGCATCATCTGCAATTCGTGCACAAATGAATGTTGTGCTTATTAATATGGTCTCTTCGAGCATCTAGTTTGTTGTGGTTAACTTTTCGGTTCACCATTTAGAGACCAAAGCAGTTATACAACAAATAGTATAAACCACTTTGAATGTTTACGGCTGCACTTATTTTTACACAAACTGTATGAAAATGTACAACATAACTAGCGAGAGATGGAAACTAGAATAGGTTGTTCTACTTTCCATATCTTATGTCCTCCAGAACTCTGAGGGAATACCACGATCATCATTTGGTATTCATGATGCAGGATTTTCCCCAGTCAATGACTGAAGTGCTGAGTTGTGAAACGATTTTTGCTTGATGTGTAACATGCCTCAGAGCCCACCGAAGTTTCTGTCTGACAGTTGGTTGGCCTTGAAGTGGGGGGGTAAGCGATGCTTTACTGGCAATTTGTTTTGCAGTCTGAGGCGTTGAATAAGTAGCGTAGCACTGGGTGCTGTCATGCTCCGCGAGACGCGTGGAACTTTGGTAACATGTTTGATTTGTTGTATCTTCACGGCTCTGTTCTCTCCGGAGGAGTGTGCGTCCTTCCTTCTGAGACCAACTTGATGTGCATCTTGACATTGAATCCATTTATGTTCCCCAGATCACTTTTTAAGCAGAAACGATTCAGATTCAGAATGCTTTGGTGCTCTGCAGTGTGAAACGTTACTGAAAAACGTTGGATTTTGCTTTCACCATATTTCTGCTATTGGTTACAAAAAAGAACGAGGTGAAAGTGAACTCAGATACATGTATAGGAAAAAGTAACACAGCCGATTCCACTTCATCTTAAAGTAGACCATTGTTGTGATTATGCCTTGCTGCTGTATTTATACAAAATGGTTTCACTCATTGATTTAGTCCATGCAGAGTTGTTAATGAGTGGAGACAAACATTTGTGATAGATTACATTACGGTCATTTAGCAGACGGTTTTATCCAAAGCGACTTACAATTCAGTATCTATCTACCGTAGACGCAGCTACGGGAGCAAATTTGGGGTTAAGTGTCTTGCTCAAGGACACATTGACATGAGACTAGCGGCGATCAAACCGCTGACCCTCTGATTGAAAGGCGGCCCTGCTCTCCACTTAGCCACGGTCACCCGTAGACCGTAGATCTTTACATTGCTTACATCTTTGGCAAGTTTTCCAACTCGAGTGGATCTGGAGTTGTCTGATATTTTCTCAACAACAGGCGCATGGAGTAGCAGAGGACCGAGATGTTTCTGTGACTTGACATCAACTCTGTTCTGAGAACATGGTGCTGTTGCATTTTTAGGCGTCAGCTCTTATGCATAAACATAGCGTTAGCTTGGCCCAGCTGTTTGTAATTGATGCAGCCATATCCCTCCTATTAAGCCCCATCCCTCTTCACTACAATACCACATGCAGTATAAACACAGCATCATCACTCTGTTGCACAGTGTGGTTTCTCTGGTGACCAGAATAGTATAAATATTTAGAAATTACACCTAAAATACACACTGAATCAAAGTAAAGCCTATAGAGATTCACATACAGTAACATGACATAAATACACACACTTCTTATGCTACCTATATCCTCACTCTATCTCTCTCTTCCTTTCATCCACTGCTTGTCAGTTTTCTCACATTGTCTTATAATTGGGACCATTTGTAGCTGCTTCCGGGCAACACTGTGGAACATCTATCAAACGATGTGCGTGCCAGAAACATCAACACAGACACTCAGGTATAATGATCCCTGAACGGGAGACTCTTCCTGTGTGGACTTCTGCTGCCTTAATTGGGAAGAAAATTCACGAGTGCGTACCGCTGTTTTTTGTTGAGGCAAAATGCATTACTCACAGCAATAATGGATTCACCCAAATCCCTCTTGATCAGTTCTCATTCTGAGCCCAAGTCTTTTTCTTGTTCCAGCTGTTTGATACTTAATTTTTTTTTATTGTAGTTTCATTCAATTCGGCTCTTTTCTTTTTGCAGGAACATAAGCAGATATAATTATCAAACTGATTTAATTCACAAAACAAGTAAACCCCAACTGACTACAGTGAAACTGCTCTGTGACCTCTGAACTACTAATAAGCTAAATATCTTCATGCACTGCTCAAATATTATGAAACAAATACTATTGAAAAGAAACAAAAACATGGTAAACCAACATTCAAACAAATGCAGTGTTTAGCCCAATTTAAAACTCCTCATTAGATCTATCGGTTTAAACTTAAACTGCATGCTTTGCCTGGAGGAAAAAAAAACACGTTAACTATACGCAGCCTATAAAACTCACTTTCAAACCACATTCTACAGCTGCACCACAGTCCTGCTCACTCAGAAATATTAACATATAATCTCCAGTATTATAGGAATTATGTTCCATCACTGACAGCTGACAACTGTGTGTCACATCATTATATATTTATTAAAAAAAAAAAGAAAACTCCCACTCGCAAAAATGAGGACATCGGGGTGACTTAACTGTAATATTTGAACGTGAGGAAAAAAAAAAAAACACGATTCAGATTTTCCTGAGTAACAAACTAATATCCGACCAGGAGGACTTACATCCTACAGACAGTAAACCTCCGCTGATTAATGCGCTGCGATACGCGCTTTGAAACGGTCTGAGCGAATGGGTTTGCTTAAGAAAACCTACCAGCGAGTACCATGGTAACAGAGCCATAGTTTATATTACCTCTCTTTCTGAAACTGAAAACTCAGAGTTTCCCTCATTGAGGGTTAACCTGATTTCTGAAACCAACAGTCCAAATATAGTGCTCTGAGCAGGCACGACCAAAGTCAACACACGGACATGATGTTTTGCAAGTTAGTTAATTTTCAGACCTTTTGATGTCATGGTCTGGCTTTAAAACCACAGCAAATGATGGAAGATCAGGCAAGGAATTAACTAAACAAAAACTTTTATTTAACAAAATGTAACAAAAATGAGCATTCTAATAAAGAATGCTGGCAGGCAAACATGCTGCCAGTTCGAGGTAATATTAAACCAAACATCCAGCGTAGCGCCAGGTGTGTCAGAGGGAAGAAGTCCCCCACTCCCCCAGGATGGGGCGGATCTTATAGGCTGAAGGCAGTGGCCAGCTGTCTCCAATTTGCTTGATGGCCTCACACTCCAACCAACCAGGAACCAGGGACACTGAAAGACAGACACAGCAACACAACACACACAAGTCCCGGCAGAGGCCCTGGGGCCCTCACATTGATTTTAGTAATTTAGATTAGAAAAAAACAATGCAAACAAGAGTAAGGTATGGACAGGTTTTGAAGTTGAACTGTAGTTTGCCAATTCCTGAAAACAATGTTCAGACCGACTTTGCTGCCACTTACATTTCCTCTGATGTGTTTTCTCCAAGCGCCACAGTCAATTCAGAGATAAGGGCCACTAATGGACACTGTGTTGCATGCTGGAGAGGCACAAGCAGAAACACAGATGTGGTTGTCAGTAGCAACAGTCTCAAGAGCCACAGAAGATTCCCCGGTTCTGCATTGTTTCACAGTTCCCACAATGTGCCATCCCTCTGCAGCTAACTGTGAACATCATGAACAAAAGGCACTCACGTTCCAGAATCCAGCAATTTGCCAACTTTCTTGCTCTTGTCTTGTTCACATATTGTGTTGTTATTGGGCCTGGATGGTAGTTAACTGTCAACACTCAATGTTGGCTTTTGATGCTGGCCTCATTCCCTAAAAATTGCCTGAGACAGAGGGAGTGTTAAATGTTGTAGATAAACAGACAGAAACACATTTTGTGTGTGTGTCTGTTTGTGTGTCAGAGGCAGAAAAAACAAAACAAAAGGGGAATGGCCTCCTGCAATCTGCTCAAATTTTTCCCATTATGGTAGCTCACATTTTAAAAAGTGAGCGAACAGACAGAGGGAGAATGAGGGCGAGAAAAATTGGTTGAAAGAGGAGGAAGAGACGGACAAGGAGTAAGGGAACGAGCCGAGCGAAGATCCTTTGGAGAGCAGGAGGGGGTGAGTCAGTCAGCGGATGAAAGAGATGGTGAGGAAACAGAGGTGAGTATTTGTCAGGTGTTAGTGAGTTTCAGAGAGAAGAGAGACAGTGGAGCGGAGAAGAGCCTCAGCTGATAGCCTCTCATCAGAGAGGGATAGGAGAGTTGTTACTGCCTGGAATGAGTGGAGGAGGAGTGGGTGCTTTTTGTCATAATGGGAGGCTCGTGTGTGTGCCTTTTTTTCCCCCCCAGCTGCTGAATTGAGAGCTATTGAGCTGCTGGATACGTATTTTTGCTGCTAGAGGAAACATATTTCCTTGTATCAGCTCTCACATACATGCACACTCAGGCATACTGTGTACATCCTGTAAATTCTTAAATAAATACTTTTCTTATTCACTAATTAATTCCAATCAGCTGTACTGCTTCTTACTGAACCCAACACGTCCTACACACCTTTCACGGTAGAAAACTGTCAGAAAAGGGGAAGGATAAGGCTATTAGAGCTGCTGGAAGGCTTGGAATGTGAAACAGCAGGAAGTATTGAGTTTCATTGACAACAGCACAACACAGAGACAAGAAACGGTAATATAGAATCAATTTGAAATAGCATATAGATTACAGAGTAGTTCTGTTAGGAAAAGAAACATTTTCTAAAATAAAGAAGTAAAGGCATGTTACTAATATTATACCTATTTCAAATAAAGGTCTGGTTTTCTCTGCATTCAAGATAGATACGTGAATATCTACGGAACAAACATGTTCAAAGGGAATCCCGCTCACTTTCCCCTGCAGCATATTCAGATATGAGTTTTTATTTTTCTCTTTTTTTTGTGATCTGTCTTTTCTTTATTTTCTTTCCATTTCAGCAGCTGAGCCATTTCCATCATTCCCACCCACTATGTAATTATATTATTCCTTGATTGAGGGGATGGAAACTTAATCATACTGTGTTTATTTCCTGACATCTCTCCCTCTTAACATTCCCCCTACTTGGTCATTACGCCCTGTGTTTCCTTTTCTCCTTCTTCGCTCCTTTTCCCCGTCTCTCACAGTCTCACTTGACATATCTGCTCTCATTTAATCTCGTCCTTTTGTTCCCTTCCTTCTGACTGTCCCCTTCCTCTCGCTGGCACTCTAAGCCCCAGAGCAGATTCCTGCTGCCCTTCTCCACGTGCCACACTCTTCACCAAACTGAAGGAGAGAGGCTGACGTAGGATCACATTTTGTGACAGGGTGGCACTGATAAGAGCTTATTTAAGAACAGATACGCATATAAGAGATATTGTAAGATTTTAAATGCGATTAGAGTGTTGACGCAGCAAAATTACTACTATGTTCTGCTTGTTCTGATCAGTTTAGGAAAGCAAACCTAAACAACAGGGGCAATTAAATTAGTGTGTAGACTTGTTGAAGCATCTGACACTGACAGTCTACAGTACAGCTGTTTGGGATAACCAGTACGTTTTTAATATGCACGGAGATACATGCATGCATCATTTTCTTGTTTAAGATTTTGCGCAAGAACACCTTGAAAATATAAGGTTTCAATCATGTTTTAGTTTTGTGAATTGTTCCCATGCTTTTATTTTTATTCAGATCTTCTTCATTATTTATTTTTTGCCCCAGCATTTAACACCAGTTTGACAATATATTCAGAGAGGACATTGATTATTCTGTACCCTTGTCTTCTTTGTGGAATATTAGGCTTTTGTTAACTAAGCATTTTGTATTATACTTCACAAGTTCCCATGAAAATTTATTTGGTGTCATCAGTAATGGTAAATTTACAACAATCTCTAACCATGGTGGACAAAGAAAAACATTTTCGTAGTTGTTAATTATTTCTAAAGCAAAATAGTTGCTTTATACTTTTTACCACTTATACTTACCAGAGATATGTTCATAAATTCCTTTAAAATAAGTAATTCAGCATGAAAACAGTATAAGAAACGGACTGAAATGACGGAAACCAAAACGACTGATTAGTTAACAAACCGACTACGAGGAGGCAGTCCAATCTAATATCATAATAATCATCTTTATTCCAGCATTTATTTTTTGTTAGTGGCTCCTTTTCAGAGCAAACAGCCAAAATATGATAAGGGCGCCAAGGGAAATATGTCAGTTAGCTGGGAAGATGGTGGATTGAGCTGACTGTCAATCACTGTGGTGGGCCGTGTATTACCTGGGCCTTCATTGCTGTCTTACTACATTTGAACCACCTCCTAATAACCTCATTATGACACAGCTACGGGTTATTGTTCTTTTCGTGTAAAAACCTCATTTTCACATAACACTGCAACATTTGACAAGTGAAATAAAATGTTACATGAAGCTCAACACCTCTGAGAGCTACAAATACACTAACTGCAGAGTGCAGATACACAAATACGCGCAAAACTATAAAATAACACGATTCAACAGGCCTCTGCACATTCCAGCAAAATTGCGGCGCTAAAACACGCATTCCGCCACACACTCCAGGGCACGGGCCATTCAATTATTCACATCAGAGGGAACAATATTAACCATATAATAAAAACAACACAATATAAAAATGAACACAGTAGTAAGGCTACTGCAGATGTAAAAAAACAAAAGCAGTTCACTTACCAAAGCTGCTGTTCACTATTTAAAGACAAAGTCCATTCTCCTTACTTTGACTACAAAGAGTTTAATGACACGGTTGTACAGTACATCGGTGCGGTTCAGTTCCAGCAAGAGGTCCTTCTCGATTCATGCCAGTGATGAGTCATTCATGCCAGTCGAGCTTCCCCAGTTGTATTTGTTGAATACGTTTTAATGCGTTTGAGGGCTGAAAAAGTCCGCTCGACAGAGGCAGTAGATATGAGGATTGTCACCACCAAACATGCCAAAGCGCTAAAAATCTAATGTCACGTAAAAACGTCTTACATATCTTTAAACTTTAACTCTTACTACTAAAAAGTTTGGCTAGCTAGCTTCACAACAGTCACGCTAGCCCACTGACCAATCAAGCCGCACGTTAATGCTGACGTACTTGTAGGCCAGCTAGAAGGCTCTGGCATGTCAAAGAAAACGCCCAACACCCAACATGTCAAACTAAAGACGTGACTATGACCATCGACAATATCGTTCCCATTTACTTAAACTGCAAAGGGATTCACTTGTAATTCTGAAGGCCTCCAGGCAGATTTTTTTATGGCATAGGGGCGAAATCTGATTGGATAAAAGCTCTACTTAAAACATGCTGTGCTGGAAGAATGCTCAATTGAGGAAGACAGTAGCTATGCAATGAGATAATAAACTACTGGGGACAAAATATTTAGAATACATGTTGTGTATTTATGAAAAATAATTATATTATTAAAGCTGCAAGCAGCATTGATCGGGCCCTCACACGTTCACGCATGTCGAGGGTACTGGCAGGACTCTGGTTGATACGGCCATGCATTTCTGTGACCATCACTCACTGGGTGCACGAGTTAAACGGTATTTCCTGTGTCAACTAATGGCGTTTGCTTTGTCACTTGAACCACTGGCACAAACTCTAAGAGAACACCCATTTATTTTTCCAATAACTTTCAATGACACAAGTCATGTAATTTCTTTATATGGTGACGACATTTTATTATATGTTGAGAAAGCCCCTAACTCTATCCCTCACATTTTAAGCACCTTTACAGACTATAGTTTCTTGTCAGGTTATAAAATAAACTGGACTAAATCAGCTTTTTTACCATTTAATCAGCATTTGATACAGAGATCCCTACCTTCTGATATTCCCATTGTTAAACACTTTAAATACCTTGGAATTGAAAATTTCAATTTCAATTCAATCGCTGACTGGACACGGGGAACTGGAGCCCGCGGCTGGAACTGGAATCCGATGCGGCTCGAAGGTAGTTGTCCTGTAGGAGGGCCTCCTTGCTCTCTGACTCCTGCTCTTTTCCTTCAGTGTCTGCTTGAGCTCTTCCACGGCCAGAAGGAGAGATGACTTTTTGTTCTGCCACTCTCAAAAACCCTCAAAATGCTGCTCGGCCTTCGTCATTGCAGCCGCGAAGTTGTCAACCTCCTCTTTCTGCTCCTTGAGCCGAGCCACACATAAGGTTCTGAGCAACACCAGCAGAGAGGCTTTCTCCTGCTCCCACTGGTCACGCTCAGTCTTCAGCTGCTTCTGGGTCGCCATCAGAGCTGTCTGGAGCTTTTAATTCTCTATCTTCTCCTTTTTAATTTGACCCATGAATAACTTTCTTCTCGCTGTCAGCACAGATTCTTTGTTCTCCTCCCACTGAACATGTTCAGTGTTCAGCTTCAGCTCGATCGCCATCGGAGCAGTCTGAAGCTTTTCGTTCTCCATCTTCTGCTCTTCAAGTTCAGCAACACAGGAAGCTCTGGTTTCCTTCAGCAGGGAGGCTTTCTCCTGCTCCCACTGAGAATGTTCAGTCCTCAACTGCTGCTGCTGGTTACGTTCAGTTTGTGGAGCTTTTCATTCTCCATCTTCTCATTTTTAATTTGACCCATGAAGAACTTTGTTCTCGCCGTCAGCACAGATTCTTTCTTCTCCTCCCACTGGTTACGATCAGCCACGTGTTCAACATGAGCTTGGTTCAGCTGGTCTTTCAGGTTGTTTATCTCCTTCTGCATCGCTGCTTTCTCAGAGCTCCAGGTTTTCTTAGCCAAAACTTCGAGAACAAATGACAATATCCCTGTGATCTTTCCTGTACTTTGGGCATGGCATGCTAACGTTAGAATTCTAACTCGGTAAAATGTTCTGTAATCATACACAGTGCAGTCCATACAAAACACTGAATGTTACATGCTCAAAATTTGGATTGCTACACGCAGGTTTTACCATCCAAAACTTCAGTATTCCACAAAAACAACTGACAGAATTCCTGCAATCTTTACTTCACTTTGAGATTAATGCTAGCATGGAATGCTAAATGAGAACTTTTAACTTGCTAAAATACTGTCACCATACACAGTGGAGGCATATTAACATGGCATAGTAAAATGCCGCCGTTAGCACATTAGCATTCAGCTTGGATTGGTAAAAGTCCAGTGTTTAGCTCCACTCACTCTCAACACACATTGGACTGTTTGAGTTTTAGTCAGTGATAAATGACAACTAGCAAAATTAATCTTAGTGTTTTTAACAGGTCTTGAAAATGGTATCGTAAATTTACGATACTCTTGTGAGAGTTTTGCAAAAGTTTAAGCAAGTTCTGGTGAATTGTGGGTTACCATCTAGACCTTTTTAGCATGCTAGCATCTTAGCTCAAGGTGCCAGTGTCAGTTGGTCCAGATCAAAATCAAATTCTAAGGGAATTCTTAAATTTATTGATACACTATGGGTCTGCGCCCATTGTCACGTATTCAGGAAAAGGACAGACCTGTGCACCTTTTAAATTTACTTTATTGTGAGCAATGTTTTTACCAGTTTTGTCCGTATTCAGTAATGTTAGGGTTTTAACGAATTACTGTAAATTTACGATGGATTTTCAACGGTATCTTACAGTATTTCATAATAACTGTAACATACAGTTAAATGTTCATCCCTTTGCTTGTAAATTAACAGTTAATGCCGTAACTTAACAGTTAATGCCGTCAATTAACAATAACAGCAGACTACCGTAATTTAACAGCATGATACAGTATTTTTTGTGAAGAGGTGGATACACGCTTCTCTACACAAGTTCAGTGAATCCCAATCCATCTACATCATACTGTCTATTGTAGGTTAATGTGTCTGTAATGACGATAGAATATTTTTATTATTCAAATTGTTCGTTGCCTAAAAGTCATTTTTGAGTGCAAAAATGTGACATACTGCTCCTGAACGTGACTTTGGACCCAACAGCTTCAGTTCATCCTTCTGAGCCATGTGGAGATCAACCGAGGAGCTGAGGTAACGTTACGCTTATCATCTGAAATTCAAAGTCTCCAGTATTGTTTTGTCTTCATGATTATTGGAACTGTTAAAATCTCAGATAATGTTTCACTTGGTCTGTTTCGTTACATTAGGTTGCTAATATTAGCTCTGTAACGTTAGCTACTTCAAGCTCAATTAGCCTTAGAAAGGTTAGCTAGCTAATAGCATAGCAAGTTAAGTTAACATAAATAAAGTTAATCACCAATTACAGTGTTAAGATGTAACATTAGTAACCTAACTTGTGTTTTCTTGTGCTATTATTCAACCGACTGTAGGACCGCAAACGGGACGATTATCAAAATGGAGAGGACCAGAAATCACCGACGTGTTCAAGATGATGAACAGTTGAGGTAACGCTAACAGTAACGTTACGTGTGTGTGTTATCCCAGGAGCAACATTAACACCAGATCAAACAAATTTTATTGTTAAACATTAGTCCATTGTCTTAGCTTCATTACTTCACCTAACGTAATCAGCTCATCACATAGACAAGTCTATTGATTTAAAATGTATGGTATTGTTGTATTAGCTTTTTGCAAAGACTTCAAAGTTCAGAACCTTGTGTTTCTAATTTTTTTATTTTGTTTGTTTTACAGTCACTCTTCATCAGAGATTGAGGATTCCAGCCGCAGTCAAGTCCTCTTTCAAGGTGTTCTCTCTCCTTATTGTTTTCATTCATGTGTGAGTCCATGCAGTTCTATAAAGAACTTCAAATTAACTATAAAGACTTGTTAACAAGTGTCAGGGGTCTCAACTCTCGCAGACAAAGGAAGGCCACTTGTTCCCATGTGCCGTCTTTCGTCAACAGAGCAGAATCGAAATAACCCACTGGTTCGAGTTATGATCAAAAAGTATTTATTAATTAACAGAAGCCTAAACAGTTACAAACTAAATTACACTATCAATAGAAATATGATCCATGGTTCAGAGACCCAATGAAACCCTCCACACAGTCCAGTCAAGCTAGTTAGCTGTCCAGAGGTCACATTAGGTCTGAAGATTCTCCTCAGGAACAATGTCTTATTGTTTGAAAGTCCAGTATCAGCTTAGTGATTGGCCGAAATCCGATAAGCCTTTCCTGGCTTTTGACCCCTTTGTCCTGTGGGTCATCTTCCTTTGGCCAGCAGGCTTCCATCCACCGCTGGCACACTTCCTCACATTCCTGTTGCTGCCTCTCTCCAAACTCATGTTATCACCATATGGTCGTTTTCGAATCTGAAAAGCCTGTCTCAAAGGTCCCTCTCTCTCCCTTATGGCTCAAAACTATACTTTTAGTTTAATACATTCAATGATTATCCTTTTATGGTTTAACACTTCTACAAATAAACATGTTATGACATATTATATAATATTTATACCTTTGGTTTAAAACTTGAGAAAACATTGACTTAAAATATCCACCACTAGGGGTGCATACTAGGAATGCTTTTAAACTTTAAATTCCTCACACAAGCTAGACTGTGATGCAGTTCTATTACACTGTTCTTAATACTACTTTAATTCAGTGTTACACTGTTGATGCTATTTTAATTCAATGTAACACTGTTGATGCTAATGAGTTTAGTTGAAGCTGTTCATTAACAAGTTTATTAGTTTTCTTCTAAATATGCAGTACATTGTGAGTTTTGTGATGTAATACAAATGTCCCTTTATTATTTGAGAACATGTAATAAACTGCAACAATTATGTATTGAATGTCTATTGTTGTTTTATTTGTTGTGAATTAAATGCAAACGAGTTTATGGTAAGATACCGTCAAAATAAATTACGGTAGGGCATCGTAAAAAAACCCTGTAAATTACTGGCGCCCCTGCTGCCAGTAAGTTACCGTTAAATTACGCTGAAATAATTTAGAGTGTAGACATTAGCTGCTGAACAAACCCTGACACATTTACATTGATATTAATGTTCACTGCAACATGCGTGCATAAAGAAATCAAAATGATAACGTCAAATAATGACAAAGGACTGATTTCAGACAGAAATCAGTCTTGTATTCATTAACACCTTCTATTTAATCTGGACTTGATCATGAACTTCAGCACACAATAAGTCATAAGAATATTGAGTAATTACTTTGTTCTCTTTGGCTTAAACTTTGCTCTGAAACCTGTATCCCAAAGCAAGATGCTCAATTAGAAACACATTAAAGTGACAAAAGTAGAATATTACATTTTCACGCCAAACATGTTAAGTGGCTTTTACAAGGAAATGTTATGAAATGCTTGTAGATTATCATATTATAAAACATTACACTCAACAGCACATAGAATAAGCTGCAAACAATGGACATAACACTGGCGTGCTTTGCCAAGGCAAGGGGAAATTAAAGAAAAACAGCTGCCCAGGGTCCTTTGGAGAATACTACACTTGAATAATTTTGCTCAGCCTATGAGTCATAATTGGTGTTAAAAGCTGCTCATAAAACACATTTGGTATAGATTGAATTAATTAAATTGATTCTGGATAACTGGGTGGTGCTGTAGAGGATTTATTTTCAATTTTACCTTCTAGGTTTTTAGCATATGGCAATAGCATTGAGATAATTATTCAAATATCTTTATTCTCAAGTCACATTTTGAATTAGTTTAAGTATCCGCAGTTCCTCTGTTTTCTATTTAATGTGGTGTAATGCCAAGTCCCAGAGTGCCTTTTGCTAATATTGTCAGAATATTAATGCAGTGTTATGGTTTGTCAAAATGACTATTCTAGATTTAAAGGAATACTTTTGGGAAATACGCTCATTGGATTAACGAACAGATATGAGAATGGTATTGATCTTGTCATCTAACTCTCTGCTAAAAAGTGTATTTCCCAAAATGTTGAATTAGTCCTTCACAACAATTTGTTCCAAAAACTTGACTTCAGCATTTCCAACAATAAACTATCTTGTGATTATGTTTGATCTATAAAATTGACAAAATGCATTCTAATGTATCCCCACAACGACTTTACACCATCTTACTGCACAGTGGATCTTCACACATGAAGGCTGGCAGGTGAAATAACAACAGCTGTCAAAGCTTCTGACAGTTAACGTTACATGTCATTAACATAGCCACTTATAATCCCTCATTATCTCTGTATACATAATGCCAACATCCTCACAGCTACAGCAGGCTGTTGAAGAGTGTCAGCAGAGATAAGAATAAACTTGAGGTGGAACAATTCACATATTATTTAAAGCCAATCAAATGAGATATAAATGCGGCATGTTGTCAGAGGACACAAGTTTTATCACCATTCAGTTTCCTGATAGGAGCTGTCACACAGCTCTCAGTCTCCCAAAGTGCTTTGAATCCAGGGATGAATATGGTGTTGAAGTGGCCTTACTCAGGCCATTTTAAAACTGTAGTGCTAACAGGCACCTGTCCCTGGTCCGTCATGGAGCACAGCAAATGGGCCATTTTTCTCTTTATATAGTGGTGATGTGCACATTCCTCTGATGGCCGCTGTGAAAATGACATTCACGCGTTAACAAAAGCCCGTTTCTCCTCGGTTTAGTCTCTCGGGCTGCAGCTCATTTTCTCCCGAGTTGTCCTTACACCAACTAATAACATCCCCAGCTTACACACTTCTTTTGAATGGCCTGCTGCGTACATTCGGCAGCCTTTCATTACAATATGAATTGACAACGAGTCGTCTTGAGATCGGCGATGGTCAGCATGTGCGGCTACACGTTAAGCGCTAGCTCCCCACTATCACACCCCTGCTCCATTAGCTCCATTTATCTGCAGGGTATTTATAGGGCACCTTGAATTGGGGTCTTGAGGCAGGTGATGCGGGGGGGGGGGGGGCTGTCCTGGCTGCTGGTGATTAATGCATGAATACCCAAGCTTTATCACAAGTCCAGCAGCCTCGGGACCAGAGAATGTCAGTGCAATTAAAGGCGGGTGGCAGTTGTAAGAAAAGAGAGTCAGCGCCTATCTACAGATTGCAGACCGAGTCGGGGAACATGGTCGGCTCGGTGAAGGTTCCAGCAACGGCGCCTATTCATTCCTTAATCACCTCCACTACTCATTAGGGCCTTCTTTTGTTCCAGCCATCGTCTTTTCCTGCACTGTGCCAGCAGATAAAATATGGCAGGCTCAGAAGAGTGAGGAGCTTGGAGGACCCCATTAAATGGCGACAGTGAAGGGATAGAAAATGAGGAGGGAAAAGGAGAGGTGGCGTTGGAGTGGTGGAGTCAGTCAACAGAGGAACAAGAGAGGACTCAAGGGAGAGGGGTGGTGACAGGGATGGAAGGAACTGTCCGACCATGAAGACTAGTAATTCATCTGGATCTTAAATTTAGGACTGCTGCAACATTCAACCAGAAAGAGCAGTACAATATGGGAAGTGTTATATCATAATCATACACAGTTCCTCTCGTTACAGCTGTGACTGCATGAATTACCCCTACAATAATATCTACTAACTCGTGAACTTGTAGTACTAGTACTGCGTTCTAGTGCAGTAACTTGATGTACATTGGTGTTTTTATTCATCATTCTACCTCTTAATCGAGCAGGGGGTCCTCTTTCTGCTATGCAAAGGAATCAAAGCCTCCATAAGGTGAAGTCTGTTATTATTTGTGCCTGGTTAATCGATAGTAAAGTCTTCCTGAGTGGTTGGTCTTGTCGGAGCCTTTCAGAGAGAAAAAGAGAAGAGGAATGTTTTGCATGCGTTTGTGTCAACAGCGAACTACCATAACAGCTAGCTGGCTTTGATAACGGCTACAACACTGATCATTGCAGTGTTCATTGGCCAATTACTGAGCTATACACTGACATATAAACTGCTGTCAGTTCATCCTGTAGAGACCGACATATGAGCCTATGTAGATGAATGGAAACAGAAATGGTAATGAGCCTATTTTTTCACAGTAACAGCAATAACAATCAAACTGAGGAAGAGTGGTGAAGCCTTGTGCGCCTGAATATTTCCCTCGGCTTCACGGATTACCTTTTAACCGAATATATAGATCCCCTCAAGCAAGTGTCTGAGTTGTTCAAAAAATGCACAATGAAGTCTGTAGTTTGAGCTAAATCTTTCCTTTAGACTCTGTGAGCTTGTCTCCCTCTATTTTGAGTAGTTTATTTTGGGAGATGCATCTCGTGCTGCATCCACGCTGAGAAGAGGAACAACAGGAGGCCCTTGTTGACACAGGCTGAGTCCTCCATGTAACTTTTAGTTTAACATTGTAAAGGTTAGCATCGGACGACCATAATAATCCACAGTGAAAAAAAAGAGACTAATTTCAACACTTCAAAAATGTGTTTAGCATTTCTTTACTGCAATTTAGGATTTGTTCTAATAACTTATTGCCATGCACTTGCATAGATCCTCATATATTTGCAATATGCTAATATTGTCTGATGTGATGGTCTAGCTCTAACCAAGATTGACATCATCTCTGTATGTGCTTCCGACATACTCCTCAGACTAAGGGCCTCATAGGCAAGGCAACACAAGAGATTGTTTTAATTTTACACAAACATGAGGAGTTGTTTTCACAATTGCATTTTCTATAGTTTCAGTTGCCAGACTCTTCGTTTTTTTAAGTATGTATCCCATTTAGTCCAGTTCTCTTCGCCCCTTTCTTTCTGTAATCTTAAAGTGAATATCATATGTTCCATACTGCATTATGCAGTATATGTCTATTGGTTGAGTCTCTCTAAGAAGCTGGCGTCTTGTCATTGGCTTCTTGCTTGCTACCATTAGATTTTGTGTAAATATTTGTCTCTGATATCCAGTTCCTATGATATGTTTTCTAAGCAGAGAGAGAGAGAGAAGTGAACTTAATATCCAATCCTAATATACTCCATGTGGGGGCTTGAACATCAGTCCAGAAAAGTTGTGTGAAAAACCTCACACAGTTCTTCCAGTAAATGTCTCTCCAACTTCGTGAGCTTATAGTATTATTGGGGACCATATCCCCGAAGAGATTAATGTCCAGTTCTCTTTTTCATCTTTTGCTTTATGTTCATCAGTTATAAAGTTCTATAAAGGTCCCCAATAATTTGTCCGATGGGTTCCGAGTTCAGGCCAAAACAGGTCATATGTTGTGTTGTCCGACAACATTTAAAGCCAAAAGTGGCTCAGAATGGCCACACTCCAGGGTGGGGCGAAAAAAACTGCCATCATACCCTCCTCCTCTCTCATTGGTGGTCCTCACTAAGGAAAGAAGCTGTTTTTAGTCTTGAGCAACTATCTTACAGATTTATTCCAGTGCAAGTAGACCTTGTTTGGTGGGGATCCAGATAATCACATCACTATAAAGCCAGATGCGGTAAAACAGTTGTTTTAGTCTCTGGGCCAAATCATTATTTATTTCATCACAGCAGAAATACCTGTTCCATCAGTTGTGTGCTCGGCTGGTTAAACAAGTTATTATTGATGAAGTGACTTGAAGAAGTTTGATTGTGAGGAAAATGGAACCAAGCCATGAAATGTGATACATTCTCATCAGTGTTTAAAAAACACTATATATCTTGCAAGATTATTACAACCCATGCCTTCACTGCTTTTGTGTATATTAAACAAAATACCAAATACAAGTTAATGCGAGAAAACAGTAAGGACAGAGCTGATAGAAGAGATGTGAACATCAAATTATTCTGCACAAGCCTTCTGTTGTTGTTACAGCTTAAAAGAGATTTTCAGATTGCTTGAATTTGATCTTCAGTTTTCAGGAATTTGAATGAAATTAGTAAAAAGACGGTCTTTCCATCTCTTGTTTTAATTACCATGTATAATGTATGCATCGTTTTAGGTTATCCTGTAATTGTATGCCAAACTGAAATTGTGTGGCAGACATCCACACTTGCAGTGAGATGATAGGTGAGCATGTGTCTTTGTCAGATAATATTCCTGCCGGCATGTGTGGAAAAGAGAAAAGAACCGAGAGAGGATGGAAGCAGAAAGAGGAAATGATGCTCTTATCTCAAATCCTTAATCAGTCACCCCAAACATGATTTATACGACAGGGTTTATAGAAAGCTTCACTGTCATTCAAGGTGCAGTGTAGTCAATGCAGAGAGCCAACGCAACACAAGATATTGTTTTTCATTGTTTCTACAATTCCTCTATATTACCAGACTCTGATATCTCATCCGGTCATTTTATCCCACCCACTGTCTGTCTGTCTATGCTGTGTGTCACTGTCTGCAGTGTTTCTTTGACTTGAGTGAGTAGAAATAAAGACTAAGCAATCAATATGAGGCTATTGGACCTTATCAGACCTGAATATTCAGTGTGTTGAAAAGGACATTGATCCAGAGGCTTTGGACAGCGACCCAGAAAACATAACAATTACCTGCTTGATAACTCAATGTAGCAAAACAAAAAAAGTCATTTAATTGCTGTGCCCTAATGAATATGAATCAATGCACAATACAAGGTGTAGAAGCTGAAACAATAAAAAAGAACAGCAGCCTGACCTCTAACATCTCTCTGTAAGTCTTGTAAGTGATAATGATGTCTTGCTTTTTATTCTCAGTCTTAAGATTTCTGTGTAAAAATTATTTAACATCCATCTCTCCATAATGGTGACTCCATAAATGTTTCCTTAATGTATCCACATTATTATATATCCACATTCTTCATATCGGGCAATGATTGCTTGCAAAAAAGTTACTGTATCAGTTGCAATATTCCTTTTTTTGTCACATTGATACAATGACACTACACACATACACAAAGTACCATTACTTAATCATATGATAAACAATATGTCAAGTCATACCCGAGCTCACTCTGCAGCATATTCCCCTGCTCGCCTCCATATCTGTTTTACCTCTCCACCCCCAAAAAGCAACCATCATGGCTTACTTTTCCCTTTGCATTTATTCCACCGCACTCATCCCCCTTATTCCCTCAATAAGTTTCTAAGTGTTGCTGAGGACCTGTCAAGGGTAGGATACAGGGAAGATAAAACATTTTCATGAGGCTATTGGGCAGCGGCAGCTTGAAGCTAGCAGATAAGTATGCACTGTGAATGTCAACATTATTCAAAAACTGTGTTCCTGGTGCCAAAGGCTGCACCATGGGCAAGCTTGAAAAATTATAGATTTGCAGTTGGGTGTCAAAATGTTATGTACATTTTTTTATTTTATTTTTTAAAACAGCCCTCATGCGCTCTTAAAATCACTTTAGGTGTGGACAGACTGCCAGGCTGTTATTAGTAGCCCTATGAAGTCTGTCTCGACAAGAAGATCAATCTCGCCATAATGATTCCCCCCCCGAGGCCTTAGTGCTCTTCACCCAGACGCATTTTGAGCTCCATAAATGCAAATAATTCACCCAGTAACAGCGTCGTAGTAGTTCTTGAGTGGTACACTGATGGCAGAATGAGCGGGAAGAGGATGAGGAGAAGGAGAGGAGCAGAGGTTGAAAAGTGAAGTTGAACAGATGTAGTTTGCTGGAATGTGAATTTAACTGTTTGAGCAAAGCAATATTTGAATTGCAATTTAAATTTATTTTTTGCCAGCCAGTGACTACTTTTATTCAAGAAGTGACACTTGTGACCTTTTGTGAATTTTACTTTGGGGAAAAAAAGCATCTGTGGGCAGGGCTGGGATGGCAGGACGGCAGAAACTGAGTGCAAATGTTGAAGTGACAAAATAATTTTAGCATAAACTTTTTATGTGAGTTGACCTGGAGCAATGCATTCAATATGCATTCGCTACGGGCCACTGGTGAGGCTGGCCAGAACCACATTAGAAACCACTGAACCTCACCCGAAATCAAATCACACTTTGGTCATAAAAATGCTAATATTTATACGCATCAGTCTCTTAAAGTAGCGACTGTGTTTGTGCGCCCGCATGTGTTTCGGCTTGTATGCTTTTGCTACAGCGGGCTGTTCACACTCTCCTCAGAGACAGGAGCTGTGTCGATGAATGGTCAGCCACTGTGGAGTTAGTGCTTGTTAAGGAGTGAGGAGTAATTCATTCTGGGTGTGTATTGAAAGGGATGTATGTTGTGCTGCATTAATCATTTTGTTTCTGAATGCATTCTGTGCAGAGAGGTAAACTTACTCTCATGACGACTTTATTATGCAGTTTGATGTACATGGGGCTTTGTGCTCTTTCCCTTTTTGCTATTGCTGTCTCCATAGTGATTTCCAATTATTGTTAGAAACACATTTTAAAGCTCCAGTTGCACTTCTTCATGCGTCAACAAACATAATCCACACACAGAAACACAAATTAACAGCATTGGGACTTTACACTTGCTAATAACCAAACACGCTCCTGCCAGATCCCAACAACGGTTATCTGGGAGCGATATATTCAAGAATGTCTTTGTCTTTGTACTTATTGAAATGATTTAGTATTTTCACATGATCTTGCTACACACGCTTGGACTCTTGGTTATCCTTCTAAATTCCTCCATATGTTGTCTGTTAAGTTAACCTAGTTTGTCATTTGTTTTTCTCACAGATCCCTCTTCCCACCCGAGGCAGAAGCCGTCGGCCACTGACCTCTGCTACAAAACTGAAATCAGCAGTCTAATGGACTTCAACTCTCCGGACGCTTCGCTGGACAAAGGTAAGACCTGGACTGTTCTGTTGAACCAGAGCTGGTCCATTTTAAGGTGTTTTCCTGCAGTGTCACTATGGGAGGATGTTGGGGCATATACAGTATACAGTTGTGGTCAAAAGTTTACATACACTTATAAAGAACATAATGTCATGGCTCTCTTGAGTTTCCCCGTTATTTCTACAACTCTGATTTTTCTCTGATAGAGTGATTGGAACAGATACTTCTTTGTCACAAAAAACATTCATGAAGTTTGGTTCTTTCATGACTTTATTATGGGTTAACAGAAAAAGTGATCAAATCTGCTGGGTCAAAAATATACATACAGCAGTGCTAATATTTGGTTACATGTCCCTTGGCCATTTTCACTTCAATTAGGCGCTTTTGGTAGCCATCCACAAGCTTCTGGCAAGCTTCTCGTTGAATCTTTGACCACTCCTCTTGACAGAATTGGTGCAGTTCAGTTAAATTTGATGGCTTTCTGACATGGACTTGTTTCTTCAGCATTGTCCACATGTTCTCAATGGGATTTAAGTCAGGACTTTGGGAAGGCCATTCTAAAACCCTAATTCTAGCCTGATTTAGCCATTCCATTACCACTTTTGATGTGTGTTTGGGGTCATTGTCCTGTTGGAACACCCAACTGCGCCCAAGACCCAACCTTTGGGCTGATGATTTTAGGTTATCTTGAAGAATTTGAAGGTAATCCTCCTTCTTCATTATCCCATTTACTCTCTGTAAAGCACCAGTTCCATTGGCAGCAAAACAGCCCCACAGCATAATACTACCACCACCGTGCTTGACGGTAGGCATGGTGTTCTTGGGGTTAAAGGCCTCACCTTTTCTCCTCCAAACATATTGCTGGGCATTGTGGCCAAACAGCTCGATTTTTGTTTTGTCTGACCACAGAACTTTCCTCCAGAAGGTCTTATCTTTGTCCATGTGATCAGCAGCAAACTTCAGTCGAGCCTTAAGGTGCTGCTTTTGGAGCAAGGGCTTCCTTCTTGCACGGCAGCCTCTCAGTCCATGGAGATGCAAAACACGCTTGACTGTGGAGACTGACACCTGTGTTCCAGCAGCTTCTAATTCTTGGCAGATCTGCTTTTTGGTGGTTCTCGGTTGACTCTTCACCCTCCTGACCAATTTTCTCTCAGCAGCAGGTGATAGCTTGCGTTTTCTTTCTGATCGTGGCAGTGACAAAACAGTGCCATGCACTTTATACTTACAAACAATTGTTTGCACTGTTGCTCTTGGGACCTGCAGCTGCTTTGAAATGGCTCCAAGTGACTTTCCTGACTTGTTCAAGTCAATGATTTGCTTTTTCAGATCCATGCTGAGCTCCTTTGACTTTCCCATTGTAGCGTTTGTGGGCATTTGTATCCAATGAGCCCTATTTAAATGGCCTCAGAGAAGTCACCAGCTGTAGTCACTCATAATCACTCACAAGAAGTTAAGAGGCCATGCTATGAAGCTCATTTCATTGACACAACTTTCTAAGTCACCAAAATTGCTAATTCATGTTGCTGTATGTATATTTTTGACCCAGCAGATTTTGTCACTTTTTCTGTTAACCCATAATAAAGTCATGAAAGAACCAAACTTCATGAATGTTTTTTGTGACAAAGAAGTATCTGTTCCAATCACTCTATCAGAGAAAAATCAGAGTTGTAGAAATAACTGGAAACTCAAGAGAGCCATGACATTATGTTCTTTACAAGTGTATGTAAACTTTTGACCACAACTGTATATATATATATATATATATATATATTTATATATATGCATTGAAGAATGTCCATGCAATTTTACAGTACATACCAGTGGTGGAATGTACTCAAGTACTGTACTAAGTACAATTGTGACTTGGTTGTACTTTGCTTTAGTATTTCCATTTTATGCTACTTTATACTCTAATCCACTACATTTAAGAGGCAAATATAGCATGTTTTACTCCACAAAATTTGAGTTTGACACTTTTTACCTTAAAATATGTGATGCTGATATGACATGATGCAGTACTATTCTACTAATCTACCTAGTAGTACAAAACATCTGATTTACTCCACTTTGATGGACTACAACATTAAAATGCACTACAATCTATAATAATAGAACATTGTGAAATGACCCATTCTGCTTAAACAGTACTTTTGATACTTTAAGTAAATGTTGCTACTACTACTGTACTGTACTTTTACTTAGTTAAGTAATATTTTGAACTCAGGGCCTTTACTTGTACTAGAGTAGTTTAAATTTATGCAAAGACGTAATACATGAGCACAAGAAGAGCTAGCAGTAGCACCTTTGCATCAATTCCTCTCCCTTCTCAGCATTTGCTGCTTGTACCTGTTGTTGTTGTTGTTGTTGTTGTTACAATGGGCTTCCAGCACACGTGTTATTCTAGCTAATGAGGACTGCCTGCGATCCAGGTTGCAAATGGCTGCTAATGAACCCAGCGAGTTTCGTGTTTAAAAAATATCACAAACAGCTTTTCAACTAATCAGACCAAAGCTGCTTCTTTATTCAGTCTGTTTGCACATTTAAACCAAGGACACAGCAATCACTGACAACTGTTTGTTTATGTCTCTGTGCAGTTTGTATTCTTGCGGTTTTGGCCTCTTGTTGCATGCTTGGATGGACCAGCATGGCAGAAATTTTAACCAATTAAGATAGTTAAGAAGTTTAAACTTTATCCTATGATTAGTGAATACACATTTATATAACAGATAACCTAACCTAAGAAACAACCACAATTCAAAGCTGTCTAACATAGTTTCCAGTAAAAGTTCCCTCCGTGTGTTTCATAACTCTGAAATTTGTTTGACTGGTCAATTTGCACCCACATTTTGCATGACATACATTGGACAAATACTTAAATTCAGTGAGCTGACCTGTGTAGTTATTAGCTTGCAGCTAGTGGAGACATTCTCATGGTTTTCATGAGGACAATCTAAATTGTTGTTGTTTTTTTTCTTTTAATGCATTCATGCCTTCCAGTCCTCCTGTGAAATGATGCAACAATATGTCTCCGTCAACAGTGAATATTATCAAGTTTCACAGTCATCAGTGTTAACAATTCTGCTGTTTATGTTCACTCACATGAACCATCCCCAGAAAGCAGCCTATTCACTTTTAAGCCAGACTCTGTCTGACTGGGTGGTCAGACGGGTCTCACGTAGGCGTCATCAGCTCTCCAAACAAACACAGTTACAGTCGTTCATCTCCAGTCTGTTTCCATGTTCCAGCCTTTTCATGACAAAAGCTACTTTGAAGGAGTTAGAGTCTTGTAGAGAGGATCAAAGTAGCTATTGATGGCACCAGTACAAACACATCTCTTGGACTGCGGATCCTGTAAGGCTGCCAGCTCCAGTATGGATCTCTAGTGTCACCCAAGGAGCCCCAGGGGCTCTTTCCTCATTAGAGTGCCATGCTTAGGGATCTGTTTGGCTGCCAGATCTCTCCTCTCTCCTGTTAGCGTCTGTCGATGTCGCGGTGATACTGAATGTTCTCACAAGTCGTTTGAAAAAGAGGGAACAGTGTTGCAGACTTTTTGCAGATCGGTAATCTTCCGCATATCTATGATAACAGGTTTGAAGTCAGTACTCAAGTACTCTACTCAAGTACAATTTGAGGTAGTTGTATTTTCTTTTATTATTTTCATTAATTTATACACTACATTTCAGTGTGAAATATTGTACTCTCTTTACTCTACAGCAATAGTTACTACTTACTTTTCAGTTTGACATGTTATATGTAAAACATATGATCAGTTTATATATTTTGCGTTGTAATAGATCAAACCAATAGATTACCCAACGCTGTATAATGTTGTTATAATTACACGTCAATGAATCGGTAATATTCCAATAATGTGAATGGGGCCATTTGCATAATGAGCTCTTTATATTTGAAGTACATTTTACTTGACATTTTCTTGTCAAATAGTTGTAATGGTTTGTGTTTTCGTTTCATTGTGGTATTATTACTTTTACGTAAGTACAAGATGTCAGTACTACTACCACCACTGCTGAGTCAGCTTTTTTCTATCCAGCTGATGAAATCACAGAACATGCTGAAAGAGTTTTGGTGTTTGGGGGTAATTAGGAAGTCAAGAGGGCAGATGCTGTACTTGATGAGGTTAGTTTTATGCAAATTTTAAAAATGAACATGTCTGAACATGGACACACACACACACACACACACACACACACACACACACACACACACACACGCTCTCCATCAGCCGAACCAGGTGCTGCATTAGATCTGTTATTTTTTTTCCTGGGCGCTGAAAATGTGCAGACTCAGGAAAAACGCATGCACACACACCAACAACCCCTGCAGTAGACAAGGCCACGTACTGGATACCACCACAAGTTTCATCCAAAATGAGAACAGGGAACTGAGCGGTTGTGTTATCAGCAAATTCATCTCAGGTCTGCAGTAAGAGAGAGACAGGGAAGGAGAGGGGAAACAAACGTTAGCAGCGAGCACTGTATCATTATAGAGACAGGTGCTGCTTCTGCACATTAACTGCCAATGATATTACTAGCTGGATGAAGCTTGGCATGTGGGCTGGTTCAAATAGGAGGGTCAGTGCAAAGAAGTCAAACTGGACACCCAGAAAAAATAGGCTTAGGAGGGAAAGAGAGACAGAAGGAGGGGGGGGGGGGGGAGTGAATAGCACCGTGAGGGGGAGGAAGGGACATATTTTTGCCTGCGAATGTATTTTGATTAATGAGAGAAAATCATATTGTGAAGGGGGGAGGACAAAGAGACAGAAATTAACAAAAGAACAATTAGGTAAGAGAGCATGTGATGGTGTATGTGTGGGTGCGGGTGCATGTGTGAAGTGGTCTCCGCTGAGCACTTCCATTTTTCTCATGCGCTGCCCCCACCAAAGTCCTCTTATAGCCAGGGGGAGAATGGCACTCAAACTGCCTCCAGCGACGATATCCAGGCCTCTCCACTGTAATTTACACACTTCACAAATAGCCACTCAGAAATGCTCAGACACGACGGCTGTTCGTTGCTAGTTAGACTTGGCTCTTTTTTTATGTGGCTCGTATTATTTAACTATGCAAGAACTGGATATTGTTTATGTTGTCGTCTTAAAGATCAGATTTGAATCATTAAATGTGTGGCAATGTTCACAGACAAAGGGGTTCCCTGTGTGCTTGCTTGCCTCTGTCTTCTGGCTTTTCCATTAAAGACCACTGAGAGGTTGATATTGACAAAGGGAGCAGTGCAGCGGTCTGATTATCTGCCGTCTGTCACTCTCAAACTGCTTCATTAAAGGAGGCTGCTGACAAGCGGAACGTGAAGGTCGAAAAGTCAAAAAGTGAATTTCAAGAAGTGTGGATTTAATATTTAATTTGAACAGTCATCAAATGAGACATTACTTGTTCCTTGAAAGTGTGCGGGTATAGCACATGTGAGTGTGTCTCTGTGTGCAACATTTAGTTGCACTAAAACATCAGACAAGTTATCTCCCCCGAACCTTTTTCTAAATGTTCTTGCTGTTTTCTTCTTCTCTCTTATTCTTTTGGAATCCTTTCGGAGGCAGGTTGCACCACAGAGGTATATATAAATACATTTTCATCAAAGTGTCACATTTAGCTTTGCCACATACTACATCGTGGTCTAAATTTAGATCTGGAGCTGTGCTGTTCAATTAATCAATGAAGGCTTTTTTCATATACTAAGTTTCATAAGACTGCAGAAGAATAGAAGTTGAAGCACAGGTCAGCGCAGCACACTACGTGTCTTGATTCATCTTATTGCAGTGAAAGTTGCTAAGCAATGTGCCCACTTCAAAGCTGAATGTGTGTGATGTGTAATATCAATTCATTAAAAATTGTGTTTTGAGAAAGGGCTGTCAAAAGTAAATGACTATATATATATATATATATATATATATATATATATATATATATATATATATATATATATATATATATCTTTATGTGTACTTTCTTAAAATATAATACCTTGTGAGTGTACATTTTATGCATTTAATAGTATTGCATAAAAGTATACCACTTTGGCTATACCTAGTGTACTGTCTTTAAGATGTGTTTTTCAAAAGATGTATAAACTCAAATACATGGTACAGTAGTACAACACTGTTTAAAATAGACTTCAAGTATCATTCATGTTATCTTGAAATTTAAACCTCTTATTTTAAGCCCCTTATTGATCCGTAAAACCCAACCTAACCCCAAGAACTTATTGTTGGGCACCAGTGGATAAGTTAAAGTATCAGTATAATGAACTGAAAGTGACCAAGAAGTTAAGATTGTGGATCCAAGCAGAAATAAATGAGCTTAACATGGTGTCTGTCCTCACCCTGAGGAGATCAGACATCCAGAATAGATCTAGTGCTGCTTTGCTGCTGTTCCTTTTAATCAAACTTATCAAATCCATGTTTTACAGTAATGCACTTTGCTAAAAGCACTCTGGAGGAAACAGAATTATGTCATTATGTATTGTGTTTAAGAAACTGTTCCAAACTTTTCACTTACACCTCGTTAGGTTTTGAATTTACACCCACGCGCAGCACTGCGCCAAGGTGCTACTAGAGGTGTATTTGTGAATTCCACTTTGGAATCTTGACACGAGGCAAACCGCCAACTGGTACCACCGGTCACTGGTTGTAATACCGTCTGCCTGCCCTTCAAATGGCTGTTAAAAGGCCCACGGGCAGCTAATCTGTTCTGGCGTCTGGCAGAACTGAATTGGCAGCGGAGACGATGGTGGAGAGGGACGTTGGCTGTCGGAGCTGCCAGATCAGGAAGGGAGCTGAGTGGCACCTGGTGGCTGCCTGTTCCTTTTCACTGATTAAGGAACAAGAAGGTTGGAAGGTGGGAGAATAGAGAGGAAATGAACTAACTGGCTGAAGAGACGAAGGCTTGGAGGAGCCGGTCTGAGGTATGAATATAGGATGCACAGTAGTAGCAGTGATGAGCGTAGAAGTATAGTAGTAGAAGTATGGAAATCCAGGCGAGTAAGCAAAAGAGTCTAAGTGCAGAAGTTGAAGTGCAGAAAGGATACTTTTAGGACTTGCAGTAGATCAACAATATATGGTTGCACACCCTTAGGTCTCATTTAGAACAAAAGACTTCAAGTTGACATTTTAACATTGACACCCCCCCCATGTATGTGAACAGGGGGGGGTTATGGGACATCCTCTTGAAGGTCTTAGTATATCCAGGACCCCAACATTCCTTGTTTTACCACTGCAGCTATCCACAGGTGACCCACTTAGGTAATGTATGTACTGACTCGTCATAAGCAGAAATTTGGGTCTACTTTTGCAGCAACCTAATGCAACTTTGTCTAGCAGCACAATTGTGTGCTAGTACACATTCCCGGTAGAATGCCTTGAAACCTTGCAACTGTCGAGGGAGGATGTCATGATTTATGGTCTGACTACTTTCTAGAGTATTATAAATTGCTCTGCAGTGTTTGACACCTGATAAGCCACCAAACTCATGAATGTGTGACTCTAACTATAGCTTCCTCATTTGTATTACATTTTCTCCAGAGGTGGAAGAGGTAGGCTACTCAGATTTTTCACTTGAGTAAAAGTAGCAAGAAAAAAAAGAATCCATTACAAGTAAAAGTCTTCCTAAAATGCCGTTTTCCTCAAGTGTGTCTCTGAGGAAGGTCTGCAGCACACCTGTGTCTGAGTGAGGATGAAAACTTTTCATACATTGTAAAGCAACACACGTCTCTCTCTCTCTCTCTGGCAGCCAACAAAAACTGCCCACGCTGACATTCATTACAGCAGAATGATTCAGTTTCTATTGGCATCGGAGGGCAATTTGAGCGAAGGCACCACCAGTCGGTGTTTGCTCTCGGCAGCTCAGAATCTGGATGGTCACCGCCGGCCGCGTCCTTCCTGCTGCAGCTTCAGCCTCGAGCGGCCTCTTTCCAGGAGAAGACGGCTGAATATCAGAGTCTGCCAAAACACTGTCAAATCTACACTGTAAAGACTCCTTATTTATAACATACTCTGCACATATTTTGGAATGCCATTTTCGCTGTTGGAAACGTAACAAAAATAAGGACGTTTTTGAGCAGCTTGCACTCAACAGCTACCGAAACTGAAGTAGCACTCTGTAGTTCTTCCTTGCCTCTAACGGCGTCCATAAACATCTGCACCAATGTGACTCCTTTGTTGTTGTTTTTTGTACTCAGTGCTATTTGTGTTCTTAGCGGCCTGATTCCACAATAGACACAATGTTGATGATATCTGTGTTCAAATGCAAATCCACACTGAATCTTATAGAGCAGAAAACTGTGCTTGCCTTTCACGGCTGAACACATTGGCTTGTGGCTAGAAGAGCAACATGCATTCAATTCATTTAAAATGTTTCTCTCATAGTCTCTGTTTTACTCTCACTCCTCTCTCACATAAACAGTGAAAGCTTGACGTCTTCTTGGCAGTGTGCGGTGGTGCTTCTGTCCTTTGAGGTGTTGTGTAAACTGAGTGCAGAGAGAGAGAGAGATTGCTTACTTCCATTGATTTTCATTTAAGGGATAGTGCTCTCAGCTCATCACTGCCAGGCATCCCAGAAATTAGAAACGTGTGTGTGTGTGTGTGTGTGTGTGTGTGTGTGTGTGTGTGTGCACTTGTGTGTGATGTTGCATCATACAAGGTGAGTGTCCGCAATTTCAGCAAAATTGCCTTTTACCTTAAATAACCTAATTATTATTTATTTTTTTACAACCTCATCGTGCTTTCCAAGCCATGCGTCCCTGTAGTGTAATTTGATGCTGTCTTAATGTAGTGTACATAGCCAGCGCGTGCCAAGTACATTCTTTTAATTAGGAAACCCAACAGACCCACTGATTAGCACTTCATCTTCATAAGTGTCTGAGCCTGAGCCGCAGCTGGGCCACTTCCTAGTTACCTTACACTGTAGCTAGCATGTCCCAACAGGTCCGGAGCAAGAGTAGCACAATTAATATACTGTAGTCTGCCATCTACTGAGCAAGCAAGCATAGTGTGGTAAAGTGGCCCATGTACATTGCTTGTGAGTTACTGTAAATGTCAAATATAAAAACTTTTGCACAGATGGGAGCATGGTAGCCCACAATAATGTTCATATGGACATCTTGCTACTATAGCATGACCTCGTCTTAGATGGTAAATCACTTTTGTCATAAAATGTCCTCGTTCCCGAGCATCTAGCTTTTAGGGAACTGCCATGCATTCATTTAGCATGCACTGCAGCAGACAATTTGACCAGCACGATTCTTTAAACAACTTTACAACCCACAGCTTCACATGGATAAATGGCACTATTATATTTCTATTCTCTTTCTGAGTGTCTGTTCTCCAGAATGGAGAAATTGCTGAGTCAAGTCTCATTCTTGGATTTGTAATCTTAAACCAAGCGGTACTAGGCAGAGGCACATGATTTTCATTTTTAGCAGTATAACTACTGCAGCCTTCCTCTTCACTGGCATTAAAGGGCATTTGTAACAATTTCAAGAAAAGGCCTTGTGACTGTAAGAGGGAAATAAGGTCCAACCAAAATCAATGATTGGATTCCATTTGTGTAGTACAATATAGCTCAGCAGCTCTCTCCCTGCTTTCTGCTGGGCATCCTTTGGGTGTTATCATGATGTGAAATCATCATATATCCACATGCACTCACATGTTCACAACACTAAGCCTCTCCCTGTCATCTTGTGCCTGTACCTTCAGCTTTTAATCTGCTGCATATCAGTTAAGCTTCAGGCCTGCATGGGCCACAAACACTCCTTTGAATAGGCAGTATTCAATTTCCTCACGTTGTCCATTATGCATGGCGACAATAGATTATTTTCCTTAGCTGCTTTATTGTCTCAGAGTGAGGGGTGGTACATTGAATGATTATCAACTCTGCAGAGAACCCAATCAAGGTTTTTGGCTGAGCAATTGATTGACACTTTTGTGATGTAGGTGCATTGTACTGAAGTGTGCACATGGCCTCTTGATACCAACATCAGCTAGATTTACAACAATAACAACTTGATCAATTTGAGTTTGTTGCCGAGTTTGTGATATTTGCCATTGTTGAGTCTGGAACATGCTTTTCTGGTCAGTGGGGAGTTATGGTGGCTCCAATGAACCATGTAATTAAGCATAGTTCCGTAGTTCATTATTGTTGATGAATTAATACATACATAATTCAATGTACATCCCCATCCTGCATTGTTTTGCCACACTTTTATGGAGGCAGGTTCTAAAGGAATATTGAGACTAGGTTGAGTCTAATGTGGCCTCATTGATTATTAGAGCTTGAGAGAATTTGGACTCAGCCACCAGGCGTCCAGTGAAAGCTCCTGTTATTCCCTGTGGGTGGACTCATTGTATTTTATCCACCAGCACACCGGTAGTGTGGCCAATGTATTTAATGTAAATATAGAGGAATTCACATATGGAAGTGTGAAATGTGAAAGATAATAAATTGTTTCATTTGAATGTGACCTCACCTGATAAAGTAGGAATTATCTATAATAATATTCTCTGATAATATTTGTTTCTGAACATTTGTTTGCACACAAAGGCTGTGCAGAGAACAATGCTTTATTCTAAAATTATTAAAAGCATGAAAGTGAAACAAAATCAAGATACAATTCAATCTGTGTTTGATGAGTCTTTTATAATACTGTTTTGCCCTTTTTATGACTAATTCCTTTTATGCACTTTACTTGTAGGGATAAGATTTATAGTCTAACTCATCATTCTTTTTATTTAAAGAGGTTTTATCTTTGTCCTTGCAGGCAGATTAATAAAGTTGAATAAACGTGTAGGCTTATCACCTTTGTTTAAAATCAGATCTTCTTCTGTATGACTACTCACACATCACCAAGCCCTCATTCAGCTGCCTGCCTCAATCTACTATCACTGCAGGGCTGGTTGAATAAAGCAAGCATACAGAAATTGAGAGCACCTGTGCCTGCACTAATAGTGAAGGTCTTTTTGCTTACTTTCCATGCCATTCAGAGATATAAAGATTTAATTAAACTAAAATGAAGAAGGCTTTAAAAGATACGTTTTAAAAAGCAGTGTAAACATATCCACTTTATTACAATTTACATGTGAGCTATATCTTAATCCACTGAATAATGACAATATCCTGTGTGTATCCCCTGGTTGTAGTTCTTAATCCACCCATTATAGTGGAGCTTTGGCTTACTTTACTCTTTATGACTCCACCTTACTGTAGTTTGTTCAAGTTACTCAAAGAATTTGGGTCGATGCGTCAAGAAAAAAACGATAACGTTTTTCACTGGCTGATCATAAATGCAGATCAAGATAAGAACGAACATCACAGTATCTTTCTTCGGCAAGTGTTTCGAGCTGCAGTGGTCATTTTAATGGTGCTCAAACTGTTCATGATACCACAGGTGTTGTTATGGTATTAGGTTACTGAGACCCTTAGGCAAGTCAACAGCTGGCAGACCTGTTGCTGTGCTGCCTGCCGGTGTTAGACTACACACACATTGACGCTCACCTGCCTGCAAGCCCGCACCCAGGCTGGGCTCCTCCCTTCATCAGTGTGTGTGCGCATGTCTGTGTGTATGTTTGAGTAATGTGGGAAAATCATTGTGACAGCCCCACTGGGCTCCTCCTCCTTACCTAGTAAACCATTTGAGTTGAGGGGGAGGGGACCAGTGTACTGTATCATTGAAGCCGTGGGAGTCGCCTTGAACAGGTACACTGAGGGAAAGACACAGCGGCAGCTCCTGGATGTATTTCCTGGTGTCAGCTTGATTTTAGTTGGGAAAATAGTTTTAAGAAATGGATGTGCTTTGAGTGAAAACCACTTGAGAAAGGATTTGGGGAGTTTGGAGTCTTTATGTCTGTCCTGAAAGTTTCTAGCAAACACCTGACAGATCCTGGAATCCTGGAATCCTCTGGAAAACTCCCCTCGGAGGAGGAGATGAAGTCAGATGGGGAGCAGGGAAAGTCTGGTGAGTGAGTGAGTGGAAAAGACAAGTGCAGATGCTTTATTAGACGATAGTATGAGGTGAGTTTCAGTCCTGCACTTTCAAATAGTGACATGGCAAAAGTGGCTTATTCAGTGTCAATCTGGACTAAAGATCCTAGAAGAGGAGACATGTTTTGCTATTTAGCATAAAGGGTAACATGTTCACGTGTTGGCGAGAGTCATGTCTGATAGTGGAGTCACCTGTTTCAGTGCTGAGCCGTTGGGAGACTTTAACCTGCACTGAGTGACCTCAGAGTAGTTGTTGAGTAGAGACTCCACCATTACCTGGCTTTTCTGCTGCCAGTTGTCTTTAATGTGAGCTGAGACTCTTTTCCCAACTTACATACAAGGAATGAGCTGGTAGAGATGCAGAGCCATGTGCCTGTTAATATGGGTATCTGACCTCTGACCTATAAAATCCAAAGATTGGAAAATATTGCAGTGATTCACACTTTTCTCAGGTACAGAGGTTGTGAGGGAGGTTTGCCAACCGTCAATGACTAGATCACAGTCTTGGTTTTTGTTAAGTTTCTCTCCAAACAACAGTGTTTTCATGGCCATGTAAAGAGGCATTGTGTTTTGTTTCTATTGTAAATACTGTGGTCTGGGGTTGTTGACTACAGTTTTTCAGACTATTTTAAATGAAAAGTATTGAATTACAACATCTGAGAAGTGTTGCAATTCTGAGAACAACTGTTCTGCTGTTTAGCTTCCAAATACCTGCATTTTATCTATATACTGGTGCTTCACCTTCAACCTTGGACTAAGTATAGCCCAAATACAGAGGTAAAAGTTCACATTAGGCAGATAAACCCTGTGTTTTCTACCTGCTACGTTTTCCAGAAATGTCATGCGCTAGCAACCCAGAAATGTGGCATAAAACTGGTTAAACTGTTGTATGTTTTTCAAGCACGTCCTATAAATCCATCAGGCTTAACCCCGAGGTGTGGTTGTGACACAATTAGTGCTTTCAAAGCGAAACAAACACCTGGAGGCTATGGATGGCTGTCTTTGCCTAACCCTTACTATCCCAGGTGTGGTTATGTATTTGCAATTGTGCTCAGTTACTCACCTTCCCATCTCACATTTCTGTGGCAGCCTCTGTGATTACCGTTTAGGTAATTTGCAGTCCATCTTTGCAAACTGAAATTGTAAAACATTAGTCATGCAGCCATTATTGCTTGTAACCATAGCAGCAGATTATGTGTAATCATACCTGCTGTTAATGTCCTCCAAGCAGAATAACGGAGAAATGTGGTTCTGATCTTCTCTGTGTTAAATTCACATCAAACATCAGTTCCTCTGCTCTGCCAGGCCTGGCTGTCCAGCAGACACCCCACATCATGTCACATTACATTGCTCCTTTATGTCTCATGGCTGTCACTCAGAGAGAGAGTAGTGTTTCCAGATGAGTGATATGATGTCAGACTGGGTTTAACACTGTGGATTAACACCTTCTGTGAACCAGACTATAAAGCAGAAGCTGTTGTTGGTTTCCACTGGGCAGCTTGTTACTGACCTGTCAGACTGACCTGACACCCACTCAGTATCATGTGAGGGCTGTGGGTGTGAACCAAATGCATGCTCACGTCCGTCCGCGCATGTACGTCGTTCGACGCACGGATACACGATGTGCATGTGGATCGCTTTTGACAACATAATTGCTTGAGCAGATGAGTTTGGTCCGAGCTGGGTGATTGCCTTCTTTCACTGACTGTGCTGCAGGTGAATGCAGCAAGCGGCTCCCCTCGGGTGCTAGCTAGTTTCTTCATGTCCTGGCAGACACAGAAGACAATTTGGAACGAGTTGAAGAAGATCAGCCGCCTGTCACAATCAAGTCAGGGATAATGGTGAAGCAACTGTAATAATCGTGAGGCATGCTAAGTACGATTTGGGAATACTTTCTAAGAGCGTAGAGTCATTTTGTGTTATAGTAAGGATGGACTGATTGGAGTCTTTATTATGTTCCATCTATCTCTCTCTGTTTGAACACCCTGGCGGGTTATCACATTTACTCTAAAGATTAATTTGGTTGCTTTGTCACTATCACAAATCAGATTCATCCCACTGTCGGCTGCTGTTTTCAAACACTGCACATTGCACATCAGCTCATCCAATACACATGGGTGGATGACAGAACTTGCTCTGAAAAGGTAGCTCACATTTGCAGTGACAGACTTTTCAGTCTTGCAGCTTTATTTACTGAAGCTGTCAACAGATCCCCGCTCATTTCTGAAAAATACTGGGAACAAATGTAACTCCATAACCATTAGTTACAAAATTTCAGTCCCAGAATCTTATTAGCTATCTCACGAGGCAACCGGGGTTGTTTTATCTATTTTTGGCAGTAGAGCAGGTTTTGCTGATGGGTTTGTTTGGTTGATTTGACGGAGTACTGGGTCTCAGTCACAGCGGTAGGAGCCACCTCATTCAGGTACACAGACTCTGTAGGTGGGGACTCCACGGTTTGATGAAGTATCCATGGTGACACGGTGTCTGCCCTCCCATTTGGCCCAGACTATAAATAACAGCACTGTTAGCCTTCGGCACCAAAGCTCATTTCTCAACTACTATATGCACACAAACGCAGATACACACACACGCCTGCTTTGTCACACACGTGCACACACACATCCAAACACCTCTCAGCTACCTGTTTCAGCTAATCCGTTCATCCTCCTCCATAAGATAATGCAGTTTAATCTGAATAAGGTTTCTGTGTAGCGATTGGCATAGAGCCCTGGTCTTCTCGCAGAGAACTCTCCCCAAAACAGAACTTGTTTGTTGTTCCAAATGCATCAGATATTGTTGCTTTGTTGTCTACTTGACTCCCACTCATGCACAACAAGACTAATCTATGAAAATAAGTGTTCATTTGTTTGCAATATGTTTAATAGCAAGACCCGGGGGAAATGAGATAAACATAATAGCACGATGTTAACAACGTGTAACAATAAACTGGAAGCACAAGAAAATGCCGGGGAAAATAGATGTTACAAAACAAGCTAAATGTTGACAGCTTGTGTATTCACAAAGATGCTATTTCGTATCATGGCTGAATGAATGACATGTTCTTACCCGCACAGCTCATCAAGCATAACCAGCAGCAATTATTGCCTGGCCTGATGCAACCAATTAACATTCTCATCATGTTTGGTGTAAAGCTGTCCAGAAGAAAAGCACAATTTGTACCTTCTATATGGAGGATGAACCAAAGTAAAGCACCAATTTATTAGCGTACCAACTCAGAGAGCAATGCACACATAATTAGTTATTCCCCCCTAAATAGGCAAATGGTGTATATTTCTGCAATTACAGTATCCTAGAATTGGCTGTGTGTGTATTTTCGCAGCTTTTATTTGCCACCTGAATGCCTGCTAATACAAAATACTGGAGGGTGATAAATCGCATGGACCTAATAAGAAGATCACGAAGGAGAATAGTTTCCAGCCTGCAGCCTCATTATCACTTCTGTAGAAGGGCTGCAATTTTTGGCTCATTTGCAGTCTCTGACTCCCGCAGTTGTGTTTTAATGGCTTTATCCATCCATCATTGTATCAGCTATCTTATCCTATATTCAACCGTCTGTCCCTCATGACCTGAACAGCACGTCCTCCAGTTTCATGGAAACTCTACTGCTAATCTCTGTGAAAGAAATTCAAAATCCTGTCCAGAGTATCGGTCCATCTGAAGCCTAAGAACGACAGTAATCTCACCATTTATGGTTTTCACGTCATAGATGGGAAAAGGACTTTAAAACAAACACATTGTTTTGACGGATTACTGTCAATCATATTATTATAATTATTATAATCAAGTATACTTATACATACCGGAACTCTGTTTACAGGTTTGTCATTCTGTGAACAGCAATGTAGGTTCCGGCCAGTGTGGCTGATACTATCCTTAGACACACTAGAGGGTTTTAAGACAACGGACACAGATCGTGGTGAATGCATCTGAGTTTACAGTCTTATCTTTCTCTCTGATAAGTTCTTTCGCTCACTGCCGAGCTCTGTTCTAACCCCACTCTAGCACAAGTGCAGCCCCCATTACTCCAAGGACCTGAGGCATGAAATAGGATTGCCAGCATGTGGATGTCAGATTCTGTGATGTTAGAGCATCGACTACTTGATGGACACTGACTGGCTGGAAGGGAGGGAGTCATGCAGGGAGTGACATCGTCATTTAAATGTCTTTGATCTGAATTAACGCCGACGGCCTCAAGTTCTGTGGAATTCAAGTTGTATTTTGTATAAAAAATGATTCGCTGGTACCAGGTTCCCGATTTGTTTTATATGATCGTTAATTGAATATTTAGTTTTGGATGCCATGTCGGACCAAACAAACAATTTGAGCTTTCAGTCATGGAAGCTCCTAGGGTAATTTTCTTACATTTTCATCCCAAACATTCGCTGGCATGTTAAGAGCTTCAGTGACATGCTTGCCTTCACACTGGTGTGCTCATCAATAAATCAGCAATCCATCCCTGTATGTGTTATCCTGAATACCAATATCTCTTCATCACTGTCTCCGTTAATACAGAATATTAGAGTGGGATTTCTGTGATGGAGTGCCCCAAGGCAAGGTGTGTTTTTTTCCTTTTTTTCCCCGTTTTCATCAGGCGTGACCCTGTCATCTCCTCAGGCGACACAGGGAGATTGTTCTGCTCATGAGAATTGACTAGCTAATCCAGAGCAAAGCACTCCCAGACAGAGCAGACACTGCCGCCTGCCTTCATCAGTCAGCGCTTAGGCGTTACTACCGTCATGAGCCACTGATGAATTTGCTATCAATGGTCCATAAAGATGAGTGTGCGCGTGTGTGCGAGACAGAGACAGACACACTGACTTTTATTAATGACTACTGCATCTCATCCAAGATGAAAGACTCTATGAAATACGTTTTGGCAATCTGCCCTGAATGAGGCGTTCAGGATCTGATGTGAAAGTGGGCACACGTGCTTTCACTTTTGCAAGGATCTGCATATGAAAGAGATGCATTTCACAATTGCTGCCCCTCTGGCTGATTTTGTTTAACACCTCATTTGTACCCTTGTCGTCGATCACTCCCACTCTGTGTTTAACACTAGAATAATATTAAACAGCTCAAATCAGAGGCAGCCAGTTGCAACCCAATTAAAAGAACCACATCAGTGTGTTTGCATGTCATCTACTCATCATGTATATTTCTTTATGCCGACCATTTTCAAATGCATTCTAGAGAGTTTTTTGGGGAACACCAATCCAGGGAAGCCTTGGTTTCCATACATTTCTGTACTGTATAAAAATCAATAAGCAGATTCCTTGAAACTAGCTTGAGTTGTGTAATTCATCTGTCTGCATTTATCTTTGCAAGTGTTACAGTTAGATTACAGTAATTTAGCAGACGCTTTTATCCAAAGCGACTTACATTTCAGTATCTATACCGTAGACGCAGCTACGGGAGCAATTTTGGGGTTAAGCATCTTGCTCAAGGACACAATTGACATGAGACTAGCAGAGCAGGAGCCGGGGATCGAACCACCAAACCTCTGATTGAAAGGCGGCCCTGCTCTCCACTTA
Organism: Cebidichthys violaceus; assembly: GCF_023349555.1. Taxonomy (NCBI): domain Eukaryota; kingdom Metazoa; phylum Chordata; class Actinopteri; order Perciformes; family Stichaeidae; genus Cebidichthys; species Cebidichthys violaceus. The sequence continues at coordinate 9,383,308 of NW_027176816.1, forward strand.
GCGGTCACCCCCAGTTGTGTGGTAATGCAGTCTAAGTGCTGATTGATTTGGAAATGTTGACACTGCATTACCTTTCTGTGCATTACCTGAAATAACTTGACAAACATATTTGCTGTTATGGAAATCAGTGAAACTAAAAAGATGCAGTCAAACACAGCACCATCATTTGCTAAATGATGGTGACAATCATAAGTAATGTTGAAAAGTATGTTGTAAAGTATACATAATGTGTTCAAATCACTGGTGTGGTCTCCAGACAGTTCAAGTTACAGCCAAAGCAGAGAAGTTGAAAAGTGCATCATCATTTGCAATTCAGTTTGTCCAGTGAGTTTTTTTTTGTTTGTCCTCAGGACACAAACAGATTCCCTTAGGAATATAAAGGTCAGATAATGGCTGCTGTTTGCATACATGTCTGCAAAGGGCAAACATTAATCAGTATCCCATCATGCATTCAGTAATGTGTGGGGGTGTGCACATACCTATCCGTGTGTGTGTGTGTGTGTGTGTGTGTGTGTGTGTGTGTGTGTGTATATATATGTGTGTGTGTGTGTGTGTGTGTGTGTGTGTGTGTGTGTGTGTGTATATATATGTGTGTGTGTGTGTGTGTGTGTGTGTGTGTGTGTGTGTGTGTGTGTGTGTGTGTGTGTGTATTGCAGAATGTTTCACATGAATGAAAAAATATGTCTGCTGAGTTTAAATAAGAAAGAAAATTGAATAAGTCTCAAGATTGAAAGGTAATGCTCTTGAAATATAACGTACGTCTGTAAAAGCCCACAACACCAGTGCATACCATTTCGAATACCTCTCTGGGTCAGTTTTCTAACATTAAAGATTGTGGATAAATCCATGAAATTCATGTGCTTCCTGGGATTTAATCATTACATGGAAATAGAACCGTGTCGGAGCGGGTGCATTAGCCTGGAGGCTGTCTTGCATGTAGTTTCCTATTGAGTAACACAGCTGATTCTTATGGATTGTCATTTTATAGGAGTCTAGCTGGTAGTGCTGGCTCTGTTGCACTTTGCTCTGTCACACATAGCAGAGGCAACAGAAAGAATAGAGAGTCAAAATGCTGACTGAACTTGAAGACCCCGGCTTGAGATGTGTCGTAGATAAGCATGTGCATGCAGGTAGCGAAAAGAGAATATTCTTTTACAGATAAATAAAATTGATATAATTATTCAGTACAATATTACAGTGCTTTTTTTATTTATTTCACCACTGTAATGAAGCACTTGTAAATAGGTAACATTGTACAGGTTTTGAATTGAGTTATTAAAAGGGTTCAGTGAGCTCCACTGCTGCCCTCTGAGTGCATACTTTGTCTCATCACTATCCTCATCTGTTTGCCTTTGTTGACATTATTTGGTGACAAAGGAATGTTTCCATAAAACTGCGGAAAAATCATAATCACATTAGCATGAGAAGCCCTGATAGGCTATTAAGATAGAACAAATAATGTTATAATGTGATCCATTTTCTGATCTGAATTGTTTTCTCTCCTGGGTTTAATGTGTCATTTTTCTATGTAATTTGTTTTCATTTGGTGAAACTGAGGAAAATAATAGTTTTTCCAGGATGATTTTCTTAGTTACTGACTTTCTTTCTCTTTCATCCATGAAAACAGATGACAAAAGTGTTGTCATTGTTTTGTTGATGTAAGGATCATTTTTAGTGGTTAAAGTTAGTGGTTGTTGTTGTAATACTAATTTTGGCCACAAGTGGCTGAATGTGCACCACTACCCTGTGTTCTAAATAGGACTAAAAGCAATCACGTTTTCATCCAGGTGAGTTTAAATTTACATAACTTGCTAACACACAATATGCCTTGTGGTTGGAGTGCAAAACTCAGCTGTAAAACATGAATGCTTTTAGTCTTATTCAGAACATGGGGTAGTGGTGCACTTTAGCCTCTTGTGACTGAAATGGATATTACAACAACAAACACCTGGCCATACTCTTTTTTTTTTTTTTTTTCCTCCACCCGTTTCAAAGATGAGAACAAGAGGTAACTTAGAGAAGATTATCCAGGCAAAACTTTTTTTTCACCTGTTCTTAAGTCATAAACACTGGAGAGAACAACCATTTTAGATTAGATTTAGAAAATGGATCACTAGAAATGTTTTTCTCACTTGCATCTGAGGGCTTCTGTACTGGAGCGTTCTCAAATCAAAAGATGTATTTATTCGTAAATATATTAAAAAGGAGTGCCGGCAAAGGTTAAGCTTTTAACACAATGTGGCATCTCCAGTGGGTTTAAAAGAGAATCAGTTTGAATGTAATTATTCACACAGGGCCATGGCTTAGTTGCCAAGTCCAAAACAAACAAGAGGATGTGGGCTGTATCCTCCCGTCATGAAAGCACTTGCTGCTCAAATTCTTGACCCCGACTGCTCTTTCATTCCCTTTTTTATTTAACACATTCCTGATTTGGGTTGCTCCTTTGTCCTGAACATCCGTGGTACAAAATGCTCTGCATCCAACATGTGTTTAAGGTTTTTCTGCACATAGACTCTTTCAACAAATAATGTGTAAACCAACTAGTGCTGCACTTCTTTACAGCATTGCCCTGTCATTAAAAACAACATTCTTCATGAGGATTGAAGGAATGTGAAGGAATTGATTGTGTTGCACTGTAGCTGGACTTTGTCTTCTGTGTCATGATGTGTTGATTTTGTCAGACGGTTTATTATATTGTAGTTTGAAGCAGTATAACAACACATAATGTGTGTCTGCTCTATTATTTATACATTGTTAAGAAGCCTGCATACAGTATATGCACCCATCATATAGTAGCAGCCATTATCTGCTCTATACTGTGGCCTCTCTATGTATGTTCTCCCTCTGCAAGCTGGCTGAATAAGAATTGTGTGGGAACAATAGGCCCATTAATTGATTTTGTCTCCAGTAACAGGCAAAAATTTAACCCTACCCCGTCTTTCCCTCCCACTCACTCTGAAGATGGAGAACCAATCTAAAAATGTCCCCCCTCTAGACACTTACTGTCATTCCCTAACAAATTTCAAGCTCCAATCCCGATTCAGCCAAGTCCAATTTCAGCTGCCGCGTGGCCACTGGACTCTCAGACACATTGCTAGACCTTTTGAAACTTTGGTTTCTGAGCCCTGCTGTCGCTGTAGAAGTGAGAAAGGAGGAGCTGGAAGAGGGAAGAACTGTACAGGACAAGTTTTAGGGAGACATTAGCCATGTTTCCATTCACATATTTCTATGCAAATTTTGAAGTATGGCATTATAAAAACCTGTAAAATGCATAAAGACTTTTGCAATTACGGGGGAAAAAAGGTTTTTACTCTAACTTGAGGTGCATTTTGCCTTTGTTGATGTGCTTAATGGATTAAGGAAACGCCTTTGTGGAATATACTCTGATGTAGCGAACAATTAACTCGCATGAGGGAAGGCTGTTTCTGTTGTCAGCATCTTCTTGGATATTCCAAAGACGTGTGAATGCTTGTCTTTGTCTCGGGACAGCATGAAGCGATGCCAAAAATAGCTGAAATGAAAGCCTGATTAAAGCCCGACCTGATTAAACCCTGCCTAATTGAAACAAATTGCTGAAGACCTCTCTCCATGTTTTTCATGTAGATGAGGTAGAATGAGTTGTTTTGTTTCCCGTTCACTACCTCTACTTCTTCTACTCTGTTTACTGGAGGAGCCATCAAGCCTATAGCGCCCACTTCTGACCAAACTATGCTGTAGCCGAGTTTATTTACTCCAAAACAGTTAATGGAAATGGAAATAATTCACATTTGTTATTGTGCGTCTGCTGAGAGTGACATATAGACAAAGACAGACAGAGAGAGCCCATGAAGTGTTACTGTGGTAAGAGATATACAGATTACAATGTCTGAATAATAGGATAATAGCACATTTGAAGAGAAATAGTAGATTTGTAGAGTCAATAAGTTCACACACAGTAGCAAGAAGTCCAAATTTGAGAAACAGGCACGTTTTCTCCTCAAATGTTTAATCAGTTTTTTCCACCATTAAGTCCAGGAGATGACAGATTTGGGGTAACCAGAATAGTGCTGATATTTTGGAACGTTTTTATGACTGGTCTCTAACATACCGAAGCAGTTACACAAAGGCTGCAGGATTATTTAGGAAGACAGTTCAGCCATTTTGCTTAAATCATACAAATAGGAAATGACACTGATCAGATTCATATTTCATTGTACCAACTGCATGTCAGCTGATGCATGGCCGCTATTATGCAAATGCACACATTTAAGCTGTCATTTACATCAGTGGCTGGGGATGGAGATTTTATTTACTGTTTCGATGAATCATAATAACTGGCGATCCCATTTAGGGAATTAGAACGGAACGGAGGCAGAAATGGAGGGAGAGTCAATGAATGCACATATCTTTTTGCCAATCGAGTCAGAGACAAAGATCAGTCGTCATTAGCCTCAGTTTAGTCCCTGTGGCACTTCACAGTTGCATAAGACTTCAGTTGGAGAAACACATTAAGCCTGTACTATTTAAAGAAAAGGTCCCTGTTCACAATTTTGTGTATTTCTGGATGTTAGGAACAGAAAATGCGAACACCAGTTTTATTTCAGTGAATGCTTTTTTGATGTATTTCTTCTCTTTATTGATTGTCTCTTTATCTCATCATGGTGTATTTGCTTCATTTTATTGTAAACAGCTTTATTTTGCTCGTTGTGATGAACCTTTCACCTGACTCTGCAGCTCCCTTCGGCTACACAGAGCTTTACAGTGAGTTTTAGCTAACTGTTTAGCTGCCGGTAACTACTGTTTTGGCTCGCTGCTCTCATACTGTCGTCTTCGGTGACAGGAGGCAGCTATTTTCAGCAAAAAAACTCAAAAAACCTCACTGTACTCTACCCGCTCAGCACAAAATGACAGAAAGACATGGTTAGTAGCTAACTGGTAAACATCCGTAGAGCCAGGTTTTTCCCTCAGGAGTTGGTTGGGACCAAAACAGAGCTAAAAGAGAGTGAATATTGGGCCTGCAAATGCCAGATGCCCAAAAACACAACTTCAAAAGTATGATTATGTTGCCCCATAACTGTTTGATGTGTAAATAAGCAACTGTTTGCTAAAGTTTGCAATATCAACTTCAAAGGTGGTGATAACTTCACAACTTGTAGTGAAATTGCAGTTTTAAACACTCATTACAGGTTACAGCGTGACATCCTGATTCAACTTCAACCTCCTTTACTGTAGTAGTTTGTCCTCAAAGTGTTAGTGTGCAATAAGGGGCTCTTCTCCAGATGAACCGATTTAGATCATCAGTTAAACTCTTGGCTTGCTTAGCCTGTATGACCGTTTGACTGCTTTGTCCTGTGTGACTTTGTTTTAGTTTTTACCGTGTTCCCAGATCTCAGCAATCACTTCGGTGACTATATATAACCTTATTATAATCGATAGACATTATGGCAAGAAATTCCCCAAAAAGAGGGCTACAAAAATATAGCTCAAACTGTAATACTGGATGTGGCCTATAAATTCAATCTTAAACTGTATGCTGTCAGACATATGCGAAGCTGTCATTTGGGAGCAGAAAACGTGCTGTCAACCAGTGGGGAACAGGTGGTGTTGAAGGCTGAGCTTACAGCAGAGAGTCGGCAAACATCCAACCCTGATGCATCCTCTCATACCTGCCAGTACAGAGGTTGTGATGGCAACAGAGTCACACCACTGAAAACTAAAATACAACCCTGTGTTGTCAAATGTTGTGTGTCCTACACACTGACAGAAACATCTCTTTTTATATTTGTCTTTTTTTCTGTTTTGAAAGAGAAGTTGTTACAGTCAGAAGGGTTGTGTTAATAGTTGAAAACATATGATTTTCATTACATGTGCTTTGAGAAGTTTTCCAATGGAAATCTCTCCACCGGATGTGTTACACACTTCGTTTTATGGACTTAAAACCGAAGGAAAAACACTTGATGGATGTCCAGTATCATAAACACCTAGAAAGGTGTGTCTAAAACGACCACTGCTGGATTGTGTGATGGAATGAATACAACCTACAATTGGTTAACCCTTGTTGTAGACACTAACGGGCTGTAAGGCTTAATAAAACACACTTCATTCAAACTCAAAAACAATCAGCTATGTATGCAGGCAGTTGGCTAGAAGTCGTTGTATTGTGGTGGTGATGTAACCATTGACTGTATACAAGAAGCGGACATAATGTACTAAATAAACATTATGCTGTATTTAGGTAGACTTGAAACTAACGGTTGAGACCATAAACTCATATTTACAATGTTTACTGAGGTGATAAATCAAGTGAGAATTAGGTTTATTTTCTCATTTACTTCCATACATTCATACTTCTTTTTGCAACCAGAGGAGTCGCCCCCTGCTGGCCAGCAGAGATAATGCACGTTTAAGACACTTCCGCATTGGCTTCACTCATCAGAACCGGAGGTTGCCGTCTGGATGTGGCAGCAGTGTGTGTACAGGTAGTTCAGTTGTTGACGAAACACAACGTCCAAAACAATAAAACTCTAGCAGCCCCTACTAGAGACAATTAGCAAGAACATGTGTTTATTTACACTATATACAGTGTGTGTGCGTGCGTGTGTGTGTGCATGAGACAAAATGTACTACCTTAGACAAGTAATACGATTATTCTGTTAATTTGCATATACAGTACATAAGCATGCTCACAAACGATGGCAGACGTTGCAGGGAGGACTCTCTGTGGGAATGAGCTCCTGCAGGGGAGATTGCACTTATCAGGAGGCTCCCACTCTGACTGTCATTTGTAATGCGGAGCTGCTATGTATGCTTCTCACTAACCTGGAGTCGATGCGGACGTTGAAAAATAGGTGGCTGTCTTCAGCCCCCTCCACCCCGCCCTCCCCCCCACCCCTCAGACTGTCTTATCGAGAGAGCTCCAGCACTGTCCTCGCCTGCACAAAGCTGGAGGAGACAATAACATATCTGTTCCCCCTTCACCCTCCCAACTAATGACAGTTCATCTTGCATTTCCTATCATAGATGTTGCGGATCCTCTTGCTGGCAAAGTGAACAAATTTAACCGTCAGGCTGCAAACTGTTTTCCCTGTAGACCACCTGGTTGTCTTCACGAAGTGAATCACTCAGTGTTTCATTGAAATCAGTGTGAGGATGTTAAATTAAATTCTTCTCCATATTTTCCATTGGTTTATTTTTTATCATGAAGCATCTGTCTCCTTGTGAATCTTTTGGGAAACGGTGAGAATTGGTATATTTGTCTGCAGCGTATTCTCTACCTCTCACACCCTGTACAGTATGCACAGTTTGTATGTAAAATAGTATAAATAATATGTTTTTCCTGATAGTTTTGTGGTGTTATTACACTTCCTGGGTTAACATATATGTCATTGTATTACGTACACGTCGACACCTCAGTCTAGTCCTATAAGTGCCGTAGGATTGATCATGCTCTTAGTTGTTTGTTCATAGGGATGAACATATAATATGAGGACACCTTCTTATGCTCTCCCGTAGAGGTTGAATGCGATCGCTTTGGACAAACGTCTGACAAACTAATGTAATAGAAAAGTCAATTGGCCATTGACAGGCATAAAATTCAGTAAGGTGGGTGTATTGATTTATAACATGCTATTTAATACACGCAATTCAAAGTACTAAATACAATGCCATAACACATTCAAATAGAAGGTAGTTCAGGTGGAAGTGAAAGATGGATGATGATGAAAGCTTTGAGGGGAAAATAAAAACAGACTTTTTCAGTGCTTGTGCACATACATTTGGGTATTTGGAGTGCTTACTAACCTGCAAACTGTGAAATAAGACAACCCAGTCAGTTTATCAAGCCCTGTCTAGGCAAAGGTGCACCATATTTTTCTCGAACGCCATTCAGAGCAGACTGGGCTTTTCGCGAGGGGGGCTTAAAGAAGACAGTTGCATGATAGCAACATGCTATTTTTCTTTGTTTAGTTTGGACCTTGAACGGTTATTTTACCATGTTCCTTGTCTGTGACTTTGTTGAAATGGTATTTATTTACACTTCTTTGATGCCCCACTGTGATAAGCAGAAGGAAGGGAAGTTTAAAATCAACGTCTTTATACTTTACATTCAATTTGTACTGGTGACTTTATTTGCAATTTTTTGTAAACATGTAGCCCTATTTATCAAAGAAGCAACTTCTTTCTATAAGGGAGTGAGTGTCATATAAACCATAAATGTTAGCCAGTATTTATGGCTTACTATAGAAGATTAAACACACATTTTCAGTGTCCTTGCTCTTTATTTATGACTCCCTGTTTTGCTGCCATTGCACAATCAATACATGCAAACTAAACGAATAAGTAATCAATTAAAGTCTGTGACCATTATAGGATTTTTAAACACCAATGAACTGTACCTTGTGGTTGGTGGTTTTCAGAAAGGGCCAGCTCTTGGTTTTGCCAATAAGGGTGTTGCTGCTTGAGTTGCTCCGTAAAATGTGGTTCTATTACCGGGTCCATTAAGTATACCTCTGTGTAATGACACTCCACTCGCAGACGTTTTTCTCTCGACCCCTCTCCTAATAACCCTTTTTACATTTCATTTTCGTTATTTAGCGGGCAGCTCTTATCCTCAGCCACTTACATTTAGTCAGTGAACATAAATTAAAGGACTCAAAAGCCCTGGTAGGCAGGTGAACATCGTACAAGCAGGGAACTGGGGTTAGTTTTAGTTTAGGAAAGGCGAGAGCTAAGGTGATCCATGTGGTGTGCAGGAGGGAAAGATGGGAGTGTAACAGCAGGTCTGCTGTTAGAGGAGTGAGGAATGAACTGTTAGTGTCATGGCCGAAACTCAGGATTAAAGATACATGTTTCACTCCCATAGGTGACAGTCAATGACATTCAAAAACAATAAATGTGTCAAAGTTGACGCATTCAGGGAATACACAGAAAAACAGAAGTCCTGCCTTTGTGAAGCTGATCTTTTTTACTTCAGGTGCAATATTTTAAGTCCTTGTTTGTGATAGAGAAACACTCCCTGTAGATGACAGACAAAAGCCTTTTCTTTTATAAATAATAATCCATCTGTGGTTCGGACACACTTACACTTAAAACATGACCACAAATCAGAAATCCTTGCTGTGGGCAAATGCAATGCGCTCCTCAGCTTTTTTGTTTTACTGTTCAGAGTTACTGTACAGATTGTTTCTAGTGTGACCCGTCCAATGTTGTGACACTACTACTGTACGTACTCCAGTCTGCATTTAAAAGATTCAAGATTCAAACCTGAATGGTCATATACACAAATAATTAGCTGCACTATACATTCTAAGACACTCTTAGTTTACTGTCCTCTCTGGGATATGAAATAACAAAACTTTACAAAATGTGTCTCAATTATAGTTCATTTTAAGAACATTGGACTGTAATAGCCAGGCATTGTTTGATGTTAATGTAAGCTGCTTAAACTTTTCTAAAAGGTCATTTACAGATTTCTTAATTTCACTGATAGTGTAACAATATTGAAAGACACCACGCAGTATTAACTGGGCAATAAGGGCAAATTTATAGGATTATATCCACTGATGCGCCACAGAATGCAAAGCAGATGAATTGACTAACTTTACTAAAAAGCTAAAGTGCAGTCTGTATTCTGTTTTGAATTTGTCTGTTCCTCTTACTGTGCTTTGGCATATTTAGTCTCCTATTCTCAGTTCTCTCTTTCATCTCTGATGGATTTAATTTTTTCCAACAGTAATATTGCGCCTGGAATGTGAGAGTGTGAAGTGTAATTTATGCGAGGCACTTGATAGTGGAGCCATGCGAGATGGGGCTGAGCAGTTTCCCTCACCCCGCCCCTCCAACCCCCTGCCCTGAGGGTGCATGAAATTGAGTAGAATGGCTCCACTCATCCTTATATGAATTACTCCCCATATGCTCCACCTAGACAAGCACATTCAATGAGCAAAAATGTCATATTTTTAGTTAAATATTTATTTTTTGAGGGTTGACAACTTGAAGTGTGACATTTGTCTGTTGTGGCTTGTTTTAAACCCAAGTGAAGTCCTCTCTCTGATGCTGATTCTTTGAAAGCACTTTGAAACATTTCCAGTAAGTCAAATTGCGAGGAAAAATCTATTTCTCTCCGCTGCAGTTTTAATTTTGTCGTTTGCGTCTTTGTGACAATGCAGGGGAGGAGCTCTTTAAAGCACCAGTCACTGAATGTGAAACGAGCCTCTTTTGTTTATTTATACTTCATATCAACAGGCAGCAGCAAAGATAAACTTAATTATTATATCAAAGACTTGTCTCTACTCATCTACTGGACCCCACTCTACCCATGTGATGCTTACCCACAGTAATTTGGCAATGTGATGTAGTTATCTCAATTACAAATGAAACCATGACCTCCTATGGAGATGTTAAATCGATTTTCACACATAATGATCTCTGCGGTGGTGTAGCTATCCAAAGCTAACGCACCTCTGTAAGATTGAGATTGGATTCTGCATATGAGCCTTCTCTAGCAACTGGAATTAAATTGTTACTTTGGCTTGAAAACTGATTTGTCTGCTAAGGTTGTCTGGCAAAATCAACTTACACTACAAATATATTGGGGCCATGTTTTGATGTCAGCTTACTAAAGCTCTGTTTTGTCTCTGTGTGTTGCAGTCCTGCTGCGTGAGGAGGTGGCCCAGCTCCAGGAGGAGGTGCACCTGCTGCGGCAGATGAAGGACATGTTGAGTAAGGACCTGGAGGAGACCCAGGGAGGCTGCTCGGCCGACGTGCTCTCTGCCACCGAGCTCCGCGTGCAGCTGGCCCAGAAGGAGCAGGAGCTGGACCGAGCCAAGGAGGCTCTGCAAGGTAAGGTCCTCCCTAGTGAACAAGAAGCTGAGTGTGTTAACAGTTTTATTATTATTAAATATGGATAATGACGCTGCAAGAGATTGAAGACCAAGAGTATTAATGGATAATGTTATCAGTTTTCAGTGGTACCTGAATGGTAAAATAATTGATAATTCATTTTATTAATCTTACCGTATTTTTGAAGTGATAAACCGTTCAAGGGTTAGGGTTAGCTACTGCAATGTCCCTGATTTGATTCTGGCTGTTTAGGGAATTTTGTTGCATTTCAACCATAGTGAATAAAAAAAGCCAATTTCCAATATACTCTTTCTCCTTAATATTTCTGTGAATATTTACATGATTTTACCAACCTGTGGAAGCCATTTGCTTTAATTTAACTTGAGACGGTGTGGAAACATTTACTACTTTTGAAATAAAATCTAGTCTATTAAAGTTATCTAACGTAGTAAATGTTTATATTATTTTGTCTGGGACAATTCTTAAAAAAGGAAATCAAAAAATGAGCTTAGAAAATAAATTTTCATCTGTTGTCCTCAGGTAGATGTCAGAATTGCACCTTGTGAAATTTCAATTTCTTGTAATATTCTGATGAAGACTTTCTACTGTCTTGTCCCATAATAATAACAAGCTCTGTGAATTAGTGATGTATTTTTATATTTCAAGTTGAAAATGAGTGATTGAGGTTACACAAACACTTAATTATGAAAAGAGAGCACCCTGGTTTATCTGATGAAGTACCAATGTGTAATACAGATTAGGCTGGGCAATAATTCAATATGATAATTTATTGTCATTCAAGAAATCATATTGTGATGAAATCACATATCGAGATTTCCCGATACACAATTTAAATTGATAAAAACAAGCACATACTAACTCAAAATTCTCTGAAAATTGAATGTGAAATGTTTTCAGGGAATACCATTTGAACATTTAAATTCAGTTTATGCATCACACTTTACATTACCACTCAGTTCACTGAGAAAAAATGTTTCTTGATGATTTCACTTAAAACAGTTATGCTCATTTTGCATTTAAGTTAATACTCACTACTTTTCATTTGTATATACAAAAATAGGCTTTGCCGTGTTGTTATTTCTTATAGACTATTTATTTTTTGAATCACCACAAAACATACATTATTGTGATTTATATCGTTATGGAGATATGAAATGACCTATATTGGGAAAAACGATTTTAGCCAGATGACCCACCCCTAGTACAGATTTCTCACTGTGAATGACTAACAACCAGCAGTGCTCTGTGTCTGTTAATTGCATGAGTGTATGCACAATGGGACTACACTTACATAGTGCCTTCATATTTGCACAGGCTAAAGTAATGAACAAGTGCTGCTAAGCAGTGCACAGTCGATTGCAGGGCATCAAGCAAAGATGTCATCAGCGTGGCAGTGAATCATTCTTTTCAAAGAATAATCGCCCATGGAATGAGCACAAAACCGCCATTTGGTATCAGACAAACGCAGAAAATGCTGTCAGGGGATTTTGTTGCTGCGACATTTCACTTGACACTTGCAGCCTACGCTTTTTTCGAAAGAATTGAACAAAAACAAAACAGACTGGGGCAGAGTAGAAAAGAGCAACACATCAAATAAATACGTATCTCTTCTTGTGATGTTTGACTGTGTGAACAGACTGCACACAAGCGCATACAGTCAATTGTATGACTCAGGCCTGTTAATGAAGGCCAAAGCCTACAGAGTCCAGCAGGCACTGACGGCAATCAGTGGCTAATGAAAGCTTTATAAAGGAGGACTTGGGTTGGCTTACGAGATCCAGAAATGTTAAGCAGGGTGGATCTGGTCTGCAATTAGGATGGGGTATGTGGGAGGACAACAGGAAATTGTCTGTTGTCATATTTAACTTTGGTTCTGTTGGAGTAGGTCCAGAGAGGCAACTTGACTCTGAACTTGAGTGAGAAAGCATTCTTATTGCTATGCCTTTAGTTGTTTTCGCTCTTACGGCTTTTTTTATACAAGCAACAGTGCAGAAGTTGATGTTCAAGTAGAGATGTTGGCCAGATCAAAAAGAATATACATTTGCATTTGGTGGGGAAAGCAGCAGGATTTCTGAATTATTAATATTCTTCATTGTTATTTTCCACATAACCTGGTCTGTGCAGCAGGAGCTGGTTCCTAGCTGTTTTGTTAGTCCACGGTTGTCACACTCCATCTTCATACACTGACACTGGGGCTCACTCAGACTCCAAGGATTCTTTTTTTTTTTGCATTTTTGTTTGCATGTGGTGGGTAGCAGCCAGTGAATTTTGCCTCTGTCCACAGCATTTACAGTTGTTTCCAAGCAGAAAGTAGAAACATTTCTGTCATCTCATTTTCTTGTCTGTTGCTGCTTTTCCAGCTTCTATCACCAAATGCATTCACAGCTGGCCATGGTACTCGACAATACTGGTGATAACTGACAGCATGCAGAAGGAAACTGAGACAGTGAGGAGAAAATGAAAAAAATAGTGATATTATTTTGTAAAAGGAAAAGAAAATCAGCAATTAAAGACATTCATGGTGAATGTGCTGAAACAAAAAACTAGCAATTCCTTTGTTTATCGTACAGTAGGTATCATGATAAAAAAAAGCTGTACAAAGTCATTTGAGACCGTTTTTAGCAAGTTTCTGGGACAGAAAGAGTCCCATCTGTGCCTGAAAAACAGGTCATCCACATCCGGCCAGTCAAGGGCAGAGCGAAAACCTCGCCATTACACCAAAAGACGAGATGCAATGGATTTTACAAAGAGGGATTACAGCACACCCTCTCCTCAAAGGCTTCATGGTGTTGACTGTTGTTGTACACAACTGATGGAAGCAGTTGTGTTGATAATAAGAGAGTGCTTGAAAGAAAAGTTTAATCATTGCATTACTTGGTACACTTATCACACTTGGCTAATTGCTGATTAAAATGTTTGTGATGGTTGATATTGTCTGTTCAGCAAAGTCACAGAAAGTGTTTCAGATGCTGGTTAACAGTCCGACAAGGACTTCGTGACTCATTTAGTGTATCTCATTTACTTTTGAAATCACATTTTGGTTTTATTGCACACATTTAAATGCACATTTCATTACTATTGCAGTGTTACTTAAGATACTTCAGACGTAAAATTCAGTATGTCTTTGCAATAAATCACGACGTATCCAAGTCAGAGTCTTGTTTACACTGGATCACTTCCAGAGGAACAGAACCTGGTTATGTATATTTCTAATAATCCTGAAGTGCTCAACAGTCTTTGTCTGCTGATTTCTTAATAATACAGTAAAAAAAAAGACTCATTAGTTGGAAATAGTTGTGTTTTACAGTGGCTACAAAAACACAGGCCTAATGTTCTTGTGAATACCTCATTAACTGCAGCAATTTCCGTGTGCTGCCAATTGATTGGAGGCGAGATGTCGACTCTATTTGATATCCCCCATTTTTCACAAGGCCGGCATATTGTGAACATCCCACCAGATGCTCTGGCAAAGAGTTTTCCTCAAAGAATCAGAGCAATGTTTGCAGAACTTAAGCGCCCTGGGTGTTTTTCATTGAAGTGCTACCAACAATTATTGTGAAGCAGACTAGCTTGGTGTTTTATTTAGTTTTCATGTATTTATTTTCCTGTGGTTCTGCTTTGGCTGAAAAAAGCAAAAGGCTGGAGTGAATGAAAAGCATCATCCCCTTCTCTACTTTCTGCCTCTCGAGATAATACCTGTTTACTTTGGGAATGGTTCACTCGGTTTGCGGTTAAATTACGTGCAGATTTTCTGGTGCCTATGAATACAAAATGAAGAACGCAGAGAGGAACACTACTATTCAGTCTTTTATTCTTCATTTTGTCCCTCGCCATCTCCCTCTCTGCCTTTGTTTGGTGTGATGCCCACACCGTTTTAATGTTAAGGCCTGAGCTCACTCCCATTGTGTGCCAGACATGAGCCTGTGAGCACTATAATTGTAATCGTGGGTAATTGCCAACCTCTCTCAATTGCAGGTTTTGTTACGATGCCTGTGGGCACTCGGTCCAACCCAAGAGCGGCCGCTTGAAGTCATTTCATCTTCACCAACGTTAAAGTACACAAATGATGATGAACTGAAACTGTCTTGGTGATCTTGAAAGCCTAAAGTGAAGGCTAATGCAGTTGGACTGTTCCTGAAAAGTGTTTACTCGACTCTTACTTGGACTTTCTCATCAAAGTTGTGTTCAATGAGTTTTATAAGTATAGCTGGCCCTCTCTGCTGTTTTTAATTAGCTATTTCTGCTTTGGCTAATTACTATCACTGAGGGACTCCCATTCAGTCCATAGCTCAAATAAAAAGCAGCAGACAGCAAGGTATCATCACAGCACAGTCTGCCTGCTCTGTTTAGTGTCATTTCACGCTACACCGTACTCAGAAAGCAGCTCTGTCCTTGACTTCAAGGCCTCTTCCTTCACTAGGCATTGAAACACCAATACACAGAGACACAGACTCAGTGCAGCAAAATCTCATCAGGCTTCATTACATAATGACATTAAAGTAATTGCGGCAGTTTTAGTGGTGTCTTTTATTTTTAAACAAATTAAGAGTTTTTATTTAAAAAGAGAAAAAAGACTACATTTTAATTTTGAAAGTCAGAAAAAAATCATTCTCAGCTTAGTGAACTGTGTTTTTGCAAGTCTTTCATGAATTATTTCTCATTGCTGGCAGCAGCTTCATGATAGCAGGTAATGAGGATGGTTTCGCTGTTGAATTTGCACCTCAATCTATTCAAATTGGAAGGACCTGGAATACGGTTTGGGTCGCAGTGGCCCCCTAGTGGTAATCCAGTGCACCTCAGTTAGACAAAGGGACATTGTGCCAGCACCGATGAATCAAAATCTACGACGTAGCTTACTCATATAGCTTGAACCTGAAAAATTAGGCTCTGCCCCTTTTTAAAGATTGCAGTGCCAGTAAATGTTGTTTTGGAATCCAGTGAAGACAGAGAGGTGAGTAATGTGGTGCTGTTACAGGATCAAAGTGTGATTTTTCCCCTTGATTCCCTGATGTGTCAGTTCTGCTGCTTAAATAGCTTGTGCACACACAGATCACATATTGGTGTGTCACATCTGATCTTTTTTTTAATGGCTACCTTCTAGTTTGTGCATAAACTTATAACGAAGGTCAAATGTCATCGCTGAGGTTTGTAGATTAAAACATTCATTTTAATGAACCTGTTATATCGCCATAACAGCAAAGAAGTCCGATACTTCTCTACAGTAAGGGCTGTTAAATCGCACCATTGCAGATATCAACCTTATGCAAACAATGAGTTTGTTTTTGCTGAGGAAGTGAGGAGGTGAGCACTGAGGCTCTGACTTCATTATTCAGTTGGCAGATTTAAAATCCCAAACCGTGAACCATGGACTCCCTCCAATGAGCCGATGTCTCTTTTGTTCTCTCCTCCAAATAATTATGTTAAGAGCTGACTAAAAGCCTGTCCCTTCTCTTTAGGGCTGAAGTTATATGGAGTAGCATCCGTGTGGAGTGGTTTCATTCACTGATGTGAAGAACATAATTTTCTGGGGGAGTGTGATAAGTGGGTCTACCTTTGTGACCCTGTCGTTGTATGGGAACTGAACCTGGATAGTGGCCTTTGCTAAAACACGAGATTTAGTTAATTGAAATGCGTAAACATTGCATATGCTACGGACCCCTGCATTGTTGGCACACACTCTTGTTCTTTATTTATCCATCTTCCTCAGTCAGAGACCAAAGAGGAAAACTTGATTGTTAGCGCAAGTTGAAAACAGAAAGGCAGGAAATGTTATTCAGCGGAAATCACGGCTGGGATCTTGTTATATTTGCACCATAATAGATGGGGCACACCAGATAATGAGGGTTGTTATTAAACCATAGAGAAGCAGTGAGCGGGGTGTGAAATACAAAGCACAGTGATGGGTAGGAGCCGCAATGAACGAGATGGCTGAGTTTGATTTTGTTTCTTTACAATCAAGCATCCGAAAGTCTTTTTCCTGGCACTGAATAATGTTTGATATTTGATTATCTCAGGAATTACCCACAGAGTATCAGGCCTTATAACATGTAATGTGTTTTGAAGCGATAGTTCACCGAGCCTCCCTGTAGGCTTGAAAAGCAGCTGGTTGTAAACAGTTTGTAGTTTGCTTCTTCACAAACACCAGCAGCAGCTCTGGTCAGCTTCAATTCATGTCACTCACAAAAGGAGTTCCTGTTGTGACATGTTTACACATACAAGACATGTCTCCTCCTGCAGTGTGACTTCACTAAGAGGAAGCAAAGCGGCAAATTATACCGTCTCAACATCGACCAAACAAAAAATGTAATTAAAATAAAAGAAACAAAACAAATACTCAACACAAATATGACTAATGGAGAGTACAACTGCTCAATTAGTAAGCAGCTCCTCAACTTCCCTTGTAGCCTTTTGCTATCCTGACCACCATACATCCAGTCATTGTTTGTCTATATCTACTTTATATACACTATACATGTATGTCTCTCTCTATTCAACCTATGTATTTATCTATACATTTATTTATTTAAAGGAATAGTTCGACATTTTGCAAAATACACTTATTCGCTTTCTTGCTGGGAGTTAGATCAGAAGATTGATACAACTCTCCTGTCTGTACACTAAATATGAATCTGGAGCCAGCCGCTTGTTGGCTTAGTTTAGCATAAAGTGTGGAGGCAGATGGAAACGGCTAGCCCGGCTCCATCTGTAGCACCTGTGAAGCTCAATAATGAACATGTTTGTTTAATCCATTAGAAAACTAGTTTCATGGGGTTATGTGAGTTTCTTGGCCGGCCGCAATAACTTCCTTGAGGCGTGTCATCACCCTGAAGTTGCCAGATGCTAATAACAAGCTGCTGGTTTTAGATTCAAATTTATCGGACATGAAAGTGACGTCAATCTTCTCATCTAACTCTCAGAAAGAAAACCAATGAGCATATTTCCCAAAATGTTGAACTAATCCTTTAAGCTGTTTTGAATACCAAAGTGTCCTGTGTAGTAGCCAGTGAGTCGGCCCACTCGGTGCAGGTAATGTAAGCCCTGCAGTAGCAAAGTGTCATAGAAGAGCCCAGCAGGCTTTTAGCCCACTGCAGTAGTAGATGCACACATTAAACTACTTTATAGCACAAGGGCTTTGGTTAGCTGGAGACCCTTCATGTGGTGAGCTCAAAAACACTTATGCAGATTTTTATAGAATATCAGGGGCGCATGATACAGGCAGGTGTGTTTGTTTTTAGCATTTAGCAGTGGGAAAAGTGGCTTAGACTTTTGATGGTCAGTGATTGTCCTGATCTGCTCATCTTCTGCTTTTAGTATCTGGATTTGAATGCAGGCACACACAATGTTGTACAAAGACAACCATTGATGTGCATTTTAGAAATAGAGCAAAACCAGATATGATTGAAAAAGTACCCAAACACACAACCTATATTCTTGCAATGCATGACAAGACAGAAGAAAGGTGCTGGCATGGATATCATTCCTCCATATACAGACTATTAAATTGAAGCCTCTCCAAATGATTCCTCTCCGTGTCTGCCTCCTCCTCCAGCTCCACACACTTTAGTTTCAGCTCTGTATGGTTCCCTGGTGGTCCCCTCTAGTTTCATTTGGTAATAATTCATGGAGGCTTGGACCAAGCCACAGAGTATATTAGTCATTAATATGACTGTCAGCAGGAGGAAACATGCTACAGCTTCCCTCTCTCACCTACATTCTTAGAGACATTCAAACCACAAACTTCTGAAGTTTTGCTGGCATAAACATCACGCCTGCAGGCCAAACTGATGTTGAATTATTTTCACACAATACGAAACAAATGCCTGTGCCATCAATGCTGTAAATTCTATGCTCATTTGGTTATGGGAAGACAACAGATGAGAAACGGATTGAATGCAACATACTAACAATTAACAGTGATGCGCTTGTTTCTAGCTGTACATGTCTGGTTACCAACAACTACGCACCAATTCCACAATATTACATCACATTTTGGCATTCTGCACTAATACAAAACTGGAAGTGCACTGGTGTTAAATTGTGTCCAAGCTTTGTTTGGAAAAAACGCAAAACAAGCTTTTTCAATCACAGCTTTGAATACAGAAAACCCACTATGCACCTCAAATCCTACTACTTTTATATTGTTTCCATATTTTCCTACTTCCCCCTAATCACACCTCCCCTCACACAAAAGCTTACACATTTCATAGCACCTCTAGCTACACCTTCAAATTTGACAGGTGACCTCTGACCTTTGGTTACTATTAAAACCTGTTACAGAAGTGAAGATAGAAGTAAGTGTGTGTGTGTGTGTGTGTGTGTGTGTGTGTGTGTGTGTGTGTGTGTGTGTGTGTGTGTGTGTTGTCAATTGATAAAATTAAAAGAGAAATAAGCTTTAATAAGTTATACCTTTTGGACCCTAGACCGATTTTTAGGCCCTCAGCTCGAAAATAGCATACCCATACGATAATGAGTGTAGCGTTGCAACTGTAAGAGCTATTTTAATACTTTTGGTATTAAAATAACCTTAACACTTGTGAGATGTGTTGATATGTGTAAATATCAGTATATATGTTACTGGTTAAGAGTAGATTAAGATGGCACAAAGCACAAATTGAAAATTGTAATTTTCGAATGAAAAAAAAGCAATTTCAGAATATTTCTTTATTAGAAATCATGTAGGTCCAAGCTTTCCAGCTCCCCCAGATCATAGAACTATATGTTGAGGGTCTCTATTTTTTACTTTGATAAAGTGAAGCTTTATCTAGTACATCTTGATCTAGTACGGAGAGGTCAAACAAGGTCAACCAAAATGTAATTTTGTTCCAGCTGTTTCATTGTAATTTTATATACTATATAATTATATATTTCACTTCTTGTATCACTAATAGTGTTCAATCTATCCATATGCAGCAGTTTGGCATCATTTTGAGAGCCTGGATCCTCTCTGAGACTGTTAATGTTTGTCATCCATGGGATTTTATCGTCTGAATTCCAGGTTTTTTTTATCCTCCAGGGCCTTTCAGCCTGTGTGAAGGGCCGATTTGACCCAATGAACGTTCCATAGATGCTTCACAGCCTGCTCTGTTGAAACAACCTAACGTGACTTTGATTGACAGAATCTGCCAATCAGAAAATAAAAACTACCCGAGTGTCAAATTTCTCAAATCCGATTTGCTGAGACGTATATCTCTGCCCCTTTCCGCTAGCAGGCACACAAGGCACACGATGGCAGCGCCAGCTTTGAATTCAAACAGAGGATGGTGAGCTGAACAGATGGACAGTAAACTTCAACGGATTAATTTATTTTTTTTGCTGCAGAACACCTCAAAGTAAGGAGCTGGTTTATGATGTGATCGATTATGCGGATTATGATGATGGCTTTGTTTTGTAAGTCAAACTGCGAGGCTGTGTCGTAGCGGAATGTGAAAAAATGGCTGTCTGGTCGCTAGCGATCTCCGGAGCTAAGGGGTGTTAGCATTGAATTCATTTTTCAAAACTTTATTGGCATAAATGTGGCGAGTGGGACTGCCTAGGGGGCGCTATATCGACTGTGTTACTTGGTATTATACGTAGCTTTGTCATATGTTGTGTTTGGAGTGTGTACAAACAGCTGAGATGACTTTGTAGCGCAGGAGCTGCAGTTTGAGCAGGTATGAGGCATCATTATATTTGTTACTGATGAGTGCACGTTATGAGTGGATTCATTTTTGGATGCATGCGTCGCCCCCGCCGGTGGGGGTGCTCGGGCCAGATTGGTTTTAAAGAAGTACTACTACTCCTACAATTGTTTTAGCAATTGTAACTAAATGTCACACAGAACACACATTTTTTGTCCTATTATTGGTCAATACGATTGTTCAATACAGTTTTACCAAAGCTGGCACCTCCGGACCGCTTTGTGCTATTGCACCACAGTTGTTGGATGTAGATATGATGTGTGAGTGACCATGACAAATTTGATGCCGTTAGGCAAGGAACTGTTCATCCGATCTACTTCACAAGATAAGTCCCCTTTAAATGCAACTTTCCAGGCTTCTCCTTCTTTTCTCCCTAAAACACCTACACACCCTGAAATAAACTGAACGGGGCTGAAATGAACTGACTTCCTCCATACTACAACCAGTGAACTACCATATATTCCTTTAATTTTGGAACGGACCTACAACACCCCCCCCCCCACACACACACACACACACACACACACACACACACACACACACACACACACACACGGCACTTTAGTTTATATCAACAATTGATATTTATTTACAATATATGATATAATAATATGATAGGATATATAATACAATGAAATATAATATAACATAATGTAATATAATATAGCACATGATGCACTTAATTATTATACATTATGATACGTTATATCATACAATATGATATAATAATAACAATACAACAATACATCAAAAAACTGGCAGTTCATGAACACAAATAAATGGAGGGACCAGTGATATTTGGTTATGAGAAGACAACGGCCCCTGCAGCGGCCGTGAAGCAACCAGAGCCAAAGCTCCTCACACCGTGATCCACCTCCATCTCTGACAGAGGCCCACCATCAATGTCCATGGGTTTCTTAATTTAGTTAAATACCTGATCACATTTCTGCCATTGTACATTATATTTTTTTCAGCAGACTGTGAATAGCTACATTGTAGCGTAGGTTTTGCTCACAATTATTCAAAGTACCAGTTGGGCTCCAGACGGGAGAATAATAGAAATTGTACCCTGTCAATTTACTAAAAATATTTCACTTCGAACAGTTGGAGTTAACCCAACTAGCCTGCTAAAATACAAAATACAACGTAAGCAAAACCCCAACCATTAATGTGTTTCATTGAAGTCAATTGTATTTTACGCAAACATCATAAATCAATCAAAACGAATAGTTTCTTTTTTTATACAGAATTAAACTCAAAAAGGGTCATTAAATCAAATAAACCACATGACCGAGTCCAGATATACAAATCAAATGTCCATTGGGTGATCTAAAATGAAATGTCAATTGTTTATATGCAAATGATAAGGTGCGTGTGGCGTGTGTGTGTGTGTGTGTGTGTGTGTGTGTGTGTGTGTGTGTGTGGGGGGGGGGGGGGGTTGTAGGTCCGTTCCAAAGTTAAAGGAATATATGGTAGTTCACTGGTTGTAGTATGGAGGAAGTCAGTTCATTTCAGCCCCGTTCAGTTTATTTCAGGGTGTGTAGGTGTTTTAGGGAGAAAAGAAGGAGAAGCCTGGAGAGTTGCATTTAAAGAGGACTTATCTTGATGAATGGCCGAAGTTAAGGAGGCCCAAGCTGGTCCAAGCTGTAGCGGAACACGATTCCTTTTCCACCACCTGCTCCCGGGATTAGCACACCTCCAGTAAGCCTTGTCCTCCAAGAAAGCTCCGTGTAGCCAGCTGGTTCATGGATACTTGCTACTCGGATTTAGTTTAGTCCACTTCAACTATTTCTTAGTTTGCATAACAGTTCCAGAAACTGAATAATAGCTTCATTAGCCACTCTCACTCCTCTCTTTGTTCTCCTCCATGCAGCTTTGGTTAGTTGATTGGTTTTCCCCTTCCCCCAGCTCACAGGTGTGTTTAATTTATAGCCTCTCTTTCCCCACCTTCTTTTCCTGTCATGTGCGAAAAGGGCTATTCCATGTATTTTTGTTCTGCTACAACATAGTTACCTGGGGTCCGCTACACCCCTTCAGAGATGTCTAGTAACACCAAAATGGGCTTTTCTCCAAAAAAGGGTTCATTATTTATCACTGTAACATCTCTTTATATTTTTTTATATGCTGAGGACCCATAATTGCCTCTCAGTCAGGCTGAGAGAATAAAATGAATCGGCCTCTGAGCGGGACTGTTTAATACAAGTTAATAACTAGTCGGGCTGAACGCTATTGCAAAAGCTGCAATTATTATCCTTTTTTTTGTTATGCACACACAATCTAACCAACCAAAGTGTATCTGCCTATCTCTCTACTTATTCCTATTTATTTATTCTTTCTTTAAGCATGTTATTATTCTACTGTGTCAGTCATAATTAGTTGTGATGTTATTGTCATATTTATTTTCCTTGGGCTTTGCATCTTCTATAGTAGGCCTATACCACTCCAATAATATCCTTAATGAACCATTATAAGGTTACGGTGATGTTTGTATTCATTCACACATAGTGGTAATGCTTAAAGTGCTTTCCTGTGTAATAGCCTATGTAATCGCTTTATAATATATTAAGTTTAGTGTAAGGTAACTGCGATGAGCCCAGGACCGTCTTTGTTCAATAAAAGTTCTCATATGTCGGTTATAAATGGTAAGTAACAGTACTAACGTGAGATGTGAATGTGAATGGACCCTTTTACCGAGTCACAGTGAGTGCTTTCTTGTATCCGACACCAGGAAGGGTCGATGTTGCCAAACGGTCACAGGTGCAGGATGTGAGGCAGCAACAGTGTCTTTGGCTCATCTCAAAGACGGCTTTGATTTCACTTCCTGAGGCAGGTGCTAGGAGGTTTCCTGTTTCTCTTGGCCAATGAGAGATGTTTCTTGTTTCCATTCGCCGGCTAGTTTGGCTTGAATATTGCTTTCACTCGGGAATTCCACTTCTGACCAACGGGTGTCAGGGAGAGATAGGAAAGGGGGGGCAGGAGAAAATGGGGGAGAAGAAAAGGAGAGGGTGAATCTGTCCTTGTAAAAGTGTACTTCCATTGCACTCGCCTGAGCGTGCTCCCCAGACAACAACTTGTGAATGTCATGCAATTAACCAGGCTGTGATATAAGTTAATTAATGACACACAGCTGGCTCGGAGGGGGATAACAGAGGGAAGAAAAAGAAAGGTGAACACATGACGAGCATCAAGAGGGAAACAGAGAACCGTGTGTTGTTATGAAACATCCAGGAGTCAGCGCTGCTGTGCTGTGAGGAAATAGATGTCAAAGTGAAGAAGACAAAGGTGGACAGACACAGTGAGAATACATAAAATGTAAATAAACCCTATGTTGTCAGTTTGGGAAGATGGCCGGAGGGGAAGTCGGCTTTAAGCAGATGTCTGGAAAACAGCCTTGCATGAAGAGGGAGAATCGAGAGAAAGCAGGAGATGCAGAGGAGAGAAAAAAGAATATGTTGTCTTTGAGGAAATTAGAGCTTCTGTGAATAACTACACTGAACCATATTCTTTATCATGATGCATGGGTGAGGTGCCAGAGGATTAGAGAGAGAGTGTGGCAGAGAGATAGATGAAGAGAGAGACTCAGCTTCTAAAGAATCCATCAGCAGAGAGGAGATTGACAGGATGGTTCATGTGTGATTCACCCCTTTATCAACACACGCAGTCACGCTACATGAGACCAGCATGGGTATTTCATGTTTTTACCTAAAACGCTTCATATCTGAAAGCCACTCTATATGCTACAATCTGGACATGAGTTAAAAAAAAGAAATGTTGCACATGAATCACATTTCTGCAGTTAATATGTCTGAATGTGCAACTGTTTTGACCAAAACCAAAACAAAGACTGTCATTTTAAAAGGCCTAGCCAATTTTAA
Organism: Cebidichthys violaceus; assembly: GCF_023349555.1. Taxonomy (NCBI): domain Eukaryota; kingdom Metazoa; phylum Chordata; class Actinopteri; order Perciformes; family Stichaeidae; genus Cebidichthys; species Cebidichthys violaceus. The sequence continues at coordinate 9,407,699 of NW_027176816.1, forward strand.
AAGATAATTTTGCTCACTAAAATCACTCCTCAGTAATCTGGAAAGGCAGCATTTATGTTTGTTTATTTGCTCTGTGGGAATAGACATCTACAACATGTTTTCTTTCTTCCAATCACGGTGTACACAACTCGAAACATGAGGGAACTATTTTTTTTCTGACAATTTATGTGATTTAACTCACCACCAATCTCTCTCTCTCTCTCTCTCATATCTTCCTTACAGCCATGAAGTCGGACCGTAAGCGCCTGAAGGTGGAGAAAGCAGACCTGGTGAACCAGATGCAGCAGCTTTATGCCACACTGGAGAGCCGGGAGGAGCAGCTCCGCGACTTCATACGCAACTATGAGCAGCACAGAAAAGTATGGCACCCATTTCTTGTCTCTTCTTGCGTAGCTGTGTTGGTTGGATGCACATTGGCGCAAAAAAAGGCCTGTCCAAGCAACAACAACGAGTGGTTTTATAAATAAGTCGACACATGTGTTGTTCCTCAGAAATGTGTGTGCATGCTCTGGATAGGAATATGTTATGGATGTGTGCACATTCTAGTCAAGTGTAAAGAGAAATTACCAAATTGTTAAGCTCTCTGCATATTTAACTTAAGTGACTGTGAGGATGTTTACATGACTACAAATTTAGTTTGTTTTGGCTTTAGGGTTAGATGTTCAGATATGTGTATTGCTGGTGCATTATATGTTGTCATTTCTGTATCTGTAACTTAACAAATACAGCAGGTTAGGTTGAAAATCACTGACAAGACAACACAGGAAGCAGTGAAATTAGCAATTTAGACCCTTGTCGTCTTCTTGACTTTGGTTCAATGCCATTATTTACCAGGTTTGACTCATTATGTTTATTTTTCGAGGGCATGCTTGGTATGTGAAACAATCCATCAGGATCTCTGTGTCTACTAGGAGAGCGAGGATGCGGTGAAGGCACTGGCCAAAGAGAAGGACCTGCTGGAGCGAGAGAAGTGGGACCTGCGGCGGCAGACCAAGGAAGCCACGGAGCATACGGGGATGCTGCGCTCCCAGCTCGACCTCAAGGAGAACCGCATCAAGGAGCTGGAGGCTGAACTGGCCATGGTGAGACAGACAGACAGACAGACAGACGGGGGGGGGGGGGGGGGGGGGGTGTAACTAGACTGACAGAAAAGCAGGCGGAGAGACAGACTCCCTTTAATGCTTTTAAAAAACATTTATCTCTTTCTTTGACATTGTTAAATTAGATTTTCTCCAGATTTAGTGTATTTTTGTTTATACTTTGTATTTTTTATGTGTGTAAAAAAAGAGCCACAATATAGGTAAGAATAAAGTACACTTAATGCATACTGAACACAACCAGTACAGTTAACAAGGCTCAACACAAGTTAAAACTATTGACAAGATCAGGGAAAAGATCATATTCACAACAAATAATAGCCATATATAAGGATACAAATAAGAAAGCCCAAATGATAAGATTCATCACTGTTGTAAAGGTAGTACGTCTGTCTGTCTATACTGCATATAGTCAAACAAAGAACGCCTTTAAATGTACAGCATAGCCATCCGTCATGTCTCCAACCCCCAGATGAGTAACTGTGTCAATCAGAAAATGGAGATCCGGGTGTTTGAGCGGGTTGCGGACAGGGACTACTCTCCTAGGGTCATGGCGGTAAGATGGTCCCCCAGTTTTCAAATTGTACCTTTGTTGACCCTCCCGCTCCCTGGAAATCTCTCCTACTTGTGACCTAATTGTCGTTTAGGAAAGCCCCTCAGCTGCACGTTTTTTTTGACTAACCCTCATCCGACCCTGATCGATCCCAGTGATCCTAACATCAGTGATCCCACGGGTTCCCGCTATGATTGATCTGAATGTGGTTTTAATTGACCGAAGAAATGCTTGGGGGAAAATATTCTGACAACTAATGATTAGTCTAGAGGTTTGTGATTGTGTTCTGTTTTGCATGTCAAGGGCTATGATTGATAATCGTTAGACCGCTGGTAGGTAGAGATGATTGCAACGAAGCTGATCGCTTCAGTGTTGATTTGCAGCCTGTTGTTGCTTGGCATGATGATAAGGTTTGCACAATAACAACAATTGAAGCATTTGTGAAACGGCAACAAGTCGAGGCTAATCAGAAAACACACTCACAAAGAAACCAAATTTTTGACAGACACAAAATACACTTGCAAAAACACATCTCCCAAGGCTCCAGCAGCTCACTGTGGTTCATGCTAAAAGATGGTGATTTGTACTTTGTGTCGAGGCTCTGCTGAGAAAATGTTTTCATTAAACTTCAAGAAAAGCTTCATAATTTCCAGTTTCTCCATTTTTTTACACCGCACCATCCCCTGACTTTGTTCCCGAAAGGAAGCAAACAGCAAAAACCTCCTACAGATATTTTTCTCCTGCATTTTTCTTCTCCCCGGCTTTCTGGAGTGGTAAGGAGAGATTTCACACAACAAAAGACGAACATGAATACAGCTGCATTTTTCATGAGGCAACAACCACATGAGGAGCCCAGGGGAGAACTCACTTGCCTGCATGCACTCAGAGACTTCGTAGGATTCTGAATACATAACTCGACATGTACATGTGCACACATATGACACATAAATAAAGACAACAAAAACAGAGAGAGAGAAAAAACACCAATTCACTCAAAACAACCCAGAAACCTTTTCTTGCTCTTCTTTCTGACTGATTGCATCCGTCTGTCTACCTTCTCAAGGCCAAACAGTCACTAGCAACCCTGACTAAGGATGTGCCCAAACGTCACTCTCTGGCCATGCCCACGGAAACGGTTGTCAACGGCAACAACCAGGAGTGGGTGATGCAGGCTGACCTTCCCCTGACCGCTGCCATCAGACAGAGTCAGCAGACCCTGTACGTCCACACGGGCCATCCCACTGACAGACAAGGTAGGCACAAACGGGACCTGCTGGTTTTACCGCCCTCTGGCCTCTGCATGCTCTCGTGAACCTGCTTCACACGCATTTACTCCCGACTCCTGCTCAGTACGACCAGATCGATGGCCACCGATGATGATGCTCTGGTCGCTCCATTTCATGCGCTTTATGTAACAGTTACAGTGAACATATTTTTGGCTTTACAGCTTCCATTTGTCTTTGCCGCACACAAATATTTCCTTGTATTTGACAAATAGTGGCAGCTGAGGATCAGTTGGGTGTTAAGTATTGTTCCTGTCTGGTTAAATGTATATTCACCAACAATTAGAAGTACATTGACTTCATATGTTTTGTCTTAGATGTTGCAATAAATTGACCCAACTTGTAAGGAAAACTTCAATTTATATTTAGCTTTTTTTGGCCCCTATTTCTACTTTTCAGGCCCCTCACAACACTTGCTCCTGCAGCTTCGCCATTTTGTGGCGACAGACTTGTGAAAAAACATTATCTGTCACTCCTTTAGTGAACCATGGCTCACCCTACAGGCACACATTTGCAGCTAAAGTGCATCGCAAACTGCAAACCAAATGAATAGTCATCGACTCTCATTTGAAATTCAAAACACAGTTAATAGGCAGCTTTCCCTTGCCTAGCTCAGCCACTCACTTTGATGACTTTCGTCACTCCTTGTGGCTGGCAAATAGAACCATGTCCTTTTGTTTTCTTTGTTGCAGTGCAGCTAGCTAATCGTGACCCATCCTGATATATAATCAGGGCCTGTTTTCAAAGTTCAAGTGCAATTTAAAAAAGCGTTTTACAGGGCTTTTCAGCATCAAACGTCTGCACAGGGGAGTCAGTACGTGGTAAATTAAGATTTTTAAATTGTTATTCTGAAAAGCTATGGTTAAATAATCTTCCCCCTCAGAATTCATAGTAAAGTGTCGTCAAAGGCCAACCACACCAAAACTTAAAAAAATATAAGACTAACCGGCACCATCTCAGCCTAAAAAGAAAGTTCTACACAAACTAGCCTTGCTTCCACCAGAGTAGACGTCCGTCTCAGTCCTGGAGATTGTTCTAACGGGCTCAAGCGGCTTGTTGGGGACATCTGGAGGAAGAAGCAGACAAAGACACTTAAAGAGAGAAAACGTGAACAGTCGCGAACCCCCAAATTGCTATGCAATTGGTTGTACTATATGTATATCATTTTCACTGGTACACACACACACAAACACACTCGCTCAACCTCCGTGAAGCTGTTTTCACTGTTGCTTAGCAACTACGGATAATTGCGAATAATTTCAGGCTATTGGTCCGGGGCTTTTTTATTATATTTTTGTTTTAGGATGTAGTGGCATTGTTCATGTGCCCTGTTCACTACTTTTGGTGCCCACTAACAATCCCCAAAAAGAAAACAAGTCTTATCTGTTTTCCCTCTTATCTGTTTAGTGGCTGCTGTGCGAGTGAGCCCGTGCCACTCGCGTCAGCCCTCCATCATCTCTGATGCCTCTGCGTTGGAGGGAGACCGGTCATCCACACCAAGCGACATCAACTCACCACGCCATCGGACTCACTCCCTCTGCAATGTAAGAGCTGCCCACCACCTCTCCCTCCCAAGTAATCACCTCCTCTGTAGTAACTGCAGACTGTACTGCTCCCTCGCCGCTGTCGTTTCCTTTCGTCGTCATTCTGGCTGAATTCATGTTTGCCCCACGCAGCGTTGTCGTGTACTCTGCAGCCGTGACTTGAATTAATGTGAAAACCAGTTTGTGGTTGTTGCATAAGTGCATGCCTGGCAGCATGTCAAGGGACTTCCCCTTTGTGTTGTGATCTCTATCTTTCCCAGTCTTTATCGCCCACTCTGCACCACTTCTGCCGGCCTTCTCCTCTCTTGTAACTCTCTGTTCCTTCTACCCATGTCTTCATCTTCTCCTTCCCTCTGCTGTCTCTTTCTCTTTCTTCCTTCAGTCCCTAGAAGATCTGGAGGAGGCGAAGCGTAAGAAGAAGAAAGAGAAGATGGGGCTGGGCTCTCTGTCGCGTGTCTTCGCCCGGGGGAAGCAGCGCAAGTCCCTCGACCCTGGTTTGTTTGATGGTACTTCAACGCCTGATTATTACATAGAGGAAGATGCAGACTGGTAAAGCACACATGTCCGAGCGAACTAGCTGGAGAGCCTTTTGTGGCGGTGATCAGAAGACAGCATTGTGTTGTGTGTGTGTGTGTGTGTGTGTGTGTGTGTGTGTGTGTGAGAGAGAGGATGGGTGTGTGTTCGATCAGTGTATACAACTAAAATAATGTGTGTGTGCCTGCGCAGTCTCACACACATCCATACTTCCATGTGTGTGAGAGTGTTTGCATGCGTGTGCCGTCCATGATCAGAGGCCATATGAGGAGCCGGAGTCGTGTCTTGCTTCGCTGAAGTGTAAACCTTAACAAGCAAAATGCACCTGTATGTATGTACAGTCCTGTAAATAGAGTGGACATTGTGACACAGCGACCATGTGGATATGTTCTATTGTATCTGCCCCTCCAAAACGACTGTGTTACTGGATCTTTGAATTGTTCTTTACATTTTTACTTTTTGTTTTCACTCAACTGGAAACTTGAAGGACTGCTGTACTTGTAAATAACAACAGTTGATGTGCACTTTGTGCGTGTAAATGTCTCCTTGTCCTGAATGCCTTTTGGTTATTTTTGACATGTACTCCCATCCCCTCACTACCTTTTAACTTGAACTCCTCCCTGTTTATTGTCCTGCTTGGTCCATCCCCCTCCTTCCACACTGCCATGATGAGAACAGTTTCCTGTCGGCAAACATGCAGACTCCTCAAATCCGCCTCTAATTCGGTCGTACAACACATCCCTCAGCCGCCAAGAAAACTGCACTCCTTGATGTTCGCTCAAATGAGACTTCAAAGACGCTGCTAAGCGAGGAATAAACTTTCTATGCAGAACAGTTTGTTCCACATCAACATGAAGCCAAACAGGAAATGTAAGAAATGTGTTTTCTATCTGTCAAGATAGAAGGTACATGCCTAAGGTACATGTGTGACATGCATGCACATAGTCCCAGTCCCCAAATGCATGTTGAACAAAACCCTGCTGAACAGAGATGTCTTTCTCTGGGTATGTTGTCGAGGACGGGTTTAAAAAAAGAGAGGTCAGTTACTAATTTCATGTTTATTCATGATGTTATTAGATTTGTTATTCAGAAAAACGTTCTGATCAAGAGCTTAACATCCCAAACTAAACATAGAACGTTTTAATCTGCACCTACAAGGCTCTTTATACAAACTTACATTTAAAATATATTAAAGGTCAGCAAAGTCAACAGTCACAAAGAAAACCCAGCACTACACTGTGAATGCTTAAGTAATTATTCCACTTATTCATGAGGCTTTGTACCATTTTCTTACTGTAGGATCTTACAGTAGCTTGTAACGTTATCGTTTTATTAATGCTTAAAAGGCTGTTAGGAGTAAAATTGTTCAGGGGAAAGTTAGTCTAAAGAAAGAATGCTATTATCATAGCATAAGTAGGATATTGTAGGTATTATACTGATGGTCAAGGAACCTCAGGAATTAGGTCACTTTACCAGAAAATCTGAACTTCAATTTAGAGGCCTGCGCGTGGAGCAGACATTAAATTAACTGTTATAACAATAACGAGTGCCAACCCAGGAGCTTAAAAATCAGATTTAAGCAGGCTAATCAAACTGAAGCAAATGCATACCTTCTCCCACGATCCCTAAATTCTGATGCAGAGTTCAAGCCACCATCTGAAAAAATCAAAAAAGCAATTAACTTTGTGCCAAAGGTTAATAGCGTTTCTTCAAGCACAAGAATGACTAGAGACGTTGGATTATTTTCCTCCTTTCATTGGATGGAGCCGGAGTCTGCACTGCCACCCCCAGGAAATCTTTTCTCTCCCTGATATTAAACTAACACTGGGTATTTGTCAGTCTCATCTGAAACACTATAGAGTCACAGATTACAATGGAGCTGTGTTCCACACACACTGCTTGTCAAAGATTATCATTTAGCTCAAGCTGCATTTGGGCTCGCAGATATTGGATTTAGAGGTGAATCCCGAAGGTAATTCATAGATAAGTCACCATGTATTTAATTGTATGTATAAGAACAACAGCTCAACTACTTTATTTCATTAAGCATTTAATGAGATGTATTGAAGTCTAGGCTATTTTTTAACTAACCTCTGCTGAGGGGGGGAAAAAACATATCAAATGAAAAACATTGTATGATTTTTATGTTTTGAGCCACGGTCTCTTTGTTTGTTTTTTATTTTCCACAAATATTTTACTTTTTGTAAATTACAGAAATAAAATTAATATTATTATTATTATTATTAAAGAGTTTTTATTTAAAGTTAAAGATGTAGGCCTCATTGGAGGACTTCTATTGTGAGGTCCTGAGATGTTTAGAAGTGGATATAGTAGCAAACTTTTAAAGGCATGGCAACAAAATTACGCTTAAAAGAAATAAGAATAAGATTATTTTAAAATAAAATAAATAACGTTGAACTTCCATGTGGCTGTCCTCTCTTTCCCTGTGTTAACGTCTGTGTGTTCACATGTTCATTTGTCTTGGTGTGCCTCTTCTAATCCTGATTCGTCCCTTTATGCTGGAGGGGCTGCCATTTTTAACACGTGCGTTAGCCTCCCTCAGCCCTGCAAGTCCGTCTGTGAGAGGACTGCATCCCCAAAAGCTTCCAAATGGCCTCCTTTCCTCTCTTTCCCAATTCTAATTCCTTATAAAGAAAAGAAAAGCATTACTTCTTCCTCTTCGATATTGAAATCAATGATCGTAAAACAGAGGAGATTGGAAAGGAAGCCATGTGAGATTGTTGGAACAGGACTCATACGTGTCAGCACATGGTGTCAATAACGTTCTGCTTTGATTTGACCCCTGACCTCTTAACACTGACCCCCCCTTTCTTGCCTGACCTCCACCGGACTCTCAACACAGTGAAGCGACCCACGAAGTAATCAATCAGACTCAGTAAGACCAAGGTACACAAGTTCCAATTGCTTTGAAAATGAGCTGTGCTGTTGGGTTGCAAGCTGTGTTTGCAGATGCCTGCTAACTCTCAAACAACATCACAGAATGACCTTGGAACTGAGCACTTCTTCAAGTTCAATCTAATTCGCATGCAAACCATCCAAAAACAGTTGAGCGCTGTCGTATGTGATGTGCTGTCGGGAGCAACAGATGATAACAGAACAGCATCCTCTTGCATTGAAGTCTCTTCCTCTATGACATACTAATATTAGTTGAACACCGACACTTCTTTGCTTTCTTGTGAAGAGTTGATTCTACATTCATGTCTGTAAGGTATGAAGCTAAGGCCAGCAGCCGGTTAGCTTAGCATAGATTTGACACAGGCTGGCTGTAGCTTCATATTTACTGCCTGGTATCAATCTTCTCATCTAACTCTCAGCAAGAAAGAGAACGTGTTCTCCCGAAAACTCAAACTCCAGCTACAGCCAGCAGTCCAAAGACAGCGGATAAGCACATTTCCCAACATATAGATGTGTTCATTTAAGGCTCTCTACTCATCATGGATGTAATAATTCATCTTAAATGTCCATCTGGACTCTTGGTCCTTTCAACTGTAAAACATTTTTCATAGCAAACTCTGAAAAATTTCAAATATCCAACAAATGTATCACATGCATTTTGGTACACGACACTACCTGCTCCTTCATTTCTCATCCCGAGTGTGACATCACATCAGAAACGCTGCCGTGTTGTAGCAATGACATCCATTACACCAGCTATTGAAGGGCACGTTTGAGGACTGATTGCTTGAACAAAACCATTTCCTGCATCTTACGTGAAGTGTAAACACTGCAGTTCTCTCCACACAAAAGCCCTTGCGATCCATCACTGTTTACAAAGGCACCTAACACTCATGGCCTCAGATAAAGGATGAAAACTCTTCACAGTAGTGCAGCCACAGCGCTGTAGGATGTCTTTTTGACCATTATCTCCGCTTTCAGTGTTGTTGTTTTTAAAAAGGCATAAGAAGGTCAGCCCCACAGGAGGAACCGACTCTCAGCTCAGTCCAGTCTCCAAAAGTTTGGCCTTCAACTGCGTGTCAGACAGTGAGGTTGTTTTATGTGACGTGCCTCGGTAAGAACTGAAAAACAGACCTTTTATCTGGACAAAAGTGCTTTTCTGTCCAAAAAGCAGATTTATTCTGCTTAATATGAATTGCTCTCAGAAGGCCACTTAGAAGTGCACCTTCAGTTTACATATAGCTCTTAAGAGGGAACATAAAAGCATCCAGCTTGAGATGAATTACTAACGTTGAGTTTCACACAAACCTGCCATCATTTAACGGTGAATCTCTTTTTGGACTAGCACACATTGGTGCTGTAAAGCTTGCCATAGAGGAGGGTTTTTTATTTGGAAACAAAGAGAACATTTTAGTTGGGGTCTGTTTTAAGGTTGAAGGCTCCAGGCAACACTTGAAACTGAATGAGTCACATAGCAAGCGTCATTCCATCTCACATTTCTATTTTTCCACTGAAACAAAGTGGAGGTTTTGGCGGGTCAAGATTCTGAGGCCGTCCTTTATGACTGAAATCTCAGGTGGATGCTTTTGTTTCAGGCCTTGGTGGCTAAAGCCCCTGTGTGCAGTCACTGAGGACTGCATCAAGACCAGGCCAGTGTTTGTGCTGATATAGAGGTTTGAGACAGGTGCATTTTATGAATTTCCCTTTTGTTATCAAATAGAAAACTATTAAGTGACGCTGCACAGGCAGAACTAGTTTTACTTTCTCCCTAAACAACACCTCACACCTCAAGTGGAGGAGCGTACTCCACACATGCACATGTCATGAGCTGTCAGAGAAAAGATTATATGTCCAATATTAAAAGTAATACATTGTGTTATAGCAACTGCTGAGCCCAAAACTGCTACTAGGATGCCACCTGCTGGTAAAGACAGAGAAATGTCTCTCAGTTAAACAAATTGAACTGAGTTGTTGGCCAATATTGAAATCTTGAGTAAAAAGTAAACAGGAAACATTTGGTTGGATTTTGTAACATAACAGTCAAGCATTCCAAGACTATAGGGAATAATTTAAGGGGCGTTTAAAGGACACATTACAATTTCAAGGCACAATTTACCCTGTAGTTCATTTGTGAGTCAGATTTCATAATGCAGCAAAATGGAACTTTGTTTTCTAAATCGTAGGCTTTTTTGTTTTCATGGAGCTGTTGCTGCAGGCTAATTTAGACAGATTAGACGGTCGTGTTAATTCAACAGCTCAAACAGCTGCCTGTTTAATGGACTTAAGCGATGAGCTTGTTTATAAAAGCTGCAACTTTGTTTACAGCGTCCCTTGCAAACAGTTTGGCTTGTTGTCATGCAGCCAAAAGCTTATGATGTTGTTTAAAGTGTGTTTGTTTTTAAGAAATTATTCATGTCTAGTTCCCTTCACCCCCACACAAGCAGATTTTATGTTAAACTGATTTTAAAATCGCTGCTGTGTGTTGGGATTAACTTTTTGCTTTCTCACTGCTCACTATACCCACTACCACATCTGCCTTCACTCACACCCTCAACTACATCACCCCCACCCCCCCCTCCACCTTCCCACTTAGACTCAGACTGCCTCTCCAGCCCCACCCGCCACAGCCTCAGCCTGTCCGACGGGTCGGAGGACCAGCTGGACCGCCTCCAGCAGGTGGAGCTGGCCAGGATGACGCCCATGTCCCAGTGGAGGGCCGGCACCGTGCAGGCCTGGCTAGAGGTTGTCATGGCGATGCCGATGTACATCCGCACCTGCTCAGAAAATGTCAAGAGTGGAAAGGTAGGATGAAACCACTGAGATGAGCCAGGTGGACTCACTTTGCATTTTTTTTAAATTATTGTTCACTGTTCCAAATGCATACATTACCAGTTATGTAACGTGTTATCTTTCAATCCACCTTGTTTAGAAGACACTTTGTGGCTTTAGTTGCTAAACAGTATCACATTTTGCAGGTTTTACTTGGACTAACAGATGAAGACCTGGAGCTGGGTTTAGGTGTCAGCAGTTTAATGCATCGCCGGAAACTCCGCCTGGCCATTGAGGATTACAGAGATGCTGAGAATGGTAGAGGGTGAGGAAGGGACACGGAGAATTCTTGTAGAAACTTGTACATGACGTGGTAATGTAAGAGGGCCATCTGTTGGTGATTTATAGTCACACCATTTACAAATTACAATATTGACTTTAAATAGAGAGATAAGTATTTAAACATAAAGCTCCAATAAACGCAACAGTCTCACTGTAATGCCAGTTTTGAAAGTTTCCTCCTTTTACATTCAGATTAATGACATGCAGGTCAGTTAAACTGTAAACTCTCCATAAGAGTGTGTTCATTAGCGCAGCATTAAGATAGTGATCTGTCCAGAGCTTTTCCCTGTCTTTATGATCAGCTATATTAAACAGGTTCAAGGGTCAATTTACCTTAATCTCACACACACATAAAAACATTTTCTCACTGGCTTGTGTGTACCCCATGCAGCTGCTGCTAGTGTGGTTTTTGAGATATGCAGCCTCAATAGCATAAAAAAAAAAGAAATTAGTGCCCCTGTTACTCTGGATAGTCCCAGGTTGAAATGTTCAGACAGTTTGTTTTCTTTGACCAACAGTCTAACACTCATCTTACTGTTATAGAAGACTACAAAAAAAACATAAAACTCTTGTGAAAAATGAGATAATATAAAAAGTATCATTCCCTCTAACATTGCAAATCCTATTGCATTTGCAATACCAATTTAATTTCCATCAGATTTTTCTAAATTGATCAGCCCTAAAGGATTTGGGGGAATCCATCCAAATGTCAAGACATTCCACTGAAAACCACAAATGTCAGTCTCATTGTGGTGTTTGAACAAAGGTCACGGCATCACCAAAGTCTGCATGATTACTCCTCTGGGAACCATTAATGTCAGCCATCCAATAGCTGTTGAGATATTTAAGTCTGGACCAAGGTAATGGATCAAACAACAGACAATAAAGCCACTGGTACATCTTCATGGATTTCTTTGTGATTTAGGTGAAGTGACCCTTCCACAAACGTTATTATATAAATTGTCTGCAGGCTGTCCAAGGCAGCAGACATGGACCACCACTGGGTGGCCAAGGCCTGGTTAAGCGACGTGGGCCTGCCTCAGTACTCCCAGGCCTTTCACAACCACTTGGTAGACGGGCGTCTGCTGAACTCCCTGACACGTCGTGATCTTGAACGCCACCTCAACATCACCAAGAAGTTCCACCAGGTCAGCTTGCTGCTGGGCATCGAACTGCTGCACTTACTCAATTTCGACAAGGAGGTAAGTGAGTTTCTGCACCGTGTTCACAACCGTGAATGTACTCCGCTGTGCTCTAGCGGTACGTGAAAACAGTTGAGTAGAAGGAGTCTGTTGAAATTGTTTCCAGGCACTGCAGGCTCGTCGGATACAGTGTGAGCACCAGAACGTGGACCCGTTGGTATGGACTTCTCACCGGGTCATGAAATGGATCAAGGAAATTGACCTGAAGGTGAGGAGAGAGAGAGAATACACCTTTAAGACTGAACACATGTAAAACACTCATAAACAACTCCTATATAACATATATTATTATTATATTGAAGCTACAGTGGTTGTAACAAAGCAAATATTTTGATTAAATACTAATAACCAAGAATAGTAATGTATTGAGTATTATAAGAACACTCTCACATGGTATTGTGGGTAACTGAGGCTCTTGTGTTTACTCAGCACTCCCTATCTCCGCAGAGTGATAGAAGGTCTTTGTTAATATATTTCTATGCTGTTCCTAGTTGTTTACAGAGCCTTTCAGAATACCGCCTTTATGGTGATGTTACAATATCGATATCCCAAGTCAACATTGTCTTGACATGGGGCAACATGTTAACATTATGAGGTAGCACCACATTCAGGGTGTGTAAAGATAAGGCCGTCTGGACTGACATCCTGTTAATATCCTCAGGGAGTGTGAATTCATGCTGACATTAACAAATTAATCAATATGTCCTTTGTCTAGGAGCCAATTTGGCATCATTTTTGTGAGCCTGTTGATATCAATGCCTTCTCCTTTAGCCAGCAGTGTGCACGTTATTACATCAGAAGAGTTTACATTCCATCTTAGAAATGAAAATCAGTCACTCTTTGGCCTTCTTTCCCTCCACCTGTCCAGGAGTTTGCAGAAAGTCTTCTCAGCAGTGGAGTTCATGGCGCTGTCATGGTGCTTGACCCCACTTTCAACACTGACGCCATGGCAACAGCATTGGGGATCCCAAGCAACAAGCACATGGTTCGCCGACACCTTGTTGAGGAGATGAAAACCTTGATTGGCCCAGCCAGGTGAGAGGAGACATTCACCAAGACAGATCCCACTAAGGCTATAAATATAAAAAGATTAGATAAGAGATGCTTAACCTGAAGGGGACAATCGCTGATGCCGTATTTGCTTGTTCTGGTGTCTTTTAAATGCTATTTGAGGCCGCTGTCCCCAACACTCTGCCCCAACCCATGTTCCCTTTCAGGACGGATGCCAAGCAGGACTACGAGCACCTCGGCCTGGGAACACCACCGACCCTCCTTCGCCAGAACTCCCTGGGCAGACCGCCCAGCTCCACCGGCCGACACACAGATGACGAAGGCTCGCTGAGGAGGAGGGCTGTCAAGGTGTGTGTGTGTGTGTGTGTGTGTGTGTGTGTGTGTGTGTGTGTGTGTGTGTGTGTGTGTGTGTGTGTGTGTGTGGGGGGGGGAGAATACTTGAACCTTTCATAGTTGTTTTTAAGGAAGAATGACAATCAGGCTCGGTTGCTTAAGACATGGAGCTTAATTCTAACACATAAGAAGACATTTGATTGAAGAAATAAGAGATTTGACACAGCAGGCGTAAAAACATTAATGAGATTGGTGCAGACAAGACAATCTGTGTGGCAGCAGGAATACATGAATGAATACATGAAAGAATACATGAAAGAATACATAATACAAACTACATCTAGGCTGATGGAGTGGGAAAAGGTGCTTTAATTACTGAGAATAGTTCAACAGAAGCACCAAGTAAACAGGGCCTTGTCTGAGTGTATTTGTGGTAAAAAAAAAGAATGTGTGTTTCAGCCTCCAACAGGGTTCAGCCCCAAAGCTCGCAATGGGCGAGACCTGAGTTGTCATAGCAGCTACGGCTCCCTGCCTCGGGAGGTTCGAGACCAGACTCCGCCCAGAGCTGAGGGAAGCCCGATCCACGGCTACACCAGCATCGAGGTCACCAACGTTTGAGGTCCTCACAGTGTAACCAAACACCGGTTGCCCACTTCATCACAGCTAAATCTACACCATGGACGTTTGTCATGTGTACTTGAACATGAGATGGTTATTTTCTCCAGAGATGAGAACTTACACGACAGATTGCACTTTTTAAAACAAGACAGGATTCTTTTTGTCAAGTCTCCTGGTTTAAGAAAGTTTTCATTGTGTGCAGGTGGTATTTTGATGTTTTCAGAGGGCAGGGATTTCTCTCGCCTGAATCAAGAGATGCAAGTTAAATGATTATTTTTATATTTTTTTGTTTCTAAATGGTTCTTTGTGAATCAGGATTTGACTTGGCAATTTGATTTTGTTGACTGGTTGCTAGTGACTGTTTCTCTGAGGGAAATTAGATTTTTTTTTGTATAATACAGGGTACAAAATGAAAAAAAGTTTAATATCAATGTAAATTGTTCTTGTTTCATTCAGTTCTGCTGTTTGTGATGCCTTGTCAGTGTAGCTGAGGACAGTGGAGGAAAAAAAAAGACTTGAATTGAATTTTAAATTCTGGAGTTTATGTTTGATAGCCATTTTTTCATCTTGCACATTTACACAGTCGTGTCTAAACAGATGTAGCACCCTCTTCTGATGTTTTATACTGTGAAGTAAATGTGGAAAAAATATTTGAACAATGGCAACAAAAGATGACTGCAGAGCTGTATGTCCATAGAAGCCTCAGGGCTGAAAGATGTGAGGATGCATATGTAAAATTGATAAAGTTCCTTTTAATGAAATAAAGATGACATCTTAAATTGTATAGTCCTGTGCATCCATCTTCAGCAGAAAGTTCACAAAAACAATGAAAAAAATTACAATATGTAATGTGAAGAGGGTTTCTAACAATTACAAACTTACAGAGAGTTATCAGTGAACTATACAGCTCTGTGTACATAGATACATATTTACTGTACTAGCCAGTGTTACAGATCTCAACAACCTTTTTTTTAAAGTTTCAGTACACTAAGCTGCATGTACAGAACCAAACAACAAAGTTTGCAACTAGCAGGTAAAGAAAATCACACATAAAGAGTAGCTTTAAAAAAAAAAAAAATCTCAAGAGTTGATGGAGGCCAAACAAGAGCTAGAAAGAGAGTAAAAAATTGGCTTAAACTCATCAGACGGCCAGAAACACAACACCACATAAAAACGAATGGTGCACTGCCTATGCTGGAGCACGCAGAAACAATAATTTATAAGATTTGTATGTCTGTCAGGCGGTTTTGGACTTTTTCTGTCCCTTAGTGGCCATAAAACAACGACATAAAACCCCACACGAGTGGTGGTGTATGAAATGTACGAATGAGAGGACCTTTGACTGTGTGATACAGAGGAAATGATATAAATGCTGGAAATGTATGAATAAAGGAGGAAAACAGGGCATGGCTGTTAGAAGAATTAAAGAGTGAGAGAAATGTGAGAGAAACGAGCCTCCTTATTGAACTAATTTGCATGAGAGAGTGTGTGCTTCATTGCCGCCAATGTAATGTAAATGAGGGGCCCACACTAAACTCAGTAATTACATTTTTGTGTTAATACTGACTCTTGACTAATTTCTCCACAGTATTTTGGTGAGTCACTCCGGTAATCTCTTCTCTCTCTCTGCTCCCTGTTGAACGAGTTAACTAAAGTCTCTGTTTAGACCTCCGGGCAAGACAACGTGGTGCAACTTCCTCCTCTCACAGTGACTCGCAACATTGTGGCAAGCTAACGATGACACAGCAACGAGGTATTCAGCTTCCCGTCTGCAATGCACTCATGGTTGGGAAAAATCTGGCAATTCATTACGTGATGTCCATCTACGTACTCTGAGATATGAGCGGTATGACGAGGAAAGGTGCGCCAGGCAAAGTTCCACCTGAGAAATGTGCTACACTCAAGGTCATAAAGCCATTAAATCAAGCTTATCTATGTCCTACTGTAACATACTAGCTACCAACACATCACTTAATTTGTTTAAAGGCTGACAGCGATAGCATTTCCATGTAATCAAGGCTTGTTCACTGTGAGTGTTTGTGTGTGAGGTTCAACAGAGGATCCAGACAAAAGCTTAGGAGGAAGAAGACCTCCCCAGAGTCCAGAACAACAGGATTACCTTACTCAGAAGAAGCAATACAATGAGTGGCCAGGGTTGGGACTGGTTTTGTCATTATTATGAAATAGTCCAGTTATAGCAGGCCGATACAGAGGAGGACACCGGGACAAGAAAGTGGGGCCAAGTTTTACTGTTTTGTGTAACTCTCTGGCAACATGTAAACTAGATAGACACAAGTAGAAAACCACTGAGGTCTGTACTGCGTGAGTGAGTGATGGGTCTTACTCACGGTCGGTTCTTTCCGAAGGGCATGAAAGGAGCGACAGCGAGTAAGCTTGTAAATTTACAAAGAGGAAGTAAAAAATCTAGTCATGTAGCGTAAGCCTGATATGAAACTCGTGGACTTGTCAGTGTTTACGGCAAGGGGGAGTATTGATTACACAGTGAATCAGTGGTGTTCAGTCTCTTTTATATGTTGTCATTCATGGTGTGAGACAGAATGTCACATATTTTAATGGACATCAAAAATCTTTATCTCCATTTTGTGGTGAGATTCAACTCTGAAGAGATTTATGCAAATCTGTCCAACTGGGATGAGGAAACTCATCCTACTTTTTCACTCTACTTTTTACTCCACTAAATTTATTTCAGCTGCAGTTAATACTTTGCAGATTTGGATTATTAATGCAAAATATAAACCAACTAACAATTTATGAATTATTGTAGGTTAAGTTACCCAGAAGTATATAAAGAGATTAAAATAAAGCCCACCTTTACCAACTGCAATATTAAAGTGAAACACACATTAATCTGATCCAGTAATATAATATATATTATTCTGAAATGGGCCATTCTGCATAATGAGTACTTTTACTTTATACTTTAAGTATATATTGATGCTTTAAAATGAGTAATATTTTGAATGCAGGACTTTCACTTGTACCAGACTGTAAAGTATTGCTAATTTTACTAAAATGAAAGAGCTGACTACTTCTTCCATCATTGTCTGCCAGCAAAACAAGGAGCCAAAAAGTCTGCAGTGAAAAGCACTATGGTGGTGGTGTGCGTGTCGACATTGTTGTTAAATATGTGGAGTTTAAAAGCAGTTGTTGATTTTCATTGAAAGTTAATATTCATCTATTATTCATTTATTATTAAAACCCCTTTTTCTTCCTATGTTGACTTGTTTTCTCCCTGCAGCAGACAAATGGTACATTTTTGTTTCTGCACGTTCAGCTGACTGCTCTGAATAAAGCCTCTCTCTAGGGTACACTAGCTTAGCATTTAATTAGAAATGTACTGAATACTAACTCTAGTTTGCATGCAATTAGTGCCAAATTACATAGTTATTTACAGGAAAGTCCCTAGGATATTATTTTTTTAAAAGAAAGTTAAACTCAACTGCAAATCATCTAGCGCGTTCAAAGGTTGATACTAGCTTATGTTTCCGTCTGCAGATGCAGAAGACTGAAGACAATTTTTGCACAAAATCCAAACGTATTTCCTCCTCCCAAATATACTTTCTCTTCCATACATCACCCAGCCCGAGAGCGAAAGAGTTAACTTTGAAACTGGAAGTGCATCAGTGAGCCCCCTCCTTCCTCTTGCTCTCCCTCTCCGTCTGGGCCCATCCGTCTCAGGGAAAGTTCCTCACTCTTAAACGCTGTTTGTCCCCAAATTACGCCACAAACACGCACACTGGTGTCTGTGTCGGCAGAGCGTGGAAATAAACGCCACACCTCCCAGCTTTGAGAAGAAGAAGAAGAGGAAAAGGAAGAGTATCGCCAAAACGATGCACGGGTGAGTGTAAAGCCGGTGTACTCGTTCGCTGAGTTTTTATTTTTATTTTGTATCGTTGAAATGTTACTAAAAGTTACTCAGTAGCCAAAAGTTTTAGAAGGTTGTGGAAAGTTTTAGTTGCGCGGCTTTAGGCTACGGATCCCGCGTTGGTCAACGTTAACAACCATAGACGGTAGTGAGCAACCCGCCCAGTGTTAACGGACGCTGACTGCACGGTGTCTGTTAGCGAGACAACGTTTCATTTTGGAAACGTAATGCTCAAACACGACCGACCCGTAACACCTGGACGTCCTAATATCATCGCGTAGAGTTGTAACATTTGACGCAAGCTACACTGTTGAATAAACTCAGAGTAAAAAGAGTCATTTTAGAGGTAAATAGTTTTGCTCAGACACGTATTTCCGACTGGTGGAAGACACGCACACGATCACACACAACACTAACTACGGGCTGAAATGGCTTATTTTTTTTAAAGACTGTTTTTATGAGCTTGCATGTCAATGTATTACTTACTTTACTGTAAAACCTGTCATGTGGTGAAATATAACTTTATAAAGTTGGACTGTAACACGTCCCACACACATGTCTATAATGTGTAATATATCTTCACGTAAATGTTCCTCTGGATTACACCACAAGCTTGTTAGTGGTGTGTGTGTGTGTGTGTGTGTGTGTGTGTGTGTGTGTGTGTGTGTGTGTGTGGAGGGAGGGATGGATGCTAACGGGCCAGTTTCTGTGTCCTGCTGCCATGATGAGCATACTTTAGTGTCATGCCATACATTCTTTAGTGAGAGGCTATTCCCAAATTGAATTTGGGGTAGACCCCCCCAACACACACACACTCCCCCACTCCCAGCAGGTCTGAGCATGTTTGCAAGAGTACACGCTGACATAATTTGTGGGCGCATCAAATTGTCTCAGAGGTAATATAATATACAGATAGTTAATTCCTTGGACTTTTTGTCTGAGTTTATTTACTTCACACCCTCATTCTGTTGCCCTCCTTCAGTAACTCATTACAAACAATAGTCTCTGATCACTGTTTGTTTTTTAAATATTGTACTTATGATATTGTAATTCTTGTACAAGATTGTTTGTTTGTAGCAACTTGCCTCCTGTCGCTGCATTTTTGCCCAAGTCGTCATTTTAAATGAGAACTGGTTCTCAATTGATTTATCTGGTTAAATAAAGGTAAAATTAAATACATAAATACAGTTCCCAGCAGCCCTCATCTGATCTAGCAAATATAGAATAGTTACACTGCAGGGTGGCCTTGTGACTGATGGCATCTCACAAGTATGGGGTAGATGATGGTCACACTCGTTGCATTTCAGAGAACCACGTTACTCTGTGCAACGGCTTGATTAATGCTAAACTAATAATGTTTCCTTGAAGGTTTGGTTTTGGATTTAGATGGAAGCACATAATGATCAATACAATAAATACCAATATAGGAAAAGAGAGTAACATAGCAAACTGTTGTATTCATATTAAAGCCAAGATATATTTTTGCAGTGACCACAGCTGTCCTTATCTACCCTTGTAATGTGTTTGTGTTGGGTAACTAGTGACATTGAAAGTCTGCTGTAAATCTTTACCACGCAACACACCCATTCTTAGAAGCCTCTACAAAGGTAGTTTTACCTCAGTGACGTTTGTGTCCTGTCATTTTCACGGAAAACTGTGTTTGTTCTTTCATAAAGAACAAATATGTTAACAGTAACATTTTCAGTTTTTTAACGGGATAGCTCTGACTTGTGAGGCCACCCCAGATACCAGCTCATAAGAGTGCTGGGCCATATATTGTGTCTGTTAAGTATGAGTATTATTTCACAGACAGGCCAGGAACTATGTTAAACATTTAGATTTTGGTTTCTGTTATTCATTCTGTGAAAGTTTCTCAGTTTGTGTCTGACCTCACATGCCTTTCTCTCTACAGTTTCTGACCTCACTGGAGCTGGTCTCACTGAAGGTTGGGGAGCGACAAGATGCGTTCCAGTGTGGATGTTCCAGTAAGCCCCATTGGCAGAGAAGGCACTGGCAACAACAACAACAACAATAACAACACCAGCAATGAAAACAGTGGAAACTCAGGTTCCCAGTATGCACTATGTGCCCTGGGGGTGGGGCTTGTTGCCCTCGGTATCGTGATGATTGTGTGGAGTGTGGTACCTGCAGACGCGGCCGGCAACAACAACAACAACAACAGCAGCAGCAGCGGTTCGGGAGGAGATGGTGTTACAAGTGGCAGGAAACACAAGGCGTCTTCCGTGGCCTTTGTCCTGGTGGGGTCTGGGGTGGTCATGCTGCTGCTGTCTTTGTGTCTGGGAATGAGGAACAAACAGCGGGAGCAGCAGAGGCTTCAGGAGGCCCAGAACCGCGGAGGAGTGGCAGCGAGAGAGCAGCAGGAGAGACAAACGTAAGTCCGATCACAGCGTTCTAGCTGAACAACATTTGGACCGTAGGAATGAATAGTATGCTTTCCAATATGACTACTGTTTGTTGTTGTTATGTCTGTGAGCAGTTTTGTAAAATGTTGTTGACAGATAACAGTTTTCACCGTGTGGGACACAATAACCAAACATTGTTTTCAGAGTATTATGAAAGTCGGTGATTAGATGGATAATCCATGGTACTGAAAACCATGTCTGGTTCTCTTCTTTTTAGTCACATCATGAGGTCATATGCCTCTTTGAAGTTCTGCTGAATAGCAGCCTTTTTAATTCAAGAGCTAACAAATTCACATTATCCATTTAGTGACATCCACGTTTGCTTACTTTTTTATTTACTGACAGTACTAGTAGTCAAGTCCGTGCTGTTGGATGGCAGCACACGTGATTTGTGGTTAAACAGGCGATACACTCTGCGTTTTACAACATTTGAGAATAATAATGCAATTGATTCATATTTTAGCTCCAGAGCAGGACTCGACAAAGAACACAAAGTGATTCACGTGCATCAATCATGTCTGTAATATCTATTTTTTCGAATAAATGTCTGCAGTGCTGAGGAACAAGCCCACCGTTACGCTGTACCCAGCTATGAAGAGGCAGTGGGCAGCGGCCAGTACCCCGTTCGTCAGAGCAACCTTCGTCCCAGCACCTCCCAGCTACCGTCCTACGATGACCTCGTCCAAGTTGACGGTGTGCAATATGAATACGAGGGGTCGGAGGTCACAACTACCGAATCACAGCCCGCTCCGGCTCCAACTGCCCCCCCCGTCACCGCCGCTGCTGCTGCTGCTTCCACATCAAATCGCAGACCTGGGAAAAATAGCCGCAAGCTCCTCCCTATCAAGATCCGCAGGATTAAATCAGAGAAGCTGCACATGAAAAACATTGACAACTCTCTGCCAGCTACTGGATTCAGTATAGAACCACTGACCCCACCGCCGCAGTATGAGGACAAAGTGCCTCCACTTTAAGATCAAGCCGATCGTGTTCAAAACAATCTACTGAAAATTCCTGGACTCTTCCATGATCACTTTTTTGTGGGATCTGGATCTGTGTTTTTTATACTGAGACTTGAAGATGGCACTCCTTGCAGGAAATTCTCAGTGGCACATTTTTAAAAGAATGAAGTACAGTATTTGTTCTGATACATAATTCATGCCGCATCACTCCAAAGCAATGAACAGAGACATCATTATTGTTTTCACAATTTTGGATCTCTGAAACCAGATACAGACAGATAGTCATGGATGTAGTTGCTGGAACTGAAAGCTGACAGATTGGATTAAAAGCAGTTCTCCTTTATGTCGAAGTCATTTTCTGTTCATGCGTCATCTTTATGCGTTTCACTGTGCACTGACCGTACAGGAGAGGTGACGGTGAACGAGATCATAGGACATCATAGAGCGGTCATAGGTAGGATTTGTGTGAGCACTTAAATAGATATGTGCAGGGCCCTCATTTAGTGAAGTGGCTGCTGTTTGGACAGTGTTTCACCCTGGGAGGGTTTGGGTTACTACTGCCAGCGGTTTGCTAAACGTAGGCTCCACGGTGAGTGACTGAGCATTGAACGTACTCGGCTGGCAGGAGCTGATGTCACAGGAACTCTTCCTCACTGTCGACAATATTGTCTCTCCCGGTTCTTTTGATATGTTGACTGGTGTTGGAGAGAGTCTGCTGAGGTTTTATGCACTGTCTTTTTGAAACTCTGGGGTTTTCTTTACATATTCTAAGATGGGACAGCAGAGTTCTACTTATGACCAAGATAAAACAAAGCTTTGTTAGCATTTATCAGCTACAGCTCCCGTGACTCTTAGCCATAGGCACTGTACCAAAACCTAATGGGACTTGTAGTTGTTGAATGCTAACAAAATATCACTTGTTTACTTAGAATATCAAGGCACTCAAACGTTACTGTCCAGTATAGTAAAGTATATTTAAGAGAAAACCCAAGTTTTATGTTTCTCCTGAGAAAGACTAAACCCTGTACAGTACACAGTGGTGAAATGGACTGGAGGCTAGTTTGAAAATGGGGTGGGACTTCAGCATTGTGGGTATTTCTTTACTGAGCAGGACGTGCTCCAAAATCCCTAAATGGCTGCATTTAGTGTCAGTTGTTTCATTGAATACGCCATGACACGGTATCATTACTTCCTTATAGCTGTATTGAGGAACTTTGACCTAATAAAGGCACAAAGACCCTAAAACAAACTCCCAGAGACACAGTTCTGAGATGCCATTATCTTATCGATTTGTCATGGATAACGAGCTAGCAAACAGCTGTCTTAACTGCACAATAAGATTAGCATGCCATTGGAGTCGTGTTTCCAGCTAACTGGTCAATGAAAGTCCAAATTTTGCTTGCTTTTTAGAAACTCAGCTGCTCCTTCAGCTCACTATTGACCTGTTTACTTTGCCTTTTTTATTTAAGAGAAATGACTTTCTAGGAAGTTGAAGGTCTAATTTCATGGAATATTTAAAGAGTGCTAATGTTAACTGACTGCAGCAAACTGAGTTTGCCCTCCAGCTGTAGACGCTAAAGTACAGTTAAGTGCCTTCGCGTTCATAACAACACTGCTGCTCTTCAAAAGACATTGTACGACTGAGCCTGAGCTGTAATGTTGCTCCTCCGATGCAGTGCTGCTTTCACTCTTGCGAGCGAAGAATGAAGTACGCGAGAGCATAATGGAAGGAGCTTGTGAATAGTTGAAAGCCACCAAGAACACTGAGCTGTGCAGTGTTGTCTCTGTTTCTCTCCGGGCTCGAGATGACCAACAGAAAGACTCTTTGACGGTGCAGCTGCGCCATAACAACGGCAACTATTGCTCACTCGCTTGCTCATCACCATTCCTGCAACCACAGCTTGACTTGCAGCCCGGTTTTAACTTAGAATGAGTATGAGGAGAATGAGCAGAACCAAGAAGAAAGACAGCTGTTTTAGGGAACTGGTTTGAGCTCTAGCACTATTTCATCAGCAAACTCGCTTGTCTTCTTCACGTTAGACTTGTTTCCATGTGAACAGCTGAAGCCAAATGAAAGGATTTACCGGTCATTCTGTTAAATGTTACACATTTTATGAAGTTGCATAAGTAAAATATTTTCCCTCATTTGTTTTGTGGCACTTTTCATGAGTGATGTCAACACTGTGTTTTGGTAAAACTCATTGCAGTTAATGCAAATGAAGCTACTCAGCGAAAGGCAACACGGTCATTGAGTCACTTCAGGTTTGTCATTGAAATTCAACGTTTCAATGTCTCCATTCCTCTGTCTTGTTTTTATATTGTATTAATTCTTTATGTTTTGTCATGTTCAGTACTGCAGACATTGTCATTGTACCTCATTTGCAAAGGACCAGTTAATTACATGATTGATTTTATTACATTTGTAGTCAAAATGTTTTACGTTGATGAAATGATTGATTTAGCGGTCGCTTTCTGTTTTACTTTGAGGAGTGTCCGAAACACATGCTGTTTGTTCATTTATTATTGCTTTTTTTATTACTCAAGTCTGTATTTCTTGTACTGTGAAATTTTTGCTTTTCTATGATCATTCTAATTTGTTTGTGGAAAATGTGTTATTTTAAGTAAAAACCAATTTATCTCATGAATATTTTTGAGAAATTAAAGTAAGTATTTGTTAACTAACCCAGTGTTAAAGAGCTGTGATTACCGAAAAGTTGTGTGCAGAATTAATTACATGTTGATCTGCATGGTTTAAAAAGGGCTTCTTGTTTTTAAGTGTCCTGGACATGATCAGTACTTTAGCTTTAAGTTAACACCAATGACAATGCATTCCATTTGTTTGCGTTGGTAAACAGCATTTACTTTTACTTTGCTCAAAAAAAAAAGGAAGAAAGAATATATCATATATATCAATTATAAATCATAGTTCTTCTTATTGCTGACAGAAGCACTTGAACGGCTTCTTCTTCAGTAGTTGGTCATGGCCTGCGGAGTAAACAATAAAAAACACAATTTGAATACATTTCCTGTTTTTGAAAGCAGGAAGTTAGCTCTTAGCTTCAGGTTCCATTGTTTATGCTGGCACGGTAGTCACAAAATGAAAAGGTTCCTCATGTTGTTGATCCAGTCGATGTAGGAGCTGACTTGTGTGAAGACGGTGGGCTTCTGGAGGACGTTGCAGCCCTGACCAGAACCGAAGCTCACCACGCCGTGGACGTCCCAGGAGCCATCGGGGTTCTGGCAATTCAGGGGGCCACCAGAGTCTCCCTGCAGGTCAGCACACACACACTGTGGGCTTGCAGCTTATACTCAGACACTAAGGAGGTATGACTACCGGTGATCACTTCGTCAGGCTGAATTTTCCTTTTAGACTGTTTCAAAGTAAAAGTCCTATTCTTGAATCTCCCTTTCCTTGAGTCTTTTATGCTGGATGGAAAGTCTACAGATTACATAACTGCTTTAATTGACCACTAAATTACTGTACCCTTCCTTGTATGAACTCACATTACAGCCTGCAGTGATGCCGTCACCTCCGGCACAGACCATCTTGTCTGTTGCCAGGACACTCCACCAGTCGGGCTCTGAGCAGGTATCGTGGTCAACCACCGGCAGGAGAGCCTGCTGCAAGATGTTAGCCAGAGGGCCGCTGGCTGCAGGGAAGAAATGGGCTTAACTTGGGTAGGAAACAACATTATGTGTTGAGGGAGGTTCACTCAAGGTACAGGTGCAGTGCTGTAAGGAGATCATGTTTGTCCAGGTTTAGAGACTTGGAAACTAATGGCGTCCCAGGTGCTGTAGATGGGATGCCTCTTGAGCCATTTAGCTGCAAGAGTGCTACCTTGATTATGCCGGATTATACTCATTTCTACCATTTATAGTTGTGTACTGTATAGCACAACTTCACAGGTCGCTTTATCAAACTCTCCTTTCTGTTGCAACTTCAAACTGAGCTTAAACACAGTCCAAAAGTGCAAGAGTGGTTATGCCCTCATATTCTAGTAATATACAGGAAGCCCACACGTCTCATATGTCTATATGATGGACTGATGAGAGTGCTGCAAACCGTGCTTTCTATCAGATCTTACTACATGACAGTAAGTCAAGTCAGTTTCAGCGTAATATTAAACCTAATAAAAACAGCATGGTTCGTTTCTTTTTTAAATAAAAAAAAAAAATAGAATTTATCCTGGTTGTGAAGGTCAAAACACCTCAGTCAAGTAAGAACAGGTGCACAGACACTGAACTAGACACGGCTAAGTGATCATTCACTAAGTCCAGGGTGATTCACAGGGATGCATTGTGCTGAGAGGTGCTCACTCACTGGAGAGTCGACCCCAGCCGGTGACGTAGCAGGGAGCCCCGTGGGGCAGGACGACTCCCCGGTCTGGTACGCAGGCAGGCCTGAGTGTGTCAGAGAAGGTGACCGGGAAGGACAGCTTGATCAGGGCGATGTCGTTACTGCAAAAGACGAAACAATACACCCACATTTAAAAAGTAATGACAAACTAAATAGGGTTTATGCTGGATTAATGTTTTGCTGCATCAACTTCCTCCATTTAAAAACTACTACCAGCTAACTGATCGATGGCTGCTTTATGGCGGCCTGCTGATTATGCTCTTCGCTTAGCGGCTGTTACCGGCTCAGAATGATGTTGTAGTCCTCATGAGGGATGATTGTGGCTGCCATACGGGCTGTCGAGCCCTCCTCGCTCGTCTCCAGGCTGTGTTTACCCAGCTCCACTCTGTAGTTGTAGCGGTCGCTGTGGGATGTCAGATGAGCCGGGGTTCAGACAGTAGTATTGACTTTTCTGCCTGTGTGTACAAAACTGTGATCAAGCTGATGGAGGACATTGCAGATGCTCCTGTTGAGGTAATGCATGTTAGCTTAGGAGACCAAGCTGCTTTTAGTGGTAACATTTGAGATCTATTTTTTTTTAAGCAATTTATTTTCTGATTACAAAATGTTTTTACCGGGAAGAAAAACTTCTTCAACTTCTCTACATGTCACACTTTTCTTTCCCTGTTCAGGCATGACGACCATTGCGGCTAATTCTTGAGGAACAACCCTGTTCATTTCCAAAACCAACAACTCTTAAGCCCAATTCCAGTCCGGCCCCAACACCCTCCCACTCCATGACGGAGTGTAGTTCACGACTTTAGTCCTGATTTTTCTCACACCTAGAGTGTTGGATTTTTGCATGAATAAACGCAACACATAACAAAGTGACTGATCTACATAAGGGAGTTAATAAAGACGCGTTGAGGTGTGAAGGATCTTTCCGGTCAGTCATGTAGTGTGAAAACCACGTTGACCTCAAAACTTCTGATTACAAGACAGCAAGTTGTGTGGTGTGAACGTGGCTGAGGTGTATTGTGAGAACACAGCTTCAAGCTTTGGGACAAACTCCCCTTCCGCTGGCAGGAACAGGAACTGTCAGAACTTGTTTTTAACTCCTGATGTTTATGAGCTACTTGGTTTTTGAAACCGTCTGTGTTGACATACTAAACTTTACAACCAAAATGAACATGTGTTCCATTTTATAGACTACATATGGGTATATTTGATCCTGAATACAATGTAACCTTAACGTGTGTAACGTCTCTATGACAATATTGAATGTCTATCTTAGTTTGAGCAGTTTATGAGTAAATGTTTCTACCTGTAGTTGTATGCAGCTTACATTTGTCCGTAGCAACTTCCATGACAAAGACAAAATTGCACGTGGTCAGTAAGGGCAGCTGGTTAAGTCGGCGTTGATGCAGACTTGCTGTTCCCCTCCCCGCTAATTGGTTTGAGATGACACTAAATATCCATCCACGTGAACGCGCACACTGAGTGAGAGTAGGAAGAGAGGGAGTGTAGGGGCTGGATTAAAATTGGGTCTTACAGTCACATAAAAAGCAAAGCACATAATTTCCTGTTGGGTAGAGAAGTATTTCCTGGCAAAGACCTTCGGTTTGGCATAGTAAATACATATACTTTCATGAGCTGGGCATTTTGAATCACTACTGAGTGCAAGTTGATAAACAAGACTCGCAAAAGTTCTTAGTTACATAACTCTGTCATGGATCAACGTATCCCTTCATGATACATAAGGAACCCCCCCCAGGTTGTTGAGCCTTTACAAATAGAATATGCTGCGTTGTGGTTGTGAATATAATGACTTTAACATACTTGATGCAGTGTGCAGCAGTGAGGACCCAGTCAGAAGAAATGAGGGTGCCTCCACAGACGTGCCTCCAGCGCCCACTGCTGTCCGACTGGAGCGAGACCTGAGAGAGGACAGAGTGCATTACTGCACCTTAAAATTCCTCTCTAATCAATTTCAACTGTCATCCCTCTATGAATCCATCATCA
Source organism: Cebidichthys violaceus (assembly GCF_023349555.1). NCBI lineage: Eukaryota > Metazoa > Chordata > Actinopteri > Perciformes > Stichaeidae > Cebidichthys > Cebidichthys violaceus. The sequence goes on from NW_027176816.1 coordinate 9,435,530, forward strand.
GAAATTCAACATCACCAAAATATAGACGATTCAGAGAGTAAATGTGTTAATTAAAGTAGGTGCCATTTTTTCTGTCTATCGTGGCAAAATAAAAATGTAGTGTTCAATCTGATCTGTGGTCGTCAGAGGGAACATGTTTTTACACATTTAGACCAGACCTCACCTGCCAGGGCCAGCTGTGAGGCCGGACGTCCTCTCCTGCCACCACCCTGCTCAGCACGGGAGGGAAGGTGGGAAGGCCACATCCGTAGGCTGGGATAAGGTTAGTTAGTAATGTATATTGTGATTTTTGCACCAGACTAAACAAAAAAGTTCAGTGAACCTTGAACAATTAATGATTTTTCAAATATAATGTGATAATTAATACTCTTTGTAAGACAAAATAAGTGACTATTCACCTGGACTACACTAATGAGCATTAAGTAAGTTATGTGAGAAGATTTAAACTGTCTTACCGCTAGCTACCAGAAAAGCAAGAACCACTAGCGTTCTCATGACTGTAGAGTATGTAGTGCGAGTCTAAACCTTGTGTTAGCAACAGGCTCGTATTTATACTGCTACTGTTAACCAGTGCATGGACTGTCCTGGAAAAGCTGGCTGCACATTTGGAAAGTCAAACTGAGAACACAGCATGTGGTTGGGGACAGGATTTTCCCATCAATACTTTTGATCCTTTTCTGCTAGTCAAGTATCATTAACCAAACTAAATAAATGATATATTTATCAAAATAAAACACAAAACTTGAATTTTTATTTTTCATTTGCAGTTCCACATTTTATTTATTTTATATGTGCATTGATCCCATGAGCCTGATCACTCAATAGGCCACCATTTTCTGTGGAAGAGATGATAGAAACTAGTTATATTTAGTGCAACATCATGTTTTCAGCAGTAACACACGGGATATTTATTCTTATTGTTACGGATTTTTGACTGTTAAATCTGAAGGAAATAAGCCCAAATAAATCAGCAGTGATGTAATAAGAGGTTCAGGAGCTTACAGAGCTGATCCAGTCGATGTAGGAGCTGACTTGGGTGAAGACAGTGGGCTTCTTGGGGAAATTGCAGCTGAGCCCGGAGCCAAAGCTGACGATGCCGTGAACCTCCCAGGCACCATCAGTCTTCTGGCAGTTCAGAGGGCCGCCAGAGTCACCCTGAGTCATGTGAGAATAGCATCTCTTTATATTTTGAAGACCTTTTTAACTGACACCCTTCCTCTGAAATACTGAATGTTATTCACAAAAAGGCATTTTAGTAGAGATAGTTTTGGGGGTAGTAACATACAGTATCAGTGGAATAATCTCATTTAAAAGACTGAAACGTAAAGGGACAGAACACTTACTGTTTGTAACAGTTATTGTCATTATTGATCAGTCTGTAGATTTCCTCTGTTAATCAATTAATTGTTTGGACCATAATTTGTTGCAAAGACGACACATTAAACTAAATATGTTGTCTTTTGAATATCATAGAAGACAAAATAAAATCACATTTAAGAGGCTGGAATCAGTAAATATTTAAGGAATATACAAAAAAGATAAAACAAACAGGTTGAGGAAACATGAGTCTCCAGTTTACCGATCTCAGAAACAATTGGTGCTGCAATGCAATGTGTCGTTTTGTGTCATTTTAGACTCACGTTGCAGCCAGACACAACTCCGTCTCCACCGGCACAGACCATGGTATCCTTCACCTGAGTACCCCACCAGTCACGCTTAGTGCAAGTGGCGTGGTCCACCACGGGCAGGAGGGCCTGCTGCAGGATGTCAGCAATGGGACCTCCAGCTGTGTGGAGGAGAGATGCGTACTGGCTCAACTTCAGGTCAGGTGAAAGACTACTGGTGAGCAACACAACCTTAACGAGCAGTACCGTAACGGAAACACGTGAGGTGAGCTCTTCTTTTGAGGGAAATGTATTCAAACAGAAAAAAATAACAGCTCAAACAGAGAACAAATATTAGTATAGGCTACAGTAGAATTACTATAGAGTAAAATGGGCCTATCTGTTACAGACTTGCAAGAGTGAATAGCCTACACAAGTGCACGTCTTAATAGAATCGGTGTGCTGACCTATGTCGTCACTAACCTAGCTAACAAAGAAAGCACAATTAAATATATTGTTCTTTATATCAAATTGAAAAAAAACAAAATATTTTTTTTTTTTGTGGGGGGGGCGGGGGTGTACTCACTGTAGATGCGGCCCCATCCAGTGACGTAGCAGGGCTCGTTATGGGGGAGGAGGAAGCCAGCAGAAGGGAGACAAGCAGCCATGATGCTGTCGGAGAAGGTGACAGGGGACTCCAGCTTGATCAGGGCAATGTCATTACTGGAGAGGAAACACACGATTAGATTCATCTAAAGACCTGCAAAAGTTCACTGACATAATCTTTTGGATTTTCAGTCTCACAATTCATAGCCTTAGTGACAAGTCATTTTTTTTTACCGGATGAACAAGGGGTTCCACTTCTCATGCACGACAATGTTAGCGGTGCCCATGAACGCAACACCTCCCTCTGTCTCAATCAGGTTGTGCTTTCCCATGGCCACTCTGTACTCCCTGCCACTGCTGCAAGTCGACAGAGAGAAGAATAATGAATATGATTATCGGAGTTTCTTGATTTAAGTAAACATGTCTTGAAAGCAGATTAAATCACATCACAGTTGACATATGTTATGATTTCATACAGCATGATCTATGTCACTGATTGCTAATATAGACATCAGTGCTGCATTAAATCATGATAACCTATCGACATGAATTGTTTTGGGCTCCACTATTTCATACCTGATACAGTGAGCAGCAGTGAGGACCCACTGGTTAGAGATCAGAGTACCTCCACAGGTGTGTCTCCATTCGCCCTGCCTGTTGTACTGCAGGGAAATCTAAAACATACATATGAACACAATCAACTGTTACAATTTTATTTTAAGACTTACTGTTTACAGGCACACATGCAGCTGTTTGTTTTTTTCAATATTGAATCCATCCTGACTTTAGCCACTTTTTAATTTTATTTCCATTTGTCTAATTATATTTTATTAATTTCATTTATTAAATTTGAATTTATTTAGATTCCTTTTTATTGTCATTGTTCTAATGCATTTCCCGGCCCTGTGTAAAGCACTTTAAATTGCCTCTGTGTTTGAAAGATGCTATAAATAAGCTTACCTTGCCTCGTTCAAAATTCAACATTGTTTGACATTAAAAGAGTTTTAGTCTCCTTGTCACATTCTGAACTGTATAACTATCAGCCTATACTTTACCTCTCCCTCATGCTGTCTGCATTCTAGAATAAGTCTTTTTCAAACAGTTGATGTGCTAGTTTTACCTGCCAGGGCCAGCTGTGAGCCCTGACATCCTCTCCTCCAACCACCCTGGTCACCACAGGGGGGAAGGTGGGCAGGCCGCACCCGTAGGCTGAAACGGCAAACGGACACTTTTCAAACACAACTGTTAATCTGCATTCAGGTTGTAAAGAAAGCTGCATGAGAGAAAATGGCTGAAGACAGATGGCTGTAACAGTATTGTGTGTGAAAGAGCCTTACCACCAACAACAAAGAGAGCAAAAACAACAAACTTCATCATGTCTATATCGCCACTATTTGCAGAGAGACATTTGACATATTTATACCTTCCATGATGTTATGCAACCTACGAAACTGGATCAAATTCCTGGAAATGTTCCTGACAGATTTTAATACTGGGGTGGAGCTAAGTGGACATCAAAAGAGCCAGAATTGACAGGATTACTAGACCAAAGTGTTCTGGAATTATGTATAATTTTGAACTTGGTTGTTGAAAAAGACTGTGGAATGAATATTTTTTAGCTTTTATCATCTTAGAGCTGTAGTTGATGCAAAAAGCCTTACTCCATATGAAATGTAGCCCTCCCTCTGATCTCCTCTTGTAGCTGAAGTTTTTCTTGCTCATAAAAGGACTGAATGTTTACAGTGGCCATACTGGTATTTATTAGTATGTGTAAAACTTGCATACATCTATAAAAAGGATATATGTATATGGTTTGATTGCAATATCTGCTTGTAATGTTTACAACATATTACGGTAAAATGCAACTTCATCATACACCAGATGATTTATACTTAATTTTAGTAATGTCATCTCCAAAACAATCATGTTTTATTATTTGCAGCTGAAGTGTTTTATGTGTCCTAACCTTTTATAATCACATTGAAAAACTCACATGTCCGTTTTATTGCAGTTTTTGAGATTGTTAATATTATTATATATACCATAAACTGACCTCTGAGCCTGGCAACTTACATTTTAATTTCAGACACTGTGTACATTCATGTATGAAAATAGGGCAGCACTTTTAATGTCTTTGATAAACCAATACAGACAGACTTACCATTTTCATAGAGCGTGAACATCACCTCTTATTCAAAGTTAAAAGATGTGACCAACTCATGTCACAGTGAAACACCTGTGAGGTTCACACAGATGTTGAGGTGAGGAGATAAGGTGTATTTGGGGATATCTGTGATTACTTATCTCCAAGGTTGATTTATTTTTCCCCACTAACTTTTCCTGGCTGCTCTAAAGGCAAATGTTAAGCAACAGGTCTGTTCACACGCTATATAAGGAGGAGCATGTCTCCCTTAGCTTCAACTGAACAGTCATAATGAAGTTTGTGATCTTGGCTTTGTTTGTCGCTGGTGGTAAGCTCTGATACTCTTCTGACCAGGCAATTGAATGTGTTGCTTTATACAACTGTCCACATTCTTTTTTACATGAAGTGGTCCAGATACGTTTGATAAGAAGCAATGTGTTTAACAGATTTACGTTTTATACTTATGCTAAAATTCTTATTTGAAACATTTTTAAAGAATAACATTTTATGTTACTGCTGATGTTAAGACACCATCATAAATCACCATACTCTGTACTGTTGTTTCTTAGCCTACGGGTGTGGCCTGCCCACCTACCAGCCCACCATCACCAGGGTGGTTGGTGGAGATGATGTCCGTGAGAACAGCTGGCCCTGGCAGGTTCGCCAATTTAAGACTTCTCTAAATTCTGTGTCTTCTGTCCATTTCTGTCCAAGACATAAAACACCGTCACCATTTTCTTCTCCTCAGGTGTCTCTGCAGTACAAGAGTGGAAGCAGCTTCTACCACACATGTGGTGGCACCCTGATCTCCAACCAGTGGGTCCTCACTGCTGCTCACTGCATCGGGTGTGTTTAAAAAGTATAAGGTGTACGAGACACAGAGATACAGGCCCATGGTAGACAGGGCCACAGAGGCAGAACAGAAGTAAAAATAAGTTTGTATACTTTACTCTAGTAGTCTGATATGTAAGATACACAGTAGGTGTAACGATGTAGTTCAGTATTTAAATAGAAGAAGGCCTTGATGAGCTTTGGTCACTGATACATGAAATAATTTAAGAAAAATACATTTTATAGAAATCCGATCATTATTAATCTGTAATTCCACTTTTGTTAGCACTGGTAAAAGTATTAATTTAAACACTTTGAGTTAAATTAACATAGTACTATATTGACAGTAGAGGTAATTGTGTTGGTATGTGTAAGTTAGTTTGGTGTTCTAATAAATTGTTCTTGAGTAGATCCCAGATCGAAGCAACGCTGACCCTTGTTTCTGTGTTTTTGTTCTGACCAAGCAGCAGTCGCACCTACAGAGTCTTCCTGGGAAAACACAACCTGAAGACCAACAATGAGGCTGGTTCCATCGCCATCAGCCCCGCCAAGATCGTCGTCCACGAGAACTGGGACTCTTACAGAATCCGGTGGGTTCCGTCATCTCTCTCCACCTTTTACTCTATATATTATGCCGCCGTGACTATTCTGTGCTCCTAAGTGTTCTGCTATTAATGCGCATACCTTTTCTTTTAAATGTGGTGTGTTTGCATTCATGCTTTAGTAACGACATCGCCCTTATCAAGCTGGCAACTCCTGTCACTTTCTCTAACGCCGTCATGGCTGCCTGTCTTCCCAACTCTGGTGAAATCCTGCCCCACGAGGCTCCCTGCTACGTCACTGGCTGGGGTCGTCTCTGGAGTAAGTCCTATCAACTTATACAAAAGAAAGAAATTGTCACCAAAGGCTGGCAGCATTAATGTCCTCTTATATCTTTCACGTTATATCAACGTCCTTGTCAAAGTTGTCATGGCAACTTATTTAACCTTTTCCTCTCAGTTTTAAGATACATTTGAGTAACACTGGGCTTGAATTTGAACAGGGCTGTGGTGGTTGAGTCCTGTTTTTTATTCCACTAATCAAAAAATAAATAAATGTAACATCTGGTAACACAGAGATTTTGAGGAATTACACCTCATTCTTACAAATTCGCCATTGAAGAAGTCATTAATGAAATTAGTGAGAAACATTTTATACAAGATGATCCAAATCCTAGAAAACTTTCGGATCTTTAAGAAACTTGGTTTTCACCCACTTTTGAGTGGAAACTGGACCTAGTGAACCTAGATTTGGAATAGACTTGGTCTTGACTGCAGCCCTGAATCTGAATGCTCCGTTCTCCCCCAAAGCTGGAGGTCCTATTGCCGACATCCTGCAGCAGGCCCTCCTCCCTGTGGTCGGCCACTCCACCTGCACCAGGTCTGACTGGTGGGGCAGCCTGGTCACCAGCAACATGGTCTGTGCTGGAGGAGACGGACAGCTGGCCAGCTGCAACGTGAGTCCTATTCCCTTTATTTTACAAGCTCATGTCATGTTTATTAACAGTCGCTGTAAAACTAAATCCCAGCCTTACACTCAAACGTATCTCTACATTTAATTCTACAAAAGAAAGCGTTTTCCATCTTCTGTGCTTTTTCGTCTCTGTTCCCCTTCAGGGAGACTCCGGCGGTCCCCTGAACTGTCAGAACCCTGATGGCTCCTGGGACGTCCACGGCGTGGTGAGCTTCGGCTCCAGCATGGGCTGCAACTACGCCAAGAAGCCCTCCGTCTTCACTCGGGTCAGCGCCTACATCCCCTGGATCAACAACGTGAGTGAAAATGCATTGGATAGTGGAATACTTGTGCAAAAGAGCTCACGATACACTAGATACATTTGTTTTTATTTTTACTGGCTTTATGATAAAATCAAAAAGCAGAAAGAACTACTAATGGACAAACCTTTGTTTCTGCTTATTACATGGCTTTTAATATTTGACAAAACATCTGGAAAATTGTTTTATTTAAAAGGAGCAAAAACCTATTTGTGCATTTTTAATTTCTGTATATATATATATATATATATATATATATATATATTACAAAATATAGTAATTATCTCAAGTTGAACTCAAGTTACTCAGTAGCTACTCACAGGTGCTCTACTGCCATCTAGTGGAGCATTTTAAAATATTCTCTTTATGCTTTCTTTTTCTTCCAGGTGATGACCAAGAACTAAGATGTTGTTGGTTGTTGCACTTCATTAAATAAATGATGCAGTGTCTTCAAAATGGTATTGATGTGTTTGTTCAACAACTGTAAGCCTACACTAACCCGACATTTTGGATGATTTTCAGCTAGTCATATGTTTAGTCATAATCATCAAAGGCCTGTTATGCAAAAGTTCTCACTTTGGTAATTGATAAGGCTCCCCGACCCAAAAATGTATAAATGTGATTGTGAGTGAAAGCAGAGCCTCGTACAAAATTTGAGCTGTCACAGTCAGAAAGCACTGCTGTTTTTAATAAACCTAGCATGGCAACAAAGATCAGGAATACAAAAATGTAGAGGTGGGCATTATGATAACATATACTGAACAATATCTGTGTGTATTGCACCATAGGGGGAATGTGGCAAATAAATAGTCTTTTTCCCAGCATACATTGGACCATTCTAAATGCTATTTAATGTGTAGATTCTGGAAATAATTATGTCAAGAGCACAGTTCAACCAAATGACAAAATAAAACCGCTATTTCCTCACATACCTCTCATAGTATCAGCCAGGAATAGCAAGACAGACAAATTTGATTTCATGTGTTCAAAGATACCTGCTTTTGGGATTTCTGCCTCCACCTCTGCATAATGGGAGTGCAGTGAATTTCATTTGTTGTGCTAACATAATTGAAAAATGACACACAAAATAAAAAGGTACTCAACTTCCCAGATATAATGTCCAATGTAGCACTGTGGATTATCCAAAGAAACTGGTAAATTGTTTCTGTTTAGTGCCCCAGATCTGCGTGCGCAACTTTCGTGTTCTTCGTCTACTTCTGCCCTTTTTTCCCTCATTGAGTTTACGGAAGGACAGCAACTAACTTTAAATGCACATACCGCCATCTGCTGTTTGTGAAAGCCTGCCAAATTAATACTGACTATAAAGTAATAGTTAAACTATTATTACTATCTTGTAAAGTTGTTTTTAAAGATACAGTTTACTCCCTTTATCATAATGTGTACTCAGAAATCCCCATTCCTGTCCTACCTCTATGATGGAGTGGTACATGTTTTACACGCTATTGGCCTGTATATTGACATAGTGCCATATGTGCTTATCCATGTATTAACAAAAACAAGCAAACAAAACAAATTACAATGCATAAATTTTGCATTTAACACAACTGGGATTGCCTTGCCCACATGTGTCCACCAGATGTCGCTGTAGAAGGCGAGGCTGTAATATCACAGAGTTTGGATGGTAAAACAAGAGCGTTAGCCACCTTTCTAAATCAGGGCTGACAAGTTTTTACTTTACTTTGGAGTGAGATAGGAAGGAAAACATGTTATAAGAGTTTAAACATGACGAAAATTTTCCAAAAAAAAAAATCTTTAATTTTACATGGGCGGAGTCATTCTGAAGAGGACTCCACTGACAATTTCAGCAAACCTCTGAAGGAAAGAAAATATGACAAATACGGGGAAATTGTTAATGTGATATAATGTAAATTGAGCTTATGTTTCTTTATAATTTAAAAAAAATCAGTACAATATGTAAACCTTTACATGGTCATAGGGTCATCCTGAACAAGATTGCATAGAGAATTTCAGCAAACCTCTGAAGGCAAAAACATATTTTTTATTTATTTATGAGAGATTCAAAATAAGGACATTTTTTAATGTTTTTCAGTGTCATTTAAGCTGTCTTTCCCTGTACAGTAATGCAGTGAAACGACTTCAAATTGTTTTTGGTCATAGTCAGGAACATTTTGACCAGAAACCCATTGTACTTCTCAGCAAACCTAATATGGGAATTGTTTCAGCCAAATAGGTTGACATAAGTAGATATTAACTCCAATCCAGCCAAGTAATGTAAATAAGATGCATTTCATAGGAGTGTTAATACGATAATGGCCAATGATACAGCCTCCATAAGGTAGTTTGTCCCGCTTGTGTTTTTTTTGTGAGGGACCTCTAAATATTTTTATTTACATGTGATCTAACTTTCACCATGAGGCCACAATAGGATTTGAAAAGTACAGAAGTCATAATTCCAATTCATCCAGCAACCCACCTTTACAAAGCCAGAACATAACTCCGCTATTGTTGTGTCTTAAAAATAAAAATCCAATTTAAGAATGCAGACTTTAAAAAAACATCATAGTCCTCAAATGTACTGTATAAGGCCACCTTGAAATGATGTATTCCTTTATTTTGGAATATTCAAGTAGCCTTAAATAAATAGAAGAGTTTTAAAAGTCAAAAGGTGAAATTCTGCAGATCGTAGATGTAGCCCACAGCCGAGAATAGAGACTATGACGCTCCATTCATTCATTCACTCAAGTGGTGTTAACTCAAAGTCTAATCTGTGAATGTGTGGTCTGTTTTGGTTTTCCTTTAGTTTTGCGCTCTGTGTTTGTGTAAAAGTGTTTGTGGAGATAAACGACTTGCAATTTCGATAATGTCCACTGTGTCAACATCGCTGCGGAGCCTATCATTGTTCCGAACGTAGTTCTGCGGTGTGCGAGGAAACCAGGTCACCATATTGGATTACGCATTGGTTGGATGGAAATCAACTGCGCTCTTTAAGAGTAAAGTGTGTTGTTGTACACACATGTCCTCCAGACACATCTCACAAGTATCGTGGAGAAGTTTACCTCACTTCCGGTAGGTTCGTTTATTTATTGTTCGTCCGTTAATGACCTCATCATCACCTACTGTTTGTAATAAATATTATTTTGAATTGCTACCCGGAAAGCTTGATATTAAAAGTTGTAACTTTGAATGCTAACACAGTGACAGTTCTAGTTAGCTAGCGTTAGCTTGGGAAGGGTGCTATCTATTTAGGGAGCCGACAGGGACGTTGTCTTTCATGACTTTTAAAACAGTTGCATTTATAGATTTAATTTTCAAAATTATGGTGCATTTGTTTTTTAAGCTTTCAGTAATTTTGTAATATGCTAAATGGTGCCTTCAGGGCTTTCTGCCAGAAAGGATTTATTTGAACCCAAACTACGATCTTTCCCTTCACCTAACTAAGGAAATAGGTTTGTTGCCTCAATTTAAGGAGATTTCTGTCAGAAAGACAAACTTCTCTTAAAGCCTAATGGTACCACATGAATCTTGAAAAGTGACGTTAGGCGGAAGTAAACAAGCCCAGCTGGAAGTACAATTTACGCGGCATCTCGGCAGTTCCCTCAAAAACACTATATTGGCATTTCTCTTATTAGATTTGTCCAATGTGTGTCAAGGAAGACATGCTTATAGTTGAAATAGTCATTGACATACCGTTAAAACAACGGTGATTTGTAAGTTACATGTCTGAATTGCACGGTTGTGTAGGCAAGCTAACATTAGAGGTATTTTCTTCTTTCAATTTGTGTCTGCTCCATTTACCTGCAGAGCCAGTGATCTCCCGCTGCAGCATCCAGACAAGATGAGGTCCAAAAACACATTTCATTTGGTAAGTAAAAAAAAGCCTATTAGAATGGATTACCTCCGATAATCTGTACTGTATTTATACCTAAGAAGTGACGATCAACCAGCTACAGGCCATATGCAGATACTGCTTGTTTGCATGATGTCATCACAGAAATAAGAAAGAGGATACAATGGAAGGTTGTGTTTTAGGTGTTCAGCAAAAAAATAAATAATGTAAGTGTGGTACAAAATCCCAAGGCTCACCTTTAGCAAGTTTTTGTTCTTTAAAGGTTCCCTATTTTAAATAAAAAATGAGTTTAAAGCTCATATTCTGAAGATGATTTAGCATATGCACTTGTTTTATTAATAGCACCATCATGCTCATTAGTGTTGGATAAACCTCCTAAAATCTATTTGTCTGCATTTGTTTTTAAAATAGAAGAGCAGAGTGAATACTGGTGACTAAAAACAAGTCAAGGAGGACAAGTTTTTTTTTTTAAAATGCAGGCCAGGGATGAGTAGAAGGGTACTACTTCAGAACAAAACTTATTTGTAATCATGATCATTTTATATACCCACTACTGGGAACTGACGCACAAAAAATGAAGCAAAACCATTATTATACCCACTTTCTGTGTTACAGGTTCTTTAGTCACAACCCCAATTACTGTCCTGTCTTCTACATGGACAGATCTCATTTATAACCATGATGTTCCACAGTAATTATTAACCTCTATTTAGCTCCCAGGGCTCATTTGCATGTTAATTATCATTAGCAACACAGGAAAACAAGTCATATACCTTATCTTTAATTTCTCCTCCAATATTTTCAGACGGCTTTCTTCGTAGTTTTACTTGAGATCACAAGATTTCACTTTGGTTGTTGACATGGTTGCAAGACATGCAGATACAACTTTGATTCACTTGTTTTTAACATTTCACTGAGGATAAATTCTATATAATTTATTCTACATAGGCTATTCCTCAGTCAATATTTGCATGTCTCGTTCCATAACATGACGAAAATCAATAATGACACCGTGGCACCTGAAATGAGTCCGTTTACTGACAAAATGCAGGAGTTCAGTGGTAAGTCGAACTGTGTCTAAAAATGTTTTCTTTTGCCACAAGATGGCGACAGCTTACTGTTTAGAAGCCGTTTCACACAGAGGAAAGGCTACTTCACTATTGTGTTGACTTAATAAGAGGTACTTCATCCATTTGTGTTAGACTTAACAGAATGATGCATAACACATGAATTAATATTTCAGACTGCATATTGTTGACCACTACGCATCACTTAAAATTATAATACTTATATTTAGATTAAAACAATTTTAAATGCAATATATTAACCCACGACAATCATATTATTGATGAAGAAACCCGACTCGTTAATGAAGATCACTTAACGAGTCACTGTGACTGTGGGGTAAAGCTAAAACACAGACAATAAACCACACATATTGTATGTTACAGTAGGTCTTAAGCTATGGAGCAGGTGGATGGTGGAGAATATTTATTCTATAACCAAATTGTCTCTATTATGATGTTGAATCATTTTGAGTAGTATTATGTAAAATGCCCCTGATTGGTATTTTTTTGTTTTTTATGTTAGAACTGGAGTTACTTTCTTTTCGTTTTAGCTAAAGTCAGTCAATCAGCTGTGATGTCTTTCGTATTTGTTAACAAGGCTTTGATAAAAAAAACAAAAAAAATGAATCCATGTCACTGGTTGTACAGGTGACCTACTGTAACATTTCCCACAGTATTTGCTGTCACTGTGGTATACTCTTATATCTATATTGTTGGATATCTACAAAGGGTCACAGAAACAGCTACACAACTCCTTTTTCATGACATTCATTTCTGATTTACCTCAATCAGAGGCAGTGTGTGTGGGCATTTGATGCCGTCAGTGGGTACATGTAAATAGATTTATCAGAAAATAGCTATATTTTACGTATGCATTGTTAAACAGATTTACTCTGACATGAATCAGCCCGTGTCTGCCTGAGCCTCGGACACCAGCAGGTGTGAGGTTTCCAGTCCATGCGCTGAACCCAACAGCAGTAATGTTGAACAAATGTAACCTTTCTGCCTCTCATGTGCTGTGATGAGATGTTTCTGGCACTCTGTAAAATTCCTGGATGGCTCTCTCTAACTCCGCTCTGACCCTCGCCCATCTGTTCCCATGTCCAGGGTCAGGAGGCTATAAAGGCTACGCATACTCTCGGCCTCAGGGTTGTGGGCAAGATGTTTGGGGTGTGAGATGGACGCTGTGATGAGCACTGAGGGAAGACATTTGGACAATGTGTGGACCTTTTCAAGTTCAAGCACAGTTGAACAAACTGCATATTCAATCTATCTGAGCCAGCTTGCGCAGGCTGCACTTTCAAAAATTACTTGCATATTTGAATGATCAGTTCCTGGTTGAATAACTGTTTCTATATAAAGTGACAGGAGTCTAAGTTCAGCACTTTATAAAAGAAAAGAACAAAAAACAACACAGTCTCATGTATTAAGTGCTTCTCAACCCAGTATTAGTCAGGGCTCGTTGGCCGGGCTGGGTTTGCTGCTGGGAAGTGGAGTTTAAATATAGCACAGGGCCGAAGCTGTTAAATGTCCCCGCTGCACCAGCCCTGTCGATGCATGTGACCAGGTTTAGCACCAGTTTGGTTGTGAAGAACACAATTTTAAGTGTGCCAAGTGACAACCGCAGTGACCTCATGCCAGACGTCCTCCAACTCGCCCATAGCCTTTCACTTCGCACTCCTGGGTGTGCTAATCGGCTTCAAATGGGGCCATGAGATCACAGCCACATTTTCTTGTTGTAAGAGACTACTGTGAATGAAAAGAGCTGCAGGTGTGATGCTGTGTTAGTGACATTAAATGTGTTCTCTTGTCACCTCCTTGACTTTTCCAAACAAGATTATTGGCTGATTAGGTCCCGTTGTTGCAATTCAGTAATTTATTGTTCAATATTGTAAGTTTTATTTGCTTTCATGTGCTCATGTGTAATGGAGTTTTTGTTCCATTGTTATTATTATTATTAAATACACTACTCTGTTCGTCTGATCTTTATTAGTTTCAGCACTGCACACATGGCTTGGTCTGTTTTTGCTTTTATTCAAAGATCCGTCTGTCACAGGCCTGGGATTTGGTAGAGCCATGTACTGTTGTAGTATGCACTGGTGCCGCAGCGGATTGCAGACACACAGGCAGAGAATCAAAATTTAATATCGGTGCAGTGGAAATAGACAGTATTGAAAATATTAGTTTTGACTTTTAGTTGTGCTGTTTAACAAGAGCACAGTGGGGCAATGCAATACTAAAGTGTTGCCGTCTAGGGGGAAAATAGTACCTTTATCGACATGGGCTCAGTGGCCTCGCTGATGTCATCATCACCCTGTGTGTGTGTGTGTGTGTGTGTGTGTGTGTGTGTGTGTGTGTGTGTGTGTGTGTGTGTGTGTGTGTGTGTGTGTGTGTGTGTGTGTGTGTGCGTGTGTGTACAATGAGACACTCTCTTCCCGTGTGGGCATCAGGGGACAAAGTAGTCTTTATGCAGTGTGCCGAGCTCCAAGGCAGAAACATTGTTGAGCAGTAAAACATTCTGTAAGTAAAACCACATGTTCCAGAGTGGAGGACGGACAAACACAGGCAGCCTCTGCAGCTCCACATCAGGAGTTGGTGCCCTATCATCAGGGGCTGAGGGGCTCCTTTTTGACTCCAATGCAACACCCTCGTTCAACGCTGTGCATTTTATACGTTACAGGAAACTCAAATCAAGAACAGATTGTCCCTGGCAAAAAAAAAAAATCTGTTGGATGATGCAGATAGGTGTTTGAGGAAAAAGAACAAAGGAACATTTTTGGTTTGTCACATTTTAAGTACAACCGAACATGTAATTTGCTGCTGATTTTTTTACTTTTTAAATTAATTTTTTCCATTTCTTTATCATATGTTTAAAGAAATAAATGACATCTGATTATCAACCAGTATACAGTTGCACATGTAGATGTTAAACTACGTCTCCTTGCCAATAGCTTGAGGCTCACAGACACTTACAGAACATGCCAAAAATATCTGCCAATCATCCATCGAACAACTGCATCTGCACCATTGTTGAGCCACTATGAGGAAAAATATTAGCATATGTGGGCAAAAACATTTAAATTTACATCATGCCATATCAACTCTCCTTAAGTGAATTTAATATTTAAGGATTAACCTTAACACCACTTTAAGTCAGAAGGTTCATTGCAAATCAAATTGAAATATATAGCTCTTTTCATGCAAGACTGCACGATACAGACTTTTCTAGAAATTGCATATTGTGGCTGGAACAAGATCAAGTGAGCAGGTAGATAGTTATTATGTTAAATCAGTCCTCTTAGTAAAGTTGTTGATGGTAGTTCCAAGCAAAGGGGGGAAAAAGCAAAACATAGTCAAGGCGAAATCAGAATCAGCTTTATTGGCCTGTTTTTTTGTTGTTGCTTTTAATGTTACGTACGAGAAATAGACATACAGCTTAAAACAAGGCCAACAAATTTGAACAAGGTAAACATAAACATTTGACTACTATGTACAGATATAAATATATATAACAGTAAAAGTAAAAGTGCTGGAATAAAAATGGGATGATTAATGTAACTGGTTGCTGTATAAGGTAGATGGATATGACAGTTTATACAGTGTGTACTGTGTGCTTAGATTTATATATATTGGCAGTGAGTATAATTACATTTAATAAAAAACAACCCTTCCAAAATGTTTTTCCATAGCCTCTTTGCATCTTTAGAGTTTTATTTTATTCTCTCAATGACCTAAGTGGATGACTGTTAGCAGCGCTACTGGGTTTGCTTAATGGTGGCTGCTTAAATTATTGGAAAACTTGTCAGCTGTGGTGTTTTCCTTCATAAAACTGATGTGTGCAGGCTTGAGCTGCTGATTCACTTCTGTTGTTCAGTGGCGTTTCCATTCTTCTCCCAGTCCAATATTTTACAATTCCCTCACAGAGCTCTTACCGAATATGCACCGTGGTAATTAACTAGTAGGTAGGAGTTCATTTTCAATTGATTTCCCACCCTTCTCAGATCATTAGGCGCTCTATCTTGAAATGCTTTAAACTACTGCTGCCTCCCTAGGAGGTCAGCCCTAATTAAAGGGACAGTGTACCACATTAGCCATGCATGGAGACAAGCCGGTAACAGAATTTGGATCAGTCAACCCCCAAGGTTAAGACTGAACCCTTGACCCAAACCCAGTGCCCCCATGTCCCTCATACCTTCTTTACTTGGCTTTGCTGAATGCTTGCACACTTATACCCAAGCAAGGACCAAGCAGTGTCTCATTTTGTTGCTCTGTCTCTCTCCCTGTTAGTTTTTCTTTGTCTTTTCTCATTGGGCCGGGTTGCTGTGTCAGTGTCTCATTTGTGTTAGATGAAGGCCATGAGGTGGGTAGTAACCGAAAGACAGATATACTTCCACAACTGTGTTTGCAGTTTAATGGTTAATAACCAACCAATAATAATGAATTCAGCTATTGTCTGTAAGACAAGCTCTTAAGTAGACTATAAATTATTTTTGGAGTCAAAACGACCTTAAACTGTTGCAGTTACTGGGCCAGTGTAATGGATTTGTGATTGTTAATCTGTGTCTTTAACTGCTTCAGCTAAGACTGGTAATGGTTTCTTTTGAAGTGCTGGAGCTGTGTGTCAAGGGCCATGTTTGTGTTATTGCAGATCCTCTGAGAGCCCATTGTTTGGAGACCTCACAGGTTCCTCCTAATCTAATTGGCCATGGATGTCCTGGCTCTGGACCTGTCTCCATGCTCTGGGGACTCAAAGAGCTGTTCATGGCCTGAAAAGTCAGTTGTCCAAATACAGCCTTGTTTAATTAGAGGAGGGGGATGCATGCGTATCACTGCTCACAACCCTTCCAAGCCCAATAAATGCCCAGTCTAACCTGTTTCAGACTAGATGTTCATCAACCCCACCTCCAAAAGAATCTTTATCCAAATATGAACTGGATTTGGGTCTCTTCTCCTCCTTATCCCAAAGCCCTTAAGCACCCTCCACTTCTCTTCTGTTCACCTTCACTTTGACATGTGACATACCTCCCAGTGGTTCTCCATCCAATATAAACACAAGGAGATCCTCCTACGCTATTACTTAGACCGCACTTCCCTGATCCTCACCCCCGCCACCGCTCCCACACCCTCCCATACCCAGCCAATCCCTGACCACCTCAGCCTCCAACCTCTATATTCTGAATTGCCAATCCCAATTTAATTTATGGAATATTTTGGAGGTAACCGTATACAGAGGCGGGGGAGATAACATCTCCAGGCCCCTGTGAAGGACAGGAACTCTGCAGTGTGTGCTTAATAACATAAACTGCTGAAAAAGGGACTGGGCCGGTGCGTTGGCAGAGGAGCAGGCCGGTGAGACGGATAGAGAGAGGGGACCCAGTGTTCTGGGGTGGGGTGGGGGTAATTGAGACCATGTGAGCCTCCCCCAGTGGAGGGATTAGAGAAGAAACGGAACTCTCTCAGCCCAGAGATCGCTTTCAATTAGATGCGCCCAGAGCAAGGGTACTGAGGAGACAGGGAGGGTGAGAGACCAGCGTGGCCAAAAAAACGTCTGTTCTAAGGAGGGAGGAAAAGGTGAAAGAGAAGTTAGGGTCGTCCTCTTCCTGCATGTCAGCGCCAAAGTTTGGGCTGTCCCTGTCGTGTCTGTGTGTCGCACTACAGCCTATCCATGTCATAAGGGCTGACACATAATGATAGCATCACTACTTCCTTCTTTTTATTTATTTACCTGCGTTCATCAAGGGGTAGTAGATTAAGGGCGTGATCAGAAAGGGTGGCGCGCTAAAAGCTTCAAACCAGAGCAACTGTCACGCTAAATTGCAACGGCTTTCAATGCCCTTTGTATGTGTCACAGTGTCATCAGCCCCAATCAGAGATGCCACATTCACACTGCACCAGGTTTGCAATGCCAGTCTTGAGTGCATCCCTTCCAGTGAGAACACCTAAAGCAGCACAGATGTAACTCTTAAGCCATGACACTCGTGCATATGAAAACCCACGGGCCTGCTGCCCACTGCACACACACGGAGGGATTAACTTCAGTGTGTCCTGCAGCCATAATATGTCTGCCTGATGACCATGAGCCGGCCCTCTCAGCATCATAGCTGTCACACATCAGTATTGATGGGTTGTCAACGGTACAAAAGTACATTTCTTTTCTGTCTGTGGTTTGCCCAATTCCCCTGCTGACTCTTTTACAAACAGAACACAGGCCTTTTTATGTATTTAGTTAGTTTCACTGTGTATTACCAAACGGAGAAGATCAAATTAAAAAGGTCATACAGGAAAATGTGAAAGAAATGAGTCTTTATAACCATCTGAAACGTTATATATTTAAGGCAGTTGGAACGTTTCGGCGGTTCACAACACAAGATAATTTTAGCAGAGAACAGGAAAGCTGAAAATGTGACCACGAGCTGTGATGTGGAAACAGTTCTCACCATATAAATGATGTCTCATTGAATGGTGAGTGACTCGCAGGTGTTTTTATCTAACGAGGGTGATCGCTTTTGGTTTCGATTTTCTTAGGTTTTATTGAACTAGGTACCCCCTGCTGAAATGTTCTTTCAGACTTTGCAAATATAATTACATAGCTGAATGTTGCAACTGTAATGATGTACATCAGCAGAAATTCATTTGAAATCACTTATTATAAGCACTCTAAATTTAGCTGATGAGTTTGAACCCCCCCCACAGATGTTGTACATGGAGTCTTACAAGGCATCACTTCATTCCCCGTCTTGCTGATCCAGAGTGCTGGCCTTTTTGTATGAAATGCCACATCAGCCTCTCCTGTGTTTAGGTTTTAGTCGGCGCAGCCATCCAGAAGCCCTGATTGTTTAGAATTTGCTGTTTATTTTCACAGTCCCTAAATGTTTTAGAGAAAACCCTTCACCGTAAAAGACTGACAGTCCAAAATCTTTATGTTATGCTTTCAGCATCATTTAACTCAAACTGAATGGGTTTATATGCATGTACTTTCACTCCTGCAGTCTGCTCCAGTCTACTTTAAATAGCTGACTCCTATGGGGCATTTGTATATCATTTTCCAAAGGCCATAAACTCTCACTAGGCCTGACAAAGTGTTGCTACATTAAGAGGCTTGGATATTTAACCACCAATATTAAATAAAAGTCACTGCTTTAGAAGATGTTGGTGACAGCTGCATTTCTTTTGTGTTATTTATTGAGCTGAGTGTTTTTGCTTTTACTTGGATACTTGGATGACTTTACCTTAAATCTAAGGCTGCACCCTTAAATTTGAGCAACTCTCTCATTTCTAAAATTCCCTCTCTCATTTTTCACAGAACAATACATGCTAAAGTCTGTCGGGTCTTTTCTAAAAACGCACACCCTACCTTATACCTTGCATTCAAAACACAGTAGTCTTCAGCATGTTACTTATTAAAGCTAATTTCTCATTCTACAGCTGGGTCCAAACACCAAGCAATAATGAAAATAATCTATTAAGTAACCAGACATTCTGACAGTCATTACTCAAACTAGACCAAGTACATGACTATGACTACCAACAAATGTAAAATGTATTTCAAGCGTTGGTGGGCCCTTTCCATGGTGCTCACATGTACAGACAGCACCTAATGGCACAGCACCTTTGTATAAGAAAACTCAAATGGCTAAATATAGCCAGACAATTAAGCAATATAGCCACATCAGCAATTGCAATATTTATACCTACAGGCATTGCAGGTTATTTTATCAAAAGTTAAGCCACAAGGTGAGTAAAATGAGAAAGAGATGGTGTGTGTATGTTTTTGAATCATTTCAAGAAGCTCATTCTTTTTCATAACCATGTCATATCATTGTTTCTCATTCACTTGCTGTTGCAATGGTGAATTTATGCAGTTGGCTTTCACCAAAAACTCCAGATTTTCACTTCTCCATCCCTTTTAGCTAAGTAGTTTACAAAAACACAGCAGCTTATCATAAGTAATACTATGTTTTTTAAGCATTGAGTCATTTTGGCCGTCGCTATCTTCCTCTTTGGACATCGTCATCTTGTTTTTTTCACAACCAGAAGTGACACGACAGGGTGGGGCTAAGTACAATTGGACGCAGAATAAGAGATGTTTAGGAGACCAACATGTTACACATAACTTGCATGAACTGAAACAGACTGTAAAAGGATTAACGACGAAAACAACTCCCAGTTAGGACAATGCTGTGGTCGTGACCTGTCAATAACAAGGTAGCCCCGCCCTAAAGCATACCCTTCTTTATCCTCTATTTCACTCTAAATGGACCATAATTTACTAAATGAACGTCATGCTGTATTGAAGAAGACTTGAGACTAACGATTGAGACAATAAACTAGGGACGTAGGGTCATTTTCTCATAGAATTCTATACCATAGGGCTTATTTTTGCAACCAGAGGAATTGCCTGCTGATGGTCATTAGAAAAAATACAACCTAAGGCACTTTTGCATTGGCTTCACTTTTCAGAACCGGAGCTGGCCACCAGAGTCCTTTTTTGTATTTTAATTTGATTTAATGATAACAAGATTTACAGTGTATAGTTGTGGTGTAATAGAGTAGTGCAAGAAGTCCAGAAAGGAGCACATTTTAAAATACAACTATCGATAGATAATTTTAGTCTATTAAGATCAAAATTCTACTTTGATAATTAAGGGGTTTCCTGGCCTCCCCTGACCTCTCGGAGAAATTTTAGGTAGTCCAGTGTTGTTGTGACGGGGTCTCTGGCTCCTGTCGGACTCACCTAATTTTGATTTCAGGATTGATTGGTCAATGAGCATTTTCCTGCAGTGTCCCTGCCTTTTAAGCCCTTGGTTTCTGTTAATGGAAGGACGCTGTAAAAATCACAGTATTTCGGCATGTTTTCTTTTATCTTGTCAATTTTGTCTTTGTTGTGTGACACTGCAGTTGAGAACAGGGATGAATGGGTCTCTTTTGTGTTTCATTAGGTGCATGTAGAAAAGTGGGGAAACATTCATTTATCAGTTTAAAAGTGTCTGTCTTGCTTTGAGAAAAATAAAAAAATCTTTGCGCACACAAAGGCATACTTGAATCATTGTACATAATCATTGTAAAATTCCGCGAAGAACCAATTTGTGACACCCTCCAAACATGTGGTCTGTTTTTATTATTTAATCATCATGTGCAGAGTATAGATTACGCTGAGTTTACATTTCTCTTCCTGAGCTAAAAGGACAAACTGTGTACTGGGTTAAAGGCCAGAGTCATTGTCAGTCCCTATAAAGTAATTATGTGTTTGTGTTTATAGCATGTTGACTTCCCACTCTGTCTCTCCTCTGCACTCCATCTTTCTGACTAACTCCCCCACCTCCTCCTCCCTCCTCTCCCTTTCTCCCTCTCTGTTCTTTGCACAAGTCGTCTCCCTCTGGGAAGAGGTGCCTGAGATGTTGGTACGGCCATACATCTCTGTCAAAATCTCTATGAATAAATTAACCTTTTAAAGATTAGTCCACCCTAATACCTCAGGGTTTTTAAACAGAAGAGCGGAGCCCCTCCAGCCCCCACCCATTCCACGCCAAGCCTCACCAACTTGGTGTTAATAGTGGAAGGAGAACTTTTAAAGGCACAGGCGTCATTTTTTTCACAGATTTTAAACAATGCCATTTTAATACTCGTTTTATTTAGCTTTTTACATTATTCATGTTAATTTAGATTCTTTGAATAAAAGTTTAGATCCTGATGTTTGAGCTTGTAAAACATGTGAAACGTATTTTGTATTTTATTTTGTATTTTTTTGTATTTTTTTTTATATTTTTAAAAAAAAAAATCATATTTTCACATTTATATCCATTATCAATTATTTTGTAGCTCTTTAAGGACCAGTGTATAGGATATTGGAGGTAATTATTGACAGAAATGGAATACAGTATTCATAACTATGTTTTCATTAGTGTATAATCAACTGAAACTAAGAATCGTTATGTCCTTTTCATGGAGTCTGCCATTATTCGCCCCCATGTTTCTACAGTAGCCCAGAATGGACAAACAAAAAACAAAACAAAATGAAAACAAAAGTTCCATAATGTAGAAGCACAAAACAGTTCAATAACAACTATAACAAAATATACGTTCACAAAAGTAAGTTTGAGGAATATTATTACATTCACTTTGGTTTTCCTTCCCAAATATGTTGTTTGGATAATGATAAAACTGGAGATGTTGTCTCATCTCCTGTTTAACTTGCCCTGCTGGACAAGTTAAATTTCCCTTTACCTTATGGTGGTTGAAATGATGAAACACAATTACTTAGTTAAAAAATGGATGGAGACACTGTACGCTCTCTTGAACCTTAACTAGACACCGAATAACATAATATACAGAATGTATGATAAGATTATCTCCTGTCTTGCTGTCATATAGGTATGCTTTGTAATTATTTGATAGTATAATTACACCCTGCCAGTTTATTGCTGATAAAAATTAAAATGGAAAAAGTATGCAAAGTTTCTACTAAGCCATACTGATTGTACGTCCATCCATAACGTTTGAGGCAAGCTGGTCAGAGGAATTGCATTTTGACATTACTGTGCTTATACATTTCAATTAAACCATAGGAAGTACATATTTGTAGCATGACAAAGCAGCAGTTCATTGGTAGATGAAGTTCGGTGTGTTTGTTATTGTAAATGAGAAGAATCAGATTTTATAGACAATTTAAACCCTTAAGTTGCACACGTTTAAATGTGTTTCCTACAATCTGTTTCAACACAGCTCTGGGAGAATATCCAGTAATTCTTGTTGTTCCTTTACATAAAAACGTCTCCTTGAGTCCTGTAGCGAGATTCCGCCAAAAGCAGGGAGCAGTTGGATCGGACTCTCCCTGGCTTTTTTCAATGACTTGGGTTATTTAGATGGAGAATAGCACCTGGAGTTGCTCCAAGCACCCGAAGGCACTCGGACTGAATGTATGTGACTCTGGCTGCCTTTGCTACATCCATGTTGATTCCTCAGTATTCAGTCTTTTTGAACAGATTTGCTAAACTCGGTAAAGACAACAGCTGAGAAGATATTTACTGCTTCCACTGCAGAACAAGACCTTTTGTCATTATTTTTGGAAAAGGTAAAAAAAAATAATGTCTTGTTGAAAGGTATATATTTTTTTAAAAAACCAAACATAACAGTGGGCTCTTGTTGGCAATTGGGCCAGACCTATCCACCTTGGTTTTTCAAACAAATCACGATAATTATGAAGAACAGGTTTTAGGTTGAAATTCCTTGAAAAATAAACCATTCTTGACTGAAAGAATATGACATGCATTGGCTATGTCACTGGTTTTAGGTTTCACTCTCAGGGCAGGCAGAGGCGTCTCCTGGACTTCCTGAGCTCTAACTTGTGCCAACTCATGCACTGAGGAACTGGAGGTTCCCTCCAACCTCCTTTTATTTTGGTGGTTGAGAAGGATGGGGGGGTGAAGGACAAGAGTTTCTCCATTCCGCCAGTCCTCCTGGTCCTCAGTCTCCCCTGTTCGACCTCATCACTCAATCTTTGTTTAGCCCCTGACATGTTTTAGCCAAGCACTCCTGGCCTAATTTATATCTGTAAAGACAAGCTTGGCAAAAGGGAGCTTCCAGTAAAAGGCCACTGCCTAAGCCACTGACCTACACTGGGGCAAAGTGGCTAATTTAATTTCTTTTAGATGGGAGGAGGAAGCGGTAATGTCTCTATTACCACGAAAAGAAAAGAAAAAAATCTGCCATCTTGGAAAATTTGGGGCTACACAGATGTTCTCCTGGATGTGTTTTTTTTTCCTTTGCAGACAACTTGTGATGAGAGTGATCAAGAGGGTCATGCTGACCTTTGCCGCGGATCTGCAACGGCTGACAACATGTTGCTCCCTTATACAGAAAACACATCCTCTTATAGTAGAAAGGCCAATGCTGCAGAACACTGTCCAATTATCTTAGCTGGCCTCCAGACAAGTCTGGAGTGCCCTTGAGATTTATGGCCCAAATTCCCACATCTAATGGTAAAGTAGAAGTTATTAACTTTTCAAAGTAAGCCTGTCTCTCATACCCATGCACCCATGTTCCCCTTCGTTTTTTGTGTCTGCACACGCTTAGCCTAACTGCCTGATTAGCAATGGCTATAGCGGCTCTACGGGGCAGGGGATTTGGGCCGAAAGTTATTTCATAACTGTATTCTGTCGCTGATGTTTTGTGATCCATCAAGAGTGTTTCTATATTAGTCAATATTCCTCAAGTCTTCAGCCTGTAGACTAGAGGACCTGAGATGGATGGTTGCTTTAAACCTGACACACATTAGTTTTGGGACAGCTCAGTGTTGTGGTGAGAGGCAGTACCTATTTTTGCTCAGTAGGAGGCTCTAGAGATCACAGAATGCGCCTGTCGCGCTCATGTAAAACGAAGAGCACAGCCCATCTATTGGTGTGTTGCCCTGCCCCCTACGCTGCCAGACCCGCAACAGCAGCAACAGTCCACATATGGAAATGCTTGATTTGATATAGTGTCATTTTACTTTGCAGAAATGAGTAGATATATGCGTGTTCTCCCCCTTTCTGCAACCCGCCACCGCCACCACTGTAACCCACGGAGTGTGAAATATGATCCAGGTTATTACCAGTGTTGTTAACAAAGAACACACATCTTATTAAACGATTATCTTCTACCAATAGAAAATCATGGATATTTTTTTCACTCTGAGAATTGTGTCTTATGTATTATACATTATGTCTTTCAAAGACTGCATAAAGGGGCATATTACCCTTGGGGTTTTTTACCCTTGGAGTTTTTAATATTCAGGTCTATGGTGATTAATAAAAAAATATCAAAGAGAATACGATTAGATAAATTAGTCATTTGTTCTTTTTTTCCTTCAAACATAAATCTTCGCACATAAATCCCACTGTTTTTTAGACGGTGTCTGTGTTCTGTTCTCTACATGTAGAGGTTTTTTTTGTCTGACGTCATTAAGACCTAGGGCTCAGGTTTTATTTTATTTAAGTCCGTCCTTTCAAATTCATATTTACTACACTATGAATTCACAGCACATAAGCTGTGCAGCTATTGCCAAACTTATGTTTCAGAAACGGTTAGCCTTCTCCATGCAGTATTTTTGCAGTAGAAAAGCTGCAACTACAAGGCTGTGACAGACTGTGAACGGAGTGATGTGCATTAGTGTTCTCAGCCTGTAAGCAGAAAGCTGTAAGTAAAATGTGTTTGGGAGGAATCCAGGACCCGTAGAGTACAGTACAGCCACCAGCCAAGTTTGCTGAAGTCCTGAGGAGAAGGCAAGAAGTACAATGTTATGATGTAAGCCATCAAACCTTCAAAATAACAGTGCCAGTTGTGATTTCCTGAGATTTCCCATGATTTTTTTTTTTTAAAACTGCTGGAGGTAAACTGCATTGCATCGTCAGGAAAATTTTGTTTTCCCCCCTTCTTTTGGGCTGTATGCTGTTGTGAGTGGAAAAAAGCTGATCAAATAACTGCAGCTTTTTCAGCTTCTGTGTACAGCCCGCCCGCTGCGATGTAAGCAAGGGGCCAGAGAAACCCAAACAAAACAACAGTAAGCAGGCTCAACGGACTGGATTGCCTTTGCTGAGGCCGAGTAAAGGCAATTTTTGGTTCCAAAAGTGATATTACCAGAGGGCCCTTTGTTGTTGTTAAAAAAGAAAGATGGGATGCCCCCCTCCTATTATCTGTTGAATATATATGGTCTGTATTTCCACAGGCTTACAGTAGTCTCAAATGTTATGGAAGTAAAGATTTGATGATTATAAATTTGTGGTACTGTCATATGCACTGTACTATAACCCACCTTGCTGTTCAGAGAAGCACTTTTTTCCCTGAAGAATATGCCAGCTTTAATCCTGTGTGACCCCCACAGAAAAAGATTTTCACTACTGAGTTGTTGTTGGGAAAGCGAACAGAACACCTATCTGTTACCTTTTACAAAGAGAACCAGAGTTCCCTCTAACTGAACAAATGGACCTGTCTCACGGCGAGGGGGACAAAGGCATTCTCACTTTCAACACCCACGCCAGCGCTGCCCCAGCCCCGACTGCTGCCTAAAGACCAGTAAAACTGTTCAAATGTTTCCTCCGCCCCAGAGTCTGGGCTAGTTCCCCTTAATCTCGCACTAGTTGAGACCTCAGGAGTCTGTCACCTTTCCTGTCACGCTCGGCTGCCTGCAGCCCATTGGCCGGCAGCAGATTTATTTCTCCCTGTCAGGGCCAATAGCGTGGCGATGTGGCTCAGCCCACTGTTTAGTTACAGTGACAAACATGCTGATTAGAGAGGCCCGGATGATGGATGGCTCCTCGCTGGAGAGCGGCCCGAGTTTTTAGCGGGTCATAATGGGCCTGACACTGCACAGCCCCTCTCTCTCTCTCTCTCTCTCTCTCTCTCTCTTTCGCTCTTGCTCTCGCTCTCTCTCTCCCTTTCTTTCTGTCCTCTCCTGGTGGATGGACCCCTCCCCCACAGGTCACACTCAAAAGGTCAGGAGTTAACGGGCCAGCCTTTACGTATTGCCGCCAAATCAAAATGACCCTGTTTGGAGTCATATTTGTAGACACTCCATCATCATCATGGCCACTGCGACACCTCTATTCCCTCCTTCCCCATGGCCTTTTCTCCTGTGACCACAAGCTCCCACGCAGGTAAATAGGAGGCTGCACAACCCTGTTGGCTTATTTAAACTGCTGAGCTCTCTTGCTCACTTCAGTGCTGCAGAGACACTCATGTGCACAATACACACACAGACGGACAAACACCAACTCCCTCCAATAATGCGGGCTTTCTTATAGTGTTGTATTGAATTTATTTTTGCCAATTGAATTGAGCATGTAGCTTGCCAAGTGTGTCGGGGAGTGTTTGGTATTGAGTCATGCTTGAGAGACTGTTCTATCTGGAAATATAGGTCTACCACTTAATCCACCCTGAGGTCTGCAGCAGTCAGACCTCTGCTGAAAGCCTGTGCCACGTAAACCTCTGGGACGATTTCACCAACGAATATTTCAGCTGATCTTGACATTGAGGCCAAGTTTCTTTCACTCTCTGCTACCTGGCTCGCGCTCGGTACGAATGGCAAAGTCTGAACCTGTGTCATTTTAACATTTGCTGTTTAAACAGTCAATACATGGCAGGCCCTTTTGTTCTTGAACCACAACTTCAGTAAGAGGTAATGCGAGCCAGCAAGTTGGTTTGTAACAGAGTTGCTGCATAACTTTGAATTTGAAGGGCCAGATGTTTAACCTGACTAGTGATTTTAAATATGCGGCCAGTCAAATCCAAAGAGATGGTTCTGGCTTAGCACTGTGGAGTCCAGGTCCTAGGGGCCACTTTTTCCCTGAACATCAGGATGTTGTGCCCAGAGGCACACAGCGTTTGTGTGTGTGTGTGTGTGTGTGTGTGTGTGTGTGTGTGTGTGTGAGTGTGAGTGTGAGGGAAGCTGGGAAAGTGCAGAGTAAGACAGCACCTCATTTGTATTCTTTTCGAAACAGATGCTCGGCTGCATTAACGACTTCTAACTAAAACATTCATAAAGTGTTATTGGATTTTTAGCAGTGGGGTTAAGAAGTGTGACCTTGGAGGTCTGAAGGTTGCCAGCTCTCCTCTCTCCTTCCCTCCCTCCTTGCATCCTCCCCTCTCCTCTTTCTCTCTGTTTGGACGCTCCGGTGACATCACAGCAGCTCCAAATTGGATGCAGAGAGTGAGAAGTTCAGCAGTAGCCCAGGGCAGTGAATATTTTTCCATTTATTTAGGGGGGGGGGGGGGGGGGGGGGGCAGGACATGCAGACAAAAGGGGGCAGAATTCATTACAGGTTAAGTAATAAGTAATCAAAATGGTACCTTCTGTGTGTATTCATGCTCCACTCAATCTCATGGTTAAGTGAGCCATAGCTGTGCGCGGGTAGAATCCCCTTTGGACACCTGGTGGTTTTGATGAATACATTAGAAAAGCGGTAGAGAGATTATGAGAGGGGCAGACAAAAGTTAAAGAGGCGTCGATGGTTGGTACCTTGCTCGTTTTATCGTACGCCACATTTCCACCGCATGATACGGCCTTTTTTTGGTTTTCCATTCGCAAAAAGTTGTGGGTAGTACCCGATACTTTTTATGATACCTCTTTGGGTCAAGGTTACAAAGTGTAGCAGAGCCGGCACTAGAAGGTGGAGTCAAAACACTCCAGACCACTGATTGGTCAGTGAAAATCTTAACTAACTGGGACATCCTGTACAAACCCTGAAATAGCCAAGCTACCGTCAATAGCAACTGCAGCCACATGAACAGAAAAAAAAATGCCATTATGTTGTGGTTTCTTTTTACGGGCATGCTGCTTTTCTCCTCTGCTCTTGTCCCGGGCGAGGCTCAGCTCCTGCACACACACGCACGCACGCACGCATGCACGCACACACACACACACACACACACACACACACACACACACACACACACACACACACACACACACACACACTCACACTCTCATATCCAAGAGGCCCTCTGAGATGACTAGCGTAGTCCACACCACACAACTTTAACCCTGATTTTCTACTTGCCAAATTGACGTTGGCGCTTGCTCTTCAAACATACATCACCTAGCAGGCTAAGTATCTGACCTGTACGGGGGCTGCAGCCAATGAGAGCGCAGGACACGTGTTAAAGAGGAAACTTGAGGGGAAGGGTCACCTGTTAGCGTCCATTTTCCTCCGTTTTTTAGATGACTAACGGCTACATTTAAAACTCCTCGATTTTACAAAAAGATGGACTGTTTCTTTTTATAACTATATTGAATCACTTTATTTGATACAAATAAATAGTGAAATGTTGTGTTTCAAATTCATGACATGAAATTCATTGGTACTCATTGAATATTTTCTTATGAAGTGTTAAAATTTTATTCATCCACCACATGATTAGGCACTTTATGTAATGACAAAATGTGCTCAAAAACACAGAAACTCACAAAAATTTCAACGGAAAATACAGACTTTGGCCCCAACACTATGCCATACAATTGACGAAGTGCAGATGATCCTCTGTTTGGTTGCCATCGCAAGGATCCAAGATCAAACTTCTGTTATGGCAGTTTATTACATTACTGCTTTTATCCAAAGCAACTTACAAATCAGTATCTATCTACACACCGTAGACGCAGCTACGGGAGCAATTTTGGGGTTAAGTGTCTTGCTCAAGGACACATTGACATGAGAGCAGGAGATCGAACCACCGACCTTCTGATTGTAAGGCGGCCCTGCTTTCCACTTAACCACGGTCACCTCGAGTATATAAAATGGATTATCTGAGATATTGTTATTAAACACTAATGCTCATATCTGCTCATCAAAACAGACATTGCACAATATATGTAATGTACTGTAGGCACTCTGAGAGTGTAAATCACAGAGTTGTCGAAGATTTTACTAAGATGATTTAAAGGTCAGTGCTTGTGTTTCTCCAGTTGTCCTATTTCTCTCTCTTGTTTTGTCGATGAAACTTCTTGTTTATTCTCTTTTACAACTAGGGAAGTCTTTATTTTTCCAGTGTAACTAAATATGCAGCTTCTGCTTTTAGTAAAGAGCCATTTGATTTGAGGAGAACTAGTCTGGCAAAAAAAATTACATTGTGATGACACATCAATT
Organism: Cebidichthys violaceus; assembly: GCF_023349555.1. Taxonomy (NCBI): domain Eukaryota; kingdom Metazoa; phylum Chordata; class Actinopteri; order Perciformes; family Stichaeidae; genus Cebidichthys; species Cebidichthys violaceus. The sequence goes on from NW_027176816.1 coordinate 9,465,036, forward strand.
GACCACTGTCCAGTATTGATGTCATTCAACTGTAGCCAAAAATGGCAACCAGGCCTAATCCTTCAGTGGCTCACATGTCCCTATAAAGAAATTGTGCTGGATAGGGCTGTCCCCTCTTAGTCGACTAGATGACTGATCTGTCATTTTGGTCTTGGATCGACTAAGATTTATTTCTTCGTTTAGTCATTTTTAGTCTCTTTTTTTTTTTTTACTGCTGAATGACTTATTTCCAAGAAACATATGAACACATCTCTGGCAAACACAAGATTTAAAGTTGTGCTTTTGTGTGAAACTTTTGTGAGAAACTCAGTTTTACACAGCTGGCAAAATTATTTGAGTGTTAGTCGACTCAAACTTTCTTTGGTCGAGGACAGCTCAAGTGCTGGACCTAACGAAGAAATTGTCCTCTGTCCCTCTGTAGCATGACAGCAATAAAGTTTCTTTAATAAAATGAAGTGTTCATTGGCATCTCAGCAGACACATGTAGAGAGGTTGTCACTCCCATGCTCTCAAGTACGGTGCTTAAAAATGCCAGTGTCTCATTTTTGACCTCCACGGTTAGTTTGTGGTCAGTGTGAAACTGCGGCACCGTCACATTTCTCCCACTACAGTTAATAGACCAGTATGACCTCATTCCTGTCCCTCCTGATTGAATCTGTCTATGTGCGCGTGTGTGTTCGCATGTGGTTTGTGCGGCCGCTCATGCATGTGTATGTGCGGTGGAGAAAGAGGCCCGCAGAGAAATCCAGGAAATCCTAGGCTCTGGTCCCAGTTCTTGAAAAGATGTGTTTTCTGCATGTCTAGCGTGTACTGTGCACCTTATGTGTGAGTGGCCTTTTAGCCTGGGCCTGGAGGAAAGTCCATGTAGAGAGAAGCTCATGCTCAAACAAGTCATTTGCGCAGCGTGTATCACATTACACAGCTTACGCTCTCTGAGTCGAGCTCTCACTCATGTAGCAGTTGAGGATCTAATCAACAGATCATTCCAGACATTAACGCCACACCTTCAAAATGAATCGCAGTTGCGTCGAATAAAGAAAGCTGTGGATTGACTTGGGACTGTGGCGTCTACGATCCGTTCTGAATTGCTCCCCCTTTCGCGAGCTCTCCACAATAATACCTGGCAAAATGGATTGGTCATTGGATTGGTAAATCAGTCTGCGGGGCTGGACCCTCGTAAGTAACACAGCAAGTGTAATCTGGTGAGAGGGAAAGTGCTAAGCCTCCATGAAATAGAGGTTAGGCTTTGATGCCAGTCCCAGTTTGCCTTGTCACCCTGCCAAACCATCTGTATAGACCAGAGGGGGAAGTCAGACCAGTATTTGCTCTACTTTCATTACTTTCATCCATCTTTAACTAAACCGACCAACCAGCGGGACCCCACAGCCTCAACTGAATGTTGAAATCCCCAACAATGAAAGAGCCACTTTCAGCAAACATTAACTGCAGATATGAATTGCTGTGGGGTTACTATGGAGACAAAATATTTTTAACATTACGCAGTTGTTGTGCTGTATTTGCTCAGTAGGCGGATGTCTATTATATTCTTGAAGAGATGTAGCCCGGAGACCGCTCATTAAACTGGCCACCCATGTAATAAACACATTAAATAAACCACAGATTAGAAAAAGCTGTCTTTTTGTTTTAGCAAAGAAATTGTGCTGCCCAGTTTTGAGATGGATTTGATGGCTGTTAATAGTGTCTGCCTCTTTTTAATAATGCCCAGTCTACAACACTAGACTATGCTTTATTGGCCTGTTTGGGTCCGAGCACAGAGCCATTAGCAGGGGCCAAAATGGCCCATAAAAATTGGGCCAAGTCTAATTATGTGCTAGTCTTATCATACTAAATATTTTGGAATGCGTCAACATTGCTCTAAAGTTGATATTTCGCCCACGTCTTTATGGTAATTAACATTAAACAGTCAATAACTGCTCAGTCACACTTGAATTTCCTCCTTCAAAGACCTACGCTGAGGACTGACCATACCCCAATTTTTATTTCTTAATGGTCCAAGCTTCAACATAGGGAGGCATTGCTCACTGGGCTTTCCTTCTCAAGGTGGTGAACTTTTCTTCTTTTTTTTCACTTTAGAATTACATGCTTGGATGTGGAATGATTAGCATAATTGTCCCATGTTCACATATGGCTCATATCGACATTGGAGCAGAACTGCGTATCAAAGAAGACTGCATAATCACCATAATTACAATTGAGGATGCAATTACTGATATTATTGCCACATTAGTGTTGATTTTGTTTTGCACACTTACCAAAGCTGAACAAAGGAAAGAGAAAAGGAAGAGATTGTGTGTGTAATACTTCTCTAACTGCTTGCCCTGGTGGTGTTAATTCATAACCTCCACTGACACAGCTTCCTTGGCCTCTTCCTCAAGGTTAATATCTTTAATAAAAGCTAATATGTGGAAAAGCTAACACTTGCCTGGCCTGCCCCACCAGACTAAATTAGACTTCTCGCTGGACCCGGTCCCTCTCTGTATAATTTTTTTGGGTGACGTGTGAGGAGCAGCAAATTGCTTTCTTATGCCGAATGTTCGTTGTGCAGACGGCCTTGTGTTGTTTGTCTGACCTGCTTTGATTCAAAATGTCATAGCTGTTGGCTGGGGTTTGGTGGAAACTACAGTCAGATAATGTGTGTGCAAACCCTCTCATCACCTTACCATACCCATCACCTCCCCACCTGACCTCTTGTCAGCCTCTCGTGTCAGCCAAATTTCTCTGCGGACTTCTTCGAGGGCTGTTTTATTTCTTCTAAATGCCTTTTTTTCACTTCAGCAGAGATTTTGAGGTTTATGTCTGTAATGCTGTGTGAATGTTAATGAAAACAGCAAATGTTTTTCTTATGTTATTCCCCTTTATTTGAGGACTTTGAGGCAAGATGGGACGGTGCCATTTTTTGCACCCCATTTCCTTTAATGTGCTTACATGCCCCGGAGGAGGATGATTCAAAATGTGTTTATGCATGCCTATGCGCAACATACGTACATAATATGTAATGTGTTTTTTGTGTATGATCAAATGACACACATTCGTATGAATGGGTATACCAATCTTATTAAATGCTCTGTGTATCCGTGTGTGAGGGAGTGTGTGTGTGTGTGTGTGTGTGTGTGTACTGACAGATGTGCATGGAAGCGTAAAAGGAGCATACCTTGCGATCAGCCACAGTCAAGGCCTCGGGCAGTGTTTGCACTGGGTGACAATAACCCCTTTTATTCTGCCTCTGCCTTCACCAATGTTTTGATTTCTACTTAAAGTTTTATGTCAGTGCCCTCCCTCAAGGGTGCCATTACCCTGTATGCTAATAGAGCTATGCATATTCTATTACTGCTGTCAGGGCAAGATAAGGGACACATTCAGCAAAGGAGCACTTAGGGGCCAATGAACCCAGCGAGGGGTCCTGCTGCTCCTGCATTATCAGTCATCTTCACATCTGAATGGAGCTAGCTTATGGACCTTCTTTTTTTTTCTCTCTCTCTCTCTCTCTCTCTCTCTCTCTCTCTCTCTCTCTCTCTCTCTCTCTCTCTCTCTCTCTCTCTCTCTCTCTATCTCTCTTTCTGCGGTAATGACTAAGGACTCTCTTCCCGAAATAATCAGTCACTGGGAAACCGCCCGATCCCTATCTTACATACACCCAGACCCAGGCGGACATGTGTGCACTCACATACACACGTATTGAAACCATGCACAGCTGCAGGCTCAATCTAAACCGACCACAAAGAATGCAAGAGCAGGGCAATAACACTAACACTGTCACACGGAGACAAACATGTCTCATTTGGGGTCAGTTTGGATGGGAGCTAAGTAGGTCTTTATTTTCAGACTGACTGAAGTCTTCTCTCCCGCATAATGGTAATGAAGCCATATGGTATGTGGAATTGGATTACTAACAAATGTTCCATACCACCGTCTTTCCCCTGGCTTTTTTTTTTTTTTTCTCTCTCTAATTCCCCCATCTCGCTCTATCTCTCGCTTTCCCCCTCTCTCTCCCCTGTGTCGCTGTCCCCCAATAAAGCAGCCATTTCAAATTGGAACAGCATGTTGTCTAGGAGTGCGCACCTCATTTATAAGATTAAATTAAAAGCCAGCCATGCTCGGATGGCATTTTGCGATGATGAGGAGAAGGAGGGAGGTTATGGGAGTGGGAGAACTGTTTCAGCTGCACACAATCATCTTCCTGTCATGTGATTTGCTGGTTCCTGGTGGTGACACCTTCTTCCTGTCACCTGCTATGATGTGTCAAATGCCACACCTAAGACCCTAAAGCTAATCTATCCAGGGTTATGAGCTTTTGCATTTTTTTTGTTTTTTTTGTAGTTTAACCATACTCTTGAAATGTTATGGAAGCCTTTTTTAACACGTGTTATAAAGTAGCTAAACATGGATACAGGTTTGTGCCTTGTCACTGACACAATTAAATGATATATCACACTCTGAGCTAAAAGGGCCTTGCAAATTATGCTCTATAAATGAAAGAAAATCCCATTCTGTTCTGTACCTAAAAACAGATGAACTTTTATTGAAAACGTGGAAGCGATTAGTTTAAGGGGCGTCTTTTAGTGTAATTCCCAAATGAAACGAGCAGACCCTGTATTTATGAAGCCCGTAGCACAAAGAAGGGAGCTCTTAATGAGGCAATTAAGTTGAGGGGTCGAGAGACTTTGATCTAGAGCGCAGTGATTTTTACAAAAACATTGCACAGTGATAGATACTCATAACTCAGGGGCCTTAATTGTGCTTAATTTGTTTGGAATAGGAATGTGCTTTCAATTAGAGTGTGGATTTGGGCCCGTGTGTTTAAGGGAGGCTGTCAGGGAAAATTAAGAAGCAGTTTGGTTCCCCTCCCGTGTTACTGTTTTTTATCACGGCCAGAGAGACAGAGAGAGTCAGCCGATAGACAGATGAAGAGACCAAACAGAAGGTAGGGAGAGGTAATTAGGCAACAAAAACAGACTCCTCAGAAGAAGGCATGGATGGACGGATGGTTGAACAGGTCAGATGAGGGAACTATTGCATGACTCCCCTCTATATGTGGGCATCAGGCTCAGCAGTAAACAACTGTTCTTACACCAACAAGAAATGTTGTCTCCAGGACATAACTTAATGTTTATTTATTTGTCATTAGGACAGTATTTATGATGATGTTTCAGTCAAATGCATATTGTGATATTAGATCAGATAATAATTGTTGTACCATTTCATTTTATGCGCCACTTTTTATGTTTTAATAACATATTGTATTACTATACAGCATAAATAGAATATAGCAATCAGTAATGATACTGTATTTTTTGGCACATGGAACTTGTTTTCAGGAAAAGTCATCGCAATCGCATATGTCATATCATATTTACATACTCACCTGCTGATGTGTGTTAATTGAAGAGAACCATTTATTAAACTCTGAATCATTTTTGTTTTACATGTAACCACTTGTATGCCTTACATATAGTACAATACATAGCAGAGAATGCCCTTTTGTAAGCCATACAGTTGGTAATTCTCCAGTAAACCTGTAGATTGCTTATTTTCTTGTGGCTTATTTCTATCGATAAAACAAAATTCATAGTTGAAAAAAATGACTTGGTTACATAAATTACAGTTTGCAAATTACAAAATGATCTTTACCAAAAAACAACATTCAACCGTTCTCTATAGGATGGAAAAATGTGTTTTTGTGTCAGCATGAGTCATTTGTTTACATGGGTTAGTTACCTATGTACTGTATTTGCGGGCGACTGTGGCTCAGGAGAGCAGAAGGAAGATCGGTGGTTTGATTCCCGGCTCCGCTAGTTGCATGTTGATGTGTCCTTGGGTAAGACACTTAACCCCAGAATTGCTCCCGTAGATGTGCCTATGGTAGGAGAATGTTACATAGGTAGATCCTGATGGGCAGGTGGCACCATGGTAGCCCCTATCATCAGTGTATGAATGGGGTGAATGATGACAAGTACTGTGAAAGCGCTTTGAGTGGTCGGAAAGACTAGAAAAGCGCTATACAAGTACAGTCCATTTACCATTTATTTACATTGTCAAGACAACAGGGAGTTTAAGAAATTGATTCCTTTGAAGCTGACCTCCATAACTATCCAAAACACCTTACTCTTTACAGATATTGCTACAAATACATCGGCACTATTTGATGAGCACAAATGCCAGTCTTCAAACCTTTAACACTATAGGTTCATCCACTCTAAAATAGACAATTAATTGATTCCTGAAATCTAAAATTGAGCACGGATAAATGTGACATTTCTAGCAGCTAGTGGGAAAGGCCTGTATTCTACAGTGCCTTATGTGATGCAGTGATGCGAACCAATTAATTACAGCATCAATTATCATTACAATTAGTCCATGGAATACCGAAAGAACGTATATGCCAAGATGAGGAAAGACTGACCAGCTGTGCACATAATGTAATGCTGGAAGCCCGACAAGTTGATAATTTGTTTTATGGATAACGTGGCGTAAGAATTTCTCTTGTAATTTCCTTAAATCAAGTCAGAACTAGTACTCCTATCACTCATCTTGCATCTTGCTACTGCTCAGTTGTTTCAATATAGTGACTGGCAGCCTATTTCCAACAAGTGTTCGCTAGTTAAGGAGATGAACAGGGATTCTCCTGTTGATTTATCTCTCTTGACCTTTAGATGTGTGTGTGTGTGCGCGCATGTGTATGTCTCTCTCTCTCTCTCTCTTGCTCTCTCTCTCTGACTGTGTGATGAAGACAGTAGAAGATGGAGAGAGACTGAGGGGAAGACGAGAGTCTGTGCTGACAGGCAGACGGTCTCTCTCGTTGTCTCCCGAAGTCTTCCACTTCACACCCCATTACACCCGCCTCTTCCCATCAGCTTGCTGTTTGTCATTCACGGCACTCTAACATCCTCTCTCTCTCTCTGTCTTTGCCCTTCTCCTGCTCTCTCTCTCTGTCATCCCTCCATGCTTGTCTGCATTGTTGGCTGCATGTCAAGTGTCAGGTGCAATCCCGACTGACTGATCCGCCGTGGCGTGTGTGTGGGTGTAAAACCAGAAAAGTGATGTCCCCCGCTCGCTCGCTCGCCTCCTCCCTCTCTCCCGCATCCCTCCTCTGTACCCGGAGCTGTCTGCATCAGTAAAGCTCCTGCTTGTTGAGAGGCCAGCAGGCCCTCAGCGGTCTCCAAGGAGCTGTTAGGGTGAAATCCTCCCAGCAAAGATACTTGGCAGCCATTTAAAGCCACCAGGGACAGAACCTCTCCTGATCACACTGTTGTACCACCACTGTCTCATACCATCAAAACCCAATACGTTATATGATACTGATTGCACTGTACAATACAATACATTCACAATATTTTATAAATAAAATGATCCAGACAAAAATAGTTAAGATAAATAGATTTTTTTAAAAGACACCAAAGCCTCTTTTATAGACTTAATCAAGTTTAGTATTGCACTTCTATAAAGTTTGTAGACTTGACAGACAGATAAAAAAGTAGTAGAACTCAGAGTAGAACCCCTGATAAGTAAATAAACATGTAAAATCAATGGAATGCCTCTTTAATAATGCTACTTCTCATTAATAGCACTATCGTTGCTGTTCTTAATATCGGTCTCTCAACACAATTTCACTTTAATATACAATGGGAATCTGCTCATTCTTTATTTATCATACCTTCTGTGTTACACTTGGCTGCTCTCCGTTCATATCCCAGCCCCATATATATCTATTGTCCTGCTTCCCTCTATTTTCCCATCAGTTTAAAATGCAAGGGGGAAAGCCTTTCCTGGATCACACTATCCAATCAAACCTAAAACCTAAGCCTAAAACTACTTCTTCCTCAAGCATACAAAAGGCCAGTTACTCATTAACATGCTCTTTATTAACTCAATTAGCTGCACCTGTAGCATGCTGCCTCCAGCTCCTTGTGCCGATGCCAGCAACCAACCAACGTATGAGCAAGACCATGGGTCCTGTTATAGAGTCTCATGGGAGACTATAGGCCCTGCCATTCAACCTGTTCAGGTAGTACTCAACTTAAGCTCGAACGAATGCCTCATAGTAAAAACTGGAGCCTGACCTGTGCTTGGATTTTTTTAAGCTGGTAACAATATTGACGTTTGAGTGTTGAAAAAATTGCCATTAAAATATATTGGTAATATCTTCCTTTAATTGTTGTTCTTTACATAAACCCACCACACATTTTTGATACGGATTCCTTAAATTTGTTGTGACCAAGACATGTAGGGTATTGTATGCTTCTTGCAATATGTTTATGAACTGTGCTGTATAATATATTAATTGAAATATATTAATTAATTCGCAGACCTTTGGTCATCACATCACTATGCTGTTTTGCGCAAAACCAGTTACTTATTTTTTTTAATTCACTTTAAATCGTCCAGCAGAGCAAGAGAGATGTTACAGTTGATTACATACCCTTTGATGGAGTGAGGTAAGAAAACCTCAGCGTTCTGAGCATATTGTATGAGAATAGATTGAATGAAAGAGAAAACGATCAGCTCTTTGTAGCGGCCCTTTTAAAACTGCTAGTCATTTATTCGATTTCTACAATAGTACAGACGCGGTCCTCCAAGTTGTTCAAATCATTGTCCCCACTAGATCAACGTATGCTAAAGATTTGCTGGCTAAGAATAAATGCCGGCTCAAATCGCCTGAGCTGTTTCCTGCTTCTTTCTCTGCTGGCTTTGTTGTAGTGGTAAACCTGGCCTCCCCGAAAAAGCCCTTAATTAGCTTGAATAATAGCCATGCATGTGTGGACTTAATCCCTTTGGCCAGTGCTGCTCCGTTAATGGTTTCCTTGTCACTCACCGGGCATTGCATAAAAGCACGCTCTGCTTTTCACTCCCAACACCTTTCTTTCTCTGCACCATCCCTCCTACCCTAGCCCACCACTCCTAGACCCAAGCATCCTTCCTCTTCATTTATTCCCTCCCCCCCTCATCCCTTGTCTTTTGATTGAGCAATTGAATTATGATGAGTCTGCCCCTTGTCTGGTTGAGGAAGTTCTCCCGCTCCTCCCCTAACAAGAAAACATTTGACGAGAAAACATTTAACGAGAATTTGAATTTGAAAGCCACAAATTCAAAACAATAGGGGTGGTAAATCAGAGCTGAAACACTTATTCATTCTTGGAGTCAAATTTGACAGAATCATCCTGTCAAATGATGATGATTCGGTGTGACTGCTGTCATTTAATACGCCTTTTATCCTCATGCTTTTCCCCCCTGATCTTTAGATCAATTTCCCCCCAAATGCCAGTAGGTTGCTGGTACTCTTTGCCCTCGGTCTATATTCCTGTCCACTGACACCAGAGGTAAAGCACCATAGAAAAGCATTTTACATCCGAAGAGAACCAATAAGACATGGAGAGAGGCCATACATTTTCATTGTTGAGGCTCTGTCTGGACTGCCAGCGTGTGACCTGCTCCCCAACATCTAACCAGGACCACCATTGAGCTGGATTGTCCTTCCTGTTCATTTTCTCGGCCTCTGTCTTTCTCCCTTTGTGTCCGTCTCTCTGTGAGTGTATTTGTTTCTGTTTCTGAATGCCAAGAGGCAGACATGCACAGGTTTAGCATTAAAAGACAAAAAACGGTTCTGGGTGTCTACCTCTTATCGGGAAAGCAAACACTCCCCTGCAGTTCTAGGGGTCCAGTATAAATCTTTTAAATTATAAATCAATAAATAGTTAATACAATAATAGAAATCTTTATAAATATTTAAGTGAGAGAGGTGGGGGCAAAAAGTCAGAGGAGCTGCGCATGCTAGTGAGTGCACAAAGTAACACTGGTGCATATGCACACTCATGCAGATTGACGGTGAAAAAAAACAAGGCAGAAGTAGGTCCACATTTTTGTATAGTCTGCTTTATGCTAATAACTTTTGAATGTGTTTTTGCGCCCATAAGAGTATGTCTGTGTGTATGGGCCCGTGAAGGCTAATCCATAATAGATGTGCACATGTGCGTGTCAAAAGTGACAGCACATGGCCAACTTTAACTGAAACTGATTAAATGTTTTTACGTTTGCACGTAGTGTATACCAAATCGCAGGCAATCAACTTTGGAGGTACAACGCTTTCTGTAAACACGGCAAGCCCAGCTTTGGCGTTCATAGTAGTATAATATAAACAACGGCCAGCTTTTGTGCTTCATGCAGGGTGCTAACATGAACCAAATGCATCCACTGACAAAATGTGTTTTAACATCGTAACTAGAGGAAAGAAAACAGTGTAGCTCCCTTTTCAAAACACAATGCCGCACAATTTTTTCACCCCTCCTCTCTGCCTGTTTATCCTTCCATCCTTCTATCTCTCTGACAGCCCTAACATCATCCCCCCCCTCTTTGTCGGGAGTTAATTTGCCGGAACATTCCCGCTGCACACTGTGATCACCTAGTGAATACCCCCATAATTCTCTCTGCCTCTGCCTCTGCCTCTCATCCAGCCAAGGAAATGACACCGAGGGGTTGACAGTTCAATTTACCCGTAACGGATGGCGGCTATCACGGCAGCACCCGCGCGCCAGCCCTTTCCCGTTGACTTTTATTTTTACCTGCCAAGAGAGAGATGCTGCTGGAGCGCGTCCCGCCGTTCACCCCTCTAGACCGTGGCGGCGCCTCCTCTCCTCATCATCACTGCCGGTCCTCTGGGGAGAGATGCTGCCACTTGTTTATGTGACCCTGTCAGTACCCCGCTACATATACACACTCTGCTCCCTTGTGTGTTTATCAAGCAAATTGTTCCTCCGTCGCCACCCCTCCTCTTCTCATCTCCCTGTTCTTCATAACATAATGGAGGAGTTATTGATCTATATCTTTGCTCATGATGCCTCTCAGCTTGTTGTCGTTAGCCCCTCAGCATGCCATTGATATACTCCCCCCCTCCTCCTCTCTTCATCCAAATGATTTTCTCTTTCCTCTCGCCTCTTTCCCATTATCCAGGTCCGCTTTACATAAATCCACCCGGTCATTAAATCCATCACAAGCTAATGATCATCATCTTTTTTCCTCCACTCCTGTCTGTTTTTTTTTTCAGTTTTTCCCTGTGGCTCATTTTTTTTTTTTGCCTTCACAGGCACACACACATTTTGATACACCCGCACAACATGCAAATATGCACACAGATGACCAACAGTTGTATTAGTTGACGATACAACTGCTTTGTACTTGCAGTTTTGCAGTACATTGTGGTTGGAATACAATTGAAGACCCAGAAGAATTGTAATCTGCTCTCTGTCTCTGCTTCATCAGCTATGAGAGGACGTCTACTTGTGTCATTAATTAGCCTCCTGTCTTGTGTGCGGCCACTGATTTGTCATTAAGCAAAGGTTGAGGCCTAGAGAAAGACTAACAAGACATTGTGTAACATTTTCAGTTTCCAGTTTTTTGTGGCTGCATTTTATCTTTCTGCACTGTTCTCTGTTGCCAGCTGGGAATAAATTGGTGGCGAGCCAGCAGGAAACAAGCTTTGACACCTAAAATCTAAGCTCCTCTTTTCATGACAGGCAGATGCAAAAACCCCGTAGATTTCGATATCCTATATGTCGACGTATGATCACAGAATCACAGACTACCTGGTCTCCAGAAGTCCAATTTAACTGCTGGCACTGAGGCGACACAAAGGTGGGCACACAGGGGTACACAGGTTTCTCTCTGCAATTTGATCTAATCAGAGTCTGATTCAGATTCGGTCTGGACACTATGTGAGAAAGGCTTTGAGCAGCTTGCCAATCAGCCAACTAGCAGGAAGAGGGGACATCCAGCACTTCTGGAGGAGACCCATGGCTTCTATAATCACTGAAACCGAATGGGAACTTTTGTGGATAACAAGGCTCTTTTCTTCCACCTGCAGTGTGGTCTTGACACTTTCAAGGTCTCCCTCAGTCAAGTGATTCAGGAAATAACATAGTTTTACAGTGCATGGAATATTTTTGACTGTAAAATTCTGAATTTGGTGACGCCACAAGGTGTTATACCATAAAAATATCTTGAAATCACCCTTTGCTCGTACAGTATCAATACCGTTTACCAAAATATGCCAGTTAGTCACAGTTAACCACTAATTTGCCTCCCAAATATGTTTAATATAAATAAATATAAAGCAATTGTAGTCTCATTCATCCATGTTGATGTGATGTCCCTGTAGATTAAGTGTAGCAATTAAAAAAAACACATCTTTTGAAATGACTTTCGATTTTCTTTCAAATATCCAAACTAAATTAAAAGATGTTTAATGACTTGAGTACGGATTCAACAGTATGACAATACTACTCTATACAATTCAATTTCTAAAGTTAAAAGAACCATTTGACTTATGAGCATGTATGCCATGCAGGGGAGAATAAACCATCATCAACATTGTTATTAACGTAACAGTTATCTGTTTCACGTTGTCAGTTTTTCCACTACTGTTGAAATTTTGGAAAAAAAAACACACAATTCATGAAGGCAGTCACATTCATAATTATTCAATTGTTTTACTGTAACGTAAGCGATCAGTAGTATGTGGCTTTAAATGGTCAGACTTATATATATTATATTAATACATATAATTTTTAGAAATATGTAATATCCAGGCTTCTGCAAAAAAGCAATACTTTAGAAAGAGCAATGGCTGTAATGTTTTTTTTAATACATCTCACTGGTCAATTACAAGCTTGCATGGTTAAAATGTCTGTTTGGCAACCACGTTTACTAATTGTCTCCATATTGTACAGTATGCTATTTTTTACTTCTCAATGTTATATATGAATACATTAACATCAAATATAATGAACATACTTCTACTTTTAAACCACGTTAGATGCTCATTTCCAATAAAGATCAATAAACATACAATATATTCTGTGTGCGTGTGTGTGTGTGTGTGTGTGTGTGTGTGTGTGTGTGTGTGTGTGTGTGTGTTATGTGAGGTTATTATCAGCCTGAAAGGAGAAGAAGTCTCCACTCAGCACCTAGCAAGCCTCAAACTGCAGTCGTAGCACTGTGCTGTAATGGGAGGGAGAAAGAGACCTGGAAAAAGTGAATTTTCAGCAGATTTTAGGCGAAACATTACTTCTTCTGCTTCCTCTGTCAACTCTGTTTAAACATTATGGCCCGCCTGTCCTGAGCAGCATGCCGTTTGAATCTTTAAGCAGAAGAAGAGATGGAATGCATCCCCAACAACGCCGTGGTTAATGTTTAAAGAGAAAATAATGGAAATACAATGTCGGGATCACGCCAGAGAGAATCAAAAATGTGTTTTATTACCGGGGAATATGACTAAATAATATATTAGATGGGCATGTTTTACATCATTGTGAATATTGAAACACCACTGAATGGCTGGAATGTACACGAGTTGGTGACAACCCGTTGGCTTCCAGAAAGACAAGTAAACAAACAAGCAAACAAGATGTTTTAATGGATGGTGGTGAATGTTTGACAATGGATTCAAGACTACCTGCACACGCTTTTCTAGACAAAAGGACTGTGACAGTTTTGCTGGCCTGTGTTTTTTAGTGATGTTTCACTGATATTAATGTGTTTTTGAACCCGTTTTTCAGTGCTCACACAGGAAGGCTTGCTCATCTGTGAACATTGCATGAGAAATTTATGTGTTTCCTTCTTTTCAAGGCATACACAAATGATGCTAAAACACATTATTTCTAATATGTATAACTTTTTGTATGTAGTTTTGATTATGTCTTGAATGTGCTTTGGGCTTGGTATTTGTGTTTCCTCTCCTGATGTTAGTATAAAACTATATAAAAAAAAAAAAATTGTGTTAAAAAGGTGCCACATAGACAAAGTTTTACTTACTTACTATTTATACTTCGAGTTTAACTCCAATTTATGATGACCTTTAGTCTTATTTTCTACCATTGTGTTGTGTCCATCCCTAACCAAGCACAACGGAACTTTAATGAACATGCCCGCAGAGCATTCAGCAGCACTGTCTGTGACGTGTTCAGGAAGGTCAAAGCACTCCGGCTGCCCCGAGGACAGCACTAAAATCATTCAAGCCTGTTTTAGTGTCCGGACACCCTGATACTCACACACAGCTCAAGTATGACCTGTGGCACTGAAACTGAGTACAAGCCTCTGCTCTCGGATCACTCACATGGTGTCCTTGGCTTCATGTTTGGCCGAAGTACCTCAGTATTTTAAATACATTTGGCACTCTACAGTTGTGGCTCAGTGTTCTAAAGTCCAAATTTAGGAAGTAGGATGGCCTGCCAAATGTCTAAAAAAAGTGGGGTGCTTTGCCTAAAATCTGTATTGACATATATAATCGTAAACAATGACCTGCACGCCCGTTTTACAGAATCAGGCTTGTGTCAAAAAGAAACGTGCTGTAACAGCATTGCAGATTAAAAACAGCTCTGACTGAAGTTAAAGCCCCTGGCACTAGGGGGAGCAAGTCTATTAGAAGTTCTCAGTACAGAAGACTGCTTGTGGTGAGAGGTAACTGTGGTGAATTCATTTAAATATATATGTGTAAAATCAGTTCTAACTGTATCATCATTTCACTATCCATGTAATCCTTGTCCATAAATGTACAAGACACTGCCATAGCAGACGCACAGGTATTATTTTATTACAAATATGCTCTGTGTAGTTTTCAGTCAAAGCAGCCGCAGTGTCTTAAAACTCAAAGCGATACTCATACAGGATGTTGAATGCTGACCCAGGAAGAAAACAGACGTTAGCTTTGGCTGCGTGTGTTTAACTCTCACCGGCTAGAGCTAAAAATAATCTGCGCTGTCCAAGAACATTCGTGCAAGAAAACCAAAGCAACAAAATGGTGTCATTAGTTTTTATAGTTTGCTGAGGAAACACTAATAAGCCGTAGCTGGTAAACCATACCTGTAATTAGATGAGAGTTGAGGGAGGGCGTGCTATTTATTTGTCAGCTATGTAATGTCAGGCTGTGGTTTGGGGTTCCACACCTTCCCTTGGACAGTTACGGTTGCCTTTGGTGAGGCTTTTTTAAATGCCTCAGCCAGGAAGAGATACTTTTCTTCCCTTTTGAGTGGTTTTAACCTACACGGGAAACCATGTAGTCAAAGGAATTTACTTCCCATTCAGTCATTAGCAATACCATGTCGACATTACAATTCCCAGTTCTGAATTCTCTCATGTATTAAATGATTTGGTTATTATTAGCTTTTGAAATGAGACGTTAGCCACAACTGCAGCTACAACTCCGATTTTATACGCATACACCAAGTAACTTAATGAAATAAAAATATTTTTAGGAAATCCCAAACCCTTCAAAACCTTGGAAGTGAGGTGAATGAGAAAGAATGTATTTTTTGGAAGGGACTTCCCATGTGCCTCTCATCAGCATGTGTTAGTGATTAGACAGGGAAGTGAAGGTGAGCCTCAGGTGGACTCTGTCTGTTATTCTCTTTTTGTATTACTCCCTTTCCCTCCGGCCCTGATTGGTTAACCCGCTATGGCCCCTCACACATCCCCTCGAGGCCCATTATGCAGAATAATCCCCACGTTGTGAAGTCGACGGTGTGCACACACTGGAACTCTTCCCCTGTGGCATCTGATCACATTTGGCTAATTGATGAGCATCCAAAACTGGGATGTGGTGCAGATGCCCTGGCACTGGGTCTCTCTTCCTTTCTTTCCCCTATTTGGAACATTAGCTCCCTGACCCACTCGTGAGCTGTGTTCAACATGAACTCTGTGGAGGCACGCAGCAGGTCATGGCCTTCTGTGAACTTTTTCATGGTGCGTGCCACCCATGTATTGTTGTTTCACGGTTGCTTCCTCCTTTGTCCCTCACTTTGGTTGTACATTTATTTGCTGAGGGACTGATCAAGTTCAACGGAGCGTCCAAAGGACATGTCATGAGGTTGAACAGAAGCCAAAGTCAGCGGCACTTCAAAGCTACAGGCTACCTACACCTCCTGTGGTGACGGTAGCTTCAGGGTAGCTGTGCTACTGGCTTCAGTTGTTCCACTATCATCCAGTCTGTGGTTTTTCAGGTCGACCTCTCCCTTAGATCTTTAACTGATTATAGAAGATAAGACTGTAGCAAGATCTGGTTGAGAGCTAGTGTCTTGCACACGTGTGATTTTCTGTTCTGCAGTTCCTGCCTTTTTATTCTTTGTGTGCTGTTTGAATGCTAAGATATGGTAATTAGGTTGCACATCTTTAATAGTGTTCCAGATGACTGGTTTAAAAGCAGTTCCTGCACGAGAAAAGTCATGATTCTGAGGAGCTGTTTGAGGGCAGTAGTACATAACCAGATTAGTCAATCATCGTTTTTGATTAAAGATACACGGCGACTCATTTAGGGAGAAAAAAAAATCCTGTCAGAGCCCAGTCCAAGCTAACGCCGACAGATGACATATCTCCCCCCAAGTTAGGTTTGTGTTAATGGGAGACCCTGGCAGGTGGAGGTCTCCTCTTACACAAACACCAGCCGGTGATTGCCTCCACTTAGGACCAGTAAAAGTAATAAATGATGACCGATCAGGTCACACTGTAAATTCTGTCCAGTCGGTCTGATGGATGGCCAGGTCTAGGTGTGGTCTGAGCCAGGTCTGGTAGGTTTAACGAGTGCTTGGTTTCCTCCCTTGAGCTTGTGTCTGTCTGAAAATCATTCCAACGGGAAGTCACAGTGGAACATTTTTTTTTCCTTGGAGATGAATCACATTTTTTATGATACAAAGTACATTTTCCCTGACTCAATCTTTCTCATCCGGTGCTCCCCACCATAATGTAAATACGTTTTGCTGAGCTGTGGTCTTTCTGTTTTTTCCCCCTCCCCGATAGGATGGCTAAGCAAAATCAACAAGAGTATTAGTCAAGCATCAGATTATGCTTAGTTACATGCGAAAATTTCACACATCAGCCACTTTTTAGTCCTATTCATTTTGGGCTTTAAACTAGGTCCAGTCAGTACAAGTCTGCGTTAAAATGACTTCACCAACTAAGGAAGTCGTCATAATGATCATCATTATGTAAACAAAAAACAAAAGTAATCATCATTATGTAAACAAAAACAAAAGTTCTCAGTACTATAAGAAAATAGTCTAAATCGATTACGTTTCAAACTACAAACATTTGAATAGCATAGGAATTTGTTCCTCTGTAGCCTGTAGAAGTCTTTGTGAAGTCCAGTACAAATCAACAAATAAATGTCGTTTTGTTAGCATGCTTTTAATGAATACCATGAAGCAAAAGAAATAGGAAAAATAGATAATAGATGAATTTCAATTCCAGTATCAATCCACTTACCACCTATTGAGTCAGGTGGAATCTTAAAGAAAGCACTTGAGTTTGATGAGGTTAATGAAAACACAAAGCAGTGCAGTTGAGATCAATGCTTTTATACTTCATTGTCAAAACTATCTTAAAATCATTTACCAGTGAGACCTAACCCTTTGACAACCAGCTGGTTTTCATCATTTTTTAAATTCACTTCTGCTGAACTGTTAATCACTCCTGCAATGAATGTCATAGAGCTCTTTAGTCCACATATATCTTGTCATTTGTTTGTTGTAGATCTTGATCCCCAGTTGCTTGTGGAACCTTAGTAGCACTGTTCTTTACTTTTGTCTCTCTTACAGCTTCTTCACAAGTGATCCTTCTTTCTTTTTGGATGATTTCTTTATTTGTTTTTCAGTAGTTGATTCTTGATCACTTACTGTCTAACCAACACAAAAAAAGATCAGTACTTGTGGACAAGTTAGTCAAATAATTTAAAAAGTAGTTAATGAAGCAGTAACTTAAGTCTACTCATCCTCTGTGTTCTGTACACATACTGTAGGTTTTATACCCATCTTGTTGATGCACAACGGCAGTGTAGATCCAACCAGTGAAAGTCATGCTCACCTGTTCACCTGATGTTCTGCTACATTTCATGGTTCTATACGGCTTACTGAGTAGAGCATGGAAAATCTAAAATGTATACATTCATTACTCTGAGAGGCACTGTGGATTAAACTAAGACCCCATGCATTACAGGACATACTGCATATTTATAGTAGGAACAAAATGAATAACATTATTTAACATCCATCTGTTTTTTGTTGTGTGCATCTTTATATCCGCGTGTCCTCGGGCTCCAGAACATATTGGTAAATATCTGCGCTCTTGTTGGACTTGGCCGCTACACATCCTGTGGGGATTGTGCTGAATCACTTTCCCTGTGGCTGTGTGGTAATCTTGGTTTTACATTCAAAATCTCTAACACATTGCAGAGTTATCTGTGCTTTCATAAGCGTCCATGCAGGATGGACTTAACACTTGAGAGAGCGAGAGCTTAGTTTGAAATGATACAGCTCAGGCGTGAATATTGCTTTGTGATGTGTGAAATGGGTCAGGGCCAAAAAATAGTCTTCTATAAGTGGGATGGCTTCAATCTATTTTTATTTTACATACTTGTATTTGTATGTGACAAATATATTTTTTGAATGAATACTCCTCATATCTAACTTTCTAAAACTAAATTGTTTAGGTCTGGAGTAAATCACATTGTCTTACACTTAGCTCAACTTTCTATGCAAGAGTGGGAATTAAAATGGGTATTTAGGTCTATTATTATTTCTATTGAACTGCAGTTTTACTCAACACAAAGTAAATCATTTTTGTGGCCACAATTAAAAAAAATCCCCCTTCTGCTGTAAAACCCTGGCAATATTATGTTCGTTCCTGCAGGGTTGCGATATAAATCCATGCTGTCTGCCCCAATTCACTACGCCACATTAAATTCTTTTAGATCAATTAAACTTCCCAGCTCACTTTACAAGCCACCAGTCTTAATGTTCCCTTACCCTTTGAGCAGGGGAATACTCTTACAGGGCAGGCAGCATGGGTTACTTTTGTGAATTTATTGAGTCATTGCCAAATGAACCGGGGAGGTTAAGGTAATACTTGAATTAGTCATATTCAGCATTTTATGCATAGGAAGTGGAAGAGTTGAGTGATTGACCCTCATACGTTTTTTTGTGTTTTTTTTCATCTCGAGTCTCTGTGTAGAGTCACACACAATGTAGCGGACCACATGTTGGATGCTGCTGACTTAAAACTGTATTCATGAACATTTTAGATAAAAGTGACCAAATTCTGTAAACGGGGGACATAATCAAAGCATAGTTCTGGCAGTTGCAAAGTCATGGCTGCTTAACGCAGTATAGAGGCACATTATGTATGGCTCTCCCTTGGTCGCTGTTTACGACTGAGACTTGTCTGGATTCCTCTCTTTGTATTTTTAGTGGAGGGATGATCTGAGAGTGAACAGGTGGACTCAGGGCTCTGTCACCAGTAAGCACACAGATTTGCAGCTCAGTTGTCTGTGAATGTTTAAAATGCTATTAGACTGAAATAAAGTGTTGGGATTTGATAGTCCGACATTTTTGACTGCCGCACATAAACTTCGGCGGTCTATTACATATTTCAGTCTTGTATCCAGTTCCTGGATTGTACTCTGTTTGCGTGTTTACACATTGCACTCCTACTGTGCTATTTGTGTGCACTGCAAAGGTCATTCTCACTCTCTTAGTTTTCACCCATAGTTATTATTCACAGACAATTAAACCTTTAACAAGCTGTAAGCCAAGCCTGAATATCAATTATTCCTTAATATGCAGTACCAAAGAAAATATAAAGTGGCGGGCTATTGTTAATAAGGTGAATGGGACCAGGTGTGCACCCTGAACACAGCAACATATTTAGTGCACTTTTTGGGGAGCCATTTTTGAGAATTAATTGCTGTAATTTTGTCCACCATCCCCACCCCCAACCGCCCCCTACAGAGACTTAAGGAGTTAAGGTGCGTGCTGAAGGCGAGCTAAGTAAATTCACTTTATGACACTGCTGTGACATGTGCATCTGTGATTTCACACGCTTAATGTAAAATTTACAGTTGCAGTATTGAATGTCACGCAGACTGTGGGGAGAGCAGGGGGTAACCCGAGCCCCTGGAGAACAAAGCAGGCGTTTTGGCTCGGTCCACCCTTGCGCATGCCTCCCCGGCTGCCACCCCTCCCCGCCGCGCTTTACAGCTGTGGAGGTGTGATCCGAGCACGACGGCTGGCCTTATAACCGTTAAGCAAGCACCGCAGCACTTCTAATAGCCGGAGGCCCTAATGACCAAAACACCTGGAACTATGGGAGCGCGAGGACATTTTTGCTTTTCTCAGGGAGCTGGTGGTCGTTTAGGCGAACGGGTGGATATTGAACTGGATATCGTGGCTGGTCCCGGTCCACACATGGGCACTGACTCTTGATCGTTGAGTAACCATGTCTTCTAGCCAGCTTTGGAGGGGTCGGTTGGAATGGAGTGGTCATGTTTAGAAGAGTGAGGCCCACGCTCACTTAAAGTTCAAACATGGATTAGGCACGCTCGTCCCTTGGTGTCGTGTTCAATGGCAAACCTCCCTCTCAGGGAATTGATCCCCCACACTACCCACCAGTATTGATTTAGTTCTATATAGATTATCAGCCTCAATCATGCGATTAAGCTGCAAGTCCCGCATTGGATAGATATAAAAAGGCTTTTAACAGGTATTGTTTTCCAAGTCACTCAGGTTATTTGAGATCTATCGCCATTAGAAAGATTGATGTGATTGCATTCTGTATGACCAGTGAAATTCACTCTTGAGCAATACACAGGGTCCATTTTCACATGTCTGACCCTAGAATCTGTCCGTCTGGCGTTTTCCATTATTGTGGTAACTGGTTGATCTTATTTACACATCCGCACAACAATGCATCCTTTAACAATGCTCAAATACAATAACAGGATGAACATACCAAGTCTACTTAACAGTTGTAGTTAGTGTTTACTTAATTTATCAGTTGTCACACTCTTTTAAAAAGTTGCTAATCTTTGCCAGTGTGCATGAAAATGACTTCCCTTCCTACTATTAGTGAGAACATCAGTTGGTATTTATTCTGGTGTTAAATGAACTGTTTCACACACGCAGAACAATTCATGTCATTGTCGATTAATCTGTTGATTCATTTCTTGATTAATCGATTAGTTGTTTCGTCTATAAAATGTCAGAAAATGGTGAAAAATGTCAACCAGTGTTTCCCAAAGATCAAGATGAAGTCTTCAAATGTCTTTTTTGTCCATAGATAGTTGACAAACATCTGCCTCAACAAAGTAGGGTGCCTCATGCTATGTATTAAGCAAGAATATACTGTTTTGGATTTGTGGAAGTTTGCAAGAACATTAGCAAATATAGCACACTTGACACTGCGCACATACAGAGTCCTTTGTGACATTTCTACATCATCTTGACAAATGATGGATGATAGAGTGCTACTTGTAGCTACCTGGTATTCTGTTGAGCCCCAAACAATACACCTGGTCCTAATAGGCACACACACACACACACACACACAGACACACGTGTGCTCCACTCCTCTCTATTTTCCCATCTTCCACCTAAGGAAACAAGCCGCTGTTATTCCACCAGCAAGCAGTAAACCTGCAATAAAACTGTGGCATGGCCCCTATGTGCAGTATGGGTAATGCTCCATATACTTTAATGGTACACTGGACCAGGTCATATATTTCTCTTCTTATGTGAGATTCAAAAAGCTAAGGTAGGGGATGAGATTTGTGGCACAGCTACTGTGTTTGATGTATCGTATGTATGTTAATGAGTACCAACCCCAGTAATGGAGGAAAGAGGAAGCATTTTTCTGTTTGTGGTCATTTACATGCTGAGGTTGTGTCATTGCTCTGTTCCCTGAAGTACTGAAATTATGTCCTTTATTGATAAATGACACTGCGATATTTTCTGAAAACGGCCTTAAAGCCTTTAAACCCACTTTTACAATTTGGATTAAATTGGATTGTAAAATTTATTGGAAATAATTTTTTTAACTAAATACGTACACATCACTTTTTAAAAAGGAATCTTCTCCACTGGAATTCACAGCAACTTCTTGTAATTTTGTCAGTGCTAAATGTGTGTTCAACATAACATAACATTACTGACAGACCATTTACGACTGCAGTGTATAGTTGATGAATTATGTGTATTGTTAGTTCAATTTATACCCCTGAGAGCACACATGACTAATTCAGTAACACTGCACCACATACATGCTCGGATGCTAACAATCTCTTACAAATTTCATAACAACAAGAGAGGATAGGTCTTTCACCACTGCAACCGCTAAACACTCCTTGGAATTAGATCCAAATGTGGTAATAGACAACATGTACAGTATTTGGGAGTGCGGAAGTAACTGCAGGCTACAGCCACATGATACTGACGATCAGTGCGATGTTGCGGTTGAAGCAGATGTCTAAACACACAACGGCGTCGACAGGCTGAGGCCCGATGTTTACGGTTGCCTGAGGGTTTTGCTGCTTTTTGGTTGCGAAGAAAAGATGATTGGATGAACAAAAACAACAATAACCCGATAGACCCTCAATTGAGGAAATCAATTAGGCACATTGCATAGACACTGATTGGGGACTTAATCTACTCTCTATTAGTTAGTGTTCAGTTGATTAGTGATCTTCAATCAGGTAATGTACCTCTTATTGCACTTTCTAGTAAAATTCTTACATATATTAAAACATTTTTAAATGTGTGATACGCCTCGTGCCCGTGTCTGTGCGCTCCCCATGTGTGTTGTGGTGATGCGCTGATGATGCAGGATGACAATCATCAAAATTGCCCAATCAATGAGTTCCCTGACAGTCTGTATAACTCAAGCCTCCAGGAAGAGCGCTGGGCTTTGAAGCAAATTTGATTTAATGTACTAATGGTGGAATTTCATATTCCGCGTCCGTCACGTGATGCACACAAATACTTTTTCCCATAGACTTACACTGGGAATGAGATGTTTGTAACTCAGTGGATCATTATTTTTTTTAGGTAAATCCACTTCCCAGTACGAACACATGAATAACGCTTCTTTAAATCATTAAGTAGTGAGTGACATAGAGAACGAGGCTGGAATCTCCTCCTTTGTATAAAGGCAGTGTGAACAGAAACTGGACTAGATGCAAGCAACAATGTATAATTTCTTCCCTTAGTCTGGAACCAAATGAACCGAACTAGAGGTGTGAGAGCACCCTCAGTGTGCTGCAGGAATGCTGCATTATTGATCAATTCCTGTTTTCCAACATTGCCATGCTTGAGAAATTTACTCAAGCCCTGTCTGTCCATCCCCGAGGTTCTGCACTGTTTTTATATTCACACACGCACACTGAATATATGCAAACACACATCCACAGATGTTACACAGATATCTACATTCATACTCATTCCTACAGTAATTATTCTATAGAGATGATGAGCATTAGATCTTCCCCAATGTCACAGATAAACCAGGGAGGAAGTGAGAAATAGTCAGCATGAAGTAGTGGTGTAACGGATCACCCCTCACGGTTCGGCACACATGTGAACTGCGGATTTAATTTTTTTTTTTTTACAGTTTAATCATCATAGTGTGAAATTAAGTTTTCAGGTAATACGTCTCTAAATTTCTATGCAGAGTTGCAGCGCCCACTACCCTTTCCCCAGACAATGTAGATCTTTTTGAAAAAGAAATTGTCTTAAATATTGTGGTTTTCATGTAAGACTACAACCATAAGTTCTTGTGTTCTTGAAGTTCTTTAATTAATAAATGCAAAGCAAAGTTATAATTGTCTCCTCTCCTTTTCTTTGCTGATCTAAAAAATGATCCGATCCGTGACTCAAAAAACCTGATACGATCCGAACCGTGAGTTTTGTGATCCGTTGCACCCCTAGCATGAAGTATTCACCACTTCTGTCTTTCCTTCATGTGTAAATATAAACAAATGATAACTTAATGTATACTGTCATGGAGCCACTGTCTGTGTGCTGTTCTATATGTCAAAACCTTTGTCAAGATATCTGCAATGCCATTTGTATAACAACCCAAAAAAAACACACACAAAAACAAACTGTGATACAACTTTTATTTAGCCATTGAATGAGGCATGCTGTTCCACATCGATTAAAGCAGAGGGATATTCAGGATCACATGGGCTTTTTCCCCCAAAACAAACATGATACGTTTTGCCACATCTGCACAAAATGCAGTTGAATATGACAAGCATGTTAAGTAAACATAACCTTGAATTGTTTTATTTAGAAAAACACAGTAATCAAAAACGTTTACAATATTTAACTCGGTAATGTTTTTGAATACAGTTTATGTTTCGAAGCATGAATTCTGCAATAGTCAGTGGAATATGTATCGAAATAAATCTTAACCAACCGACTGTGCTCCAAAAGGATTTTCCCTCATTTTTTCACTCAGTCTGACTTTGGATCACGTTTAACGTAACATCCGTCATTCAGCCCTGAATCTGGTGTCGAGGCTGTGGCTGGACAGGGAATTGATGTGGAGAGAAATGGCTCAGTGGCAAACCTTTACTATTAACTCCGTCATGTATGGTAGAGATAGGTGCAGTCAGCAAAAATTAGGCTCCACACAAGCAGTTGAAGTTTTACCAGACTGCTCCCCTCAGTCGGGCCTGTTCGCACCTCGTTGTCTCCATCCACCTCCACTCGCTCAGCAGGTCTCTCCTTTTTAAACGCTCCTTCTCTTTTCTCCCATGACAGCTTTGGCCAGGAAGGAGCTTTCACAACTCAACTTGTGTGGCCACCCAAAAAGTGAGGCTGAGTCCAAAGTTTTGCAGGAACTCTGTTCAGCTAGTCCTTGGGTTTCCACCGGCTTGAGGAAATGAGAAGGAGAAGAGGAAGAGAGAAAGAGTGTGTGTGTGTGTGTGTGTGTGAGATGCATAGAGAAACACAGGCGGGAGTGAGAGCTGTGGGGAAGCACACCAGCGGAGAAAGAAACCTGATTTATTATCACCAAAAAATCAACTGCAGATGTCAGCTCACAGATTCTCCCTCTGTCGCCAATTATAGACACTCACGCAAAGATCCACTCAGCCTCAGAGTCTGCCTCCTCATGCACACACACACACACACACACACACACACACACACACACACACACACACACACACACATTTACACTGAGCTACAGTATTTTAGAGAATAGAGCGATGACTCAATCTAAATCTATATGAAGGCTACAGACAGAAGAATGCCTTCCTCTTTCCTCCATTACATTAAACTCCCTAGCTGTACCACAAACCTTCTTTCCTAACTAAGTTTTTTGATTGTCATATAAGAAGAGAAGTATATGCCCTGATCCTGTGTACCTGTGCATGTACATCCTCACGTAAGCATGCACACCTGCCTGCACATATCATTAAAATCTGATAAAATCATAAACCGCAGTCAAAGATGAAATTGAAGGCCTTTCACCCACCGGGATTATTCCCCACTGATCCCTCTATAAATTAATGCCAGTGACGGATAATGAAGATGTCCATAAAAAGCATTAGTGGTGTGATGTCAGCAATAATTGTCCCCCGAAAAGGTTTCTTCCCTCAAGCCTTTTTCCTGCTGCATGTTGTTCCACAGCGTCTGTCATTATGTGCTTTTTCAAGTCGTTACTGTAATCACCAAACCGTCCTCTGGATTAAGCATAATCTGTCTATATATTTTGGGATTTTATTGTTTAGAGGAAGGAAGACGTGAACTTGATAATGGCCCACGTAAACCATGAGAACTCGATTGAAATGCAATTTTATCCAGCATTGTGCACATAATCACAGAGTCAAGAAAATTGCCTTCTGTTTATGTTGTGACTGTTCAGACCCTGGAAGTCATCAAGCAGACATTGACCCCGACTAAAACCCTTGTAGACTTGAGGATGGCACAGAGATGGCATCAGGGTTTAGTTTGTGCCAGAACCCTCCTCGTTAAGACTAGTAATTATTTTGTGGTCCGCTGGCACCATTTGCATTTAAGAATTGGATGCATACTTAATGCTATCAGTTTTAAGCATTCCTTTATCTCTCACTTTTACTGTAAATATAGTTTGGCTGTTTAATAACTGGCACTGTAACCTCTAGCCAGTCGGTCAGACATTAATCAGGCTAACCGATTCAGTTCAGAATCAGTAGCGGCGCAGGTAGCCAAACAACACTAACAATGTTGGAAGCATAGCACACTGACACTTGCTCGCAGACATGACCAGTAGAAGGAACCAGACGAGTACGTGGAATCACGACGAGGCTTGATGAAGGTTTTGCTGAAGGCGAGAGCGGAGCAGGGGAACATTTACACAAGAAAAGATTGCCACATTTGATGCAACAATACTATGCATATAAACCTGGTGTTCTCAAATGTTTATCAGGGCTGTCTTGTTTAGTTTTAGCATCTATGTGTGCCCGTGTTTGATCAGCACCTTCTCTGCTCTGCTACACCTCCTGACTCACAAATTACGATCTGGACAGCAAAGTCACTAATTTTGGTTTAGTTCACTAAGCACATGTGTACAAAGCAAAATAAAGTGTTTAAAGTGGTGATGCCCTCTGCATACACTGTGGGCATGATGATCCCCGAGCCAAGTTGGGATCAATTCAGAATCTGGGAGCCAAGTCTGAGTAGTCACGCATACGGTCTGAGTCAGGGTGGAAAACAAAAGACCAAAAGTATACACCATGTTCTGTATGTATGTAGCGTTGGTGTTGCGTTGTGCTGCGCTGCGCTGCATAGCAGACAGAAATTAAAGACAAACCGTAAGCAAAGGTAGATGTTGTAAAAGGATAATGTGAATGTGGTAACTATTAAAAAGGTCTCGAGTCTCAAATGTGTGAGCTCATAAAATAGCATGTGAACACACCACAATGTGTTAGATTTTTTTAATTAGATGAGATAAATGATGAAACATGCATGAGGACTCCACTGGCCTGTAGCCAAAGTGCTTAGCAACACTGAGGGGAGGCTGTTTCCCACAAAGTAGACAATGTGCTGATCCATCCAGGCACTGCGTTAATACTACATTTGCTCCAAACACTTCATTATATAATATTTGGACTAGTGAAATGTGTTGTGCAAAGCATTTGAATCTACAAAAAATATCAAATAAATGTCATAAATTGTCCGTATTTTTTATGGCTTTCTGATTGAAGTCCAGAGGCTAGGTTAGTAGCGGCATTTCTTCTATATGCAAATGAAGCCACCAATGCAAAAAAAGCTTGAAATGACTCATAACAACAAATGCACATGGCTGTGGTTGCAGCAGTGGAAGTAACTACTGTAGCCGTGTCACATTTGATGGTGCAGTTAACATGTTCAAGAGAACATTTTAACAGTCTGGGCAATTAGGGCAATTAGAATAATGTATGGAAGGCCCTCTCGTACACATTATTCCAAAGTAGCCAAAAGTAACTTTATGTGCAGATTTTTCGGGTATTTAACTCTGAGCACCAAATGAATCAAACACAACCCATTAATGAATACTATTACAAAGCTTACATTTGTGGTTTGTGTCCCTGTATTTTGTGATGTGTATGTTTGAGGCAGAAAGCGAAAGAGGGCAACAGAGGACTTGCTGTGACAATGAAGTGATGTTCTTCAAAAGGCCTTTCATAGAACCAGATCATCTATTGGCCTTTGGCAGCAACAGATGATGAACATCTGCGTGATGATGTTTCCAGAAATTGAATGAAAGGCAGCCAACACATTTTACTCCTTAATATTTGCAATTTACAGACTAAGTTTTCCTGTTGCTTGATGCTAAACAGCAGACTGCTCTCCCCTTATCAATAAAATGTCATTAGCACTGAGTTGACTTCTAAGCTCCATATTGTCTGCATAAATTGTGAGCAAATTGAGGACAAAACAGATTCTTTTCCACAAAAAAAAGGTTTGATTTCCCGATTAAAGTCTCCTAAATGCAAAATAACAGTAATGGTAGCACTATGTTTGATTTCTCACTCAGTTTCACTTCTTGCCGTGGAAATCTAACTTTCAAAAGTCTTTGATATATTAGATCCAGACTTCTATGTTCACACAAGCTTTCATTTCAGGGCTAGGTCCCAAACAGCATATTTTCCCCTTAAAACAATCCCCAACTCAGACAGATACTGTTTTTCCTTTTGTTTGTTAAAATCTTACCATCATGTATCATCTGATTTGTTATGAGGATTACATTAAAATGCATTTTCTATGTTCCGTATCATGTAAACAAGTTTGGTGTCTTCAAAGCTAAAATACATACATTTCTTTGATTTTACTGTTTTGTTTTTTTCAATTGCCTTCCCTGGAACAAGTAAAGTAAAAAGTCATACCTTCAGCATTTAGAGAGATAACTGATCTTGCCTCGAATACATTAATGATTTAGTAGTTCCCCATAAACCTACATGTATGTTGTCAGCTCACAGGATTCAGTAATGTTGTCATGTCTCCTGTTTTAAAGAAGGATTCTAAACATTACCACAAGCTTGTTGTCCAACTCATGGCCTGTCATTCATTTCCATTCTTTTAATATTGTCTAGTCTCTACGTCTCTTTCCTCACTCAGTGTCCTGTCTATGTGTATTATACATACTGTTTAAGGTGTGTTTGACAACATTGCAGTTTGGTGGCTCCTAAAGACAGATGTATGAAAGGCAAGTCACAAGTGGATTCATGTAACTGACATATGTTTATGTATACATGCTTAAAAAAGCATTCCTGTTTTTACATTATGAGCTTCATCCGAAGGTTTAAGAAATAATAAACCTAACGTTTTGAGCTGCTATTCCACCATAATGCATCCAAAGTGTAATATTTGGGATAATAACAATGTTGATGAACAGTTCATTACTGCTACAGGTGACTGACCTTGATAAATGTCCAGTGCTCTGATAAATGGGATGCAGTGATAGCACAGTATTAGCACAGCCAAGCTAATCAGACTTTAATATGTTGGTTTACACTAACTTAACGATCTGTGGACTAAATAACAATAAAGCACAGCCTAATTAGTATGTTTATGAGAGCACTTTCATTTTGATAGACGACCACGCAGCGTTCAGTGCCGCTAGCTAGCATGGCTAGCCTAATGTAAACACCTCAGTGTCCAGCGCTCTCATTGACGGACCGAGTTGTAAAAACATTTACAGGATTAAGAGGATGGTGGGGGGTCAAGAATGAATTAGATGTGTGTGTGTGTGTGTGTGTGTGTGTGTGTGTGTGTGTGTGTGTGTGTGTGTGTATGTGTGTGTGCTAGAGTTTGATGGGGTCAGCTAATATACTACAGAGGCAGTTTTTCTGCTGAGTGCTTTGAAAATGGTGTTGAGTCTTTTTTTCTCATTTTCTTTCCTTGTTGGAGGAAACTAGTCTATGAATAAATGCCAGCACTGTTTCTCTATCGCTCCTCCAGGGCGCTAGGCTAATACTAAACACCGTATAGACACACACACACACACACACACACACACACACACACACACACACACACACACACACTCTCAGTCCCCAGTAAAGTCCTGCTTTTCCCATGTGGTGTCATTGCAGAGATGCATGGGGAATATGTCATTGTCAGAGACCAATATAAAATAGAAGGATGGATTTTATTTGATGAGCATCACTAGTCCTATATCTGACGTCACTGCTCTGTCTCTTTCATCAGCATACACTCTCCTTGAGACACTCCAGCCCAGTTGAGGAATTGACTCTCCACAGCGTTTCAAGATAACGCCAGTTTTTCAACCTGACCTAAGAGCATTGCCATGTTAGAAAAGAATGTTTCCATATTTGATAACATGAGACCCAAGTATGAGCACTTGTTTATGTTAGAATACTGTATCTGTATATGGAAACATTCTCGGCAGTCCTTTTATGAGCAAAAATACAT
This sequence comes from Cebidichthys violaceus, assembly GCF_023349555.1. NCBI lineage: Eukaryota > Metazoa > Chordata > Actinopteri > Perciformes > Stichaeidae > Cebidichthys > Cebidichthys violaceus. The sequence continues at coordinate 9,494,765 of NW_027176816.1, forward strand.
GATTTACAGTCAAAAGGGGTGTGAAAACACCTAAACTGTACATCAGTATTTTCATCCACACAAAATATAAACCTTTCATCACTAACATAGACAACTTTAGTTGAATATAAAATTTATATTTTTATTTTTTTAGTCAAGTCATTGCCCTTATGCAAGTACTAAACATTATTTGTGAAAGTTGTATGAATTTGCCTCATGATTATCAGACTCGAGTCCATACTTATTTTGTTACCACACTGTATTAGCTGTATATGATGATTGTCTTGGTTTATCACTTAGTTATTAAAAAAATAAAACATAATATATCATCATTTTATGAGATTTTAAATGTACTGTCACTGTTTAAATTTCCTTGTCTTCTGACACTATTTTGTATGATTTTTACAAATAGAATAAAATGTCAGTAGTATCAATGTTTTTTTGTTGCTATGCAGAAGAGGTAATGCTCAAAAAACAGGTGGCAACTAATGGCTTAATAAATGTAATGTTATTTCTTTATCTCTATAGGAAAATGAGTGGCTGGAATCGTCCCTCAGATATCGTACTTTAGATACTTCTTTAAGTAACTTTCTTTGCAAAACACATTTATCCACAATACAGAAAACAATATTTAAAAAAACAACTAAAAACCTACCTCCTCATAATGGCTGATTAATTGCATTTAACCATAACGAATGAATACAAAATCTTATGATTTTGTGTTATTTTTAGGCCATTGTTAAGCATGGATGCGCACAGTTAACCGGTGTTTAGTCACAAATGAGTGAAAATGAATGTTCTGCACTGTATTTCCAGCACAGAACCCCCTAATTAGTTTAACATTAGCAGCCACAATCAAACATATGCTGTTCTCGAGTAGGGGAAGTCATAAACCTCAACATTTACTTTGTGTGCCCCTGTTTGCACCATTAAAACAGCTAATAGGTAATAATGCCTTTCCCCCAATTGATAACAAGTGTATTAAAGGCTTTGAGACCGTGTGTGAGTAGTGATTAGCTTCACTGCAAACTTTGAGAAAGTTAACAAATGGTACTATTAGGGTTAATTTTAAGGCAAACTTTGTTCTTTTTGGACAGAAGTTGCCACCATTTTTGTGTTAAATGGGCTGTGCCACTGATATTGTAAATCAAAGGCACTATAATGATCGAGTTAATAACTTCAGATTACATCTGCATGATCTGACGTTTTCACCATGATCAGCATTTCTGAGACACAAGCCTACCACCTAGCCTCATCCAATCTTACACCCCGACACCTACTGAAATCTCATCCAGTATCACCAGCTAATAGCTCAAGAGTGACTTACCCCCACGGCTGTTTTATGACTGGCATTTTTTATGAGACCACAGTGGGCCTTTCAGCCCTGAGAGGTCAGACGGCTCGACAGCAGCGGTCAGAATGAATGGCTCATTTCCTAGCCGTGGCACGATGGAGAGGATACAGTTCCTCTAGCCTTTCCTCCAGGCTGTCAGTGACGAGACACACAGACGGCGCAAATCTTAAAGAGTGTGTCAATCCACTGTCTGCTAGCCCTGCTTCATGTACTGAACACCACATGGGTCATTATGGACCGTTTCTGTGCGACAGAACGCAGAAGACACAGTTGCACATCACTCAAAGGGATCTGCTCCAGTGTAACTGGAAAAGGTAGCTCGTATTTAGCCACCCCGTTAGAAGATGTGGTTGATTTAATTTTATATGGAGTGTAACAATGAGTCAGGACAGGCTACTGCTGAGCTCTCAATGTAAAAGGCAGCCATCCCATCTGGAGGTGACTGAGTGGGATTTGTATCAGCCAGCACTGGATATCCTCGCTGTCGTCTTTTATACGTTCTTGAGGACAAAGAGGCAAAGGAGGAGGGAGTGCAAAAGGGGGGCGGTGTTGCTCTGAAAAGGAATTCTGGCTTTAGCCCGGCGCATTTTATGAGAGCTCGGAGCAAACGTCATTGGACAACCCACTTGCAGATCAGGCCCCCACGGCTATTGGATATCTCTGGTTTCCATCACGAGGAAGGGCGCGTGCATGAGCATGCATAAAAAGACAATTATTGTACGATCAAATCCTTGCAAACGCACGCAAGCACACACACACACACACACACAAACACACACACACACACACACACACACACACACACACACACACACACACACACAGGTTTGCTAATATGTATATATCAGCCTCAAACACAAGTACAAGTAAAAACTCACACTCACACATTAACTTCCACTAAATGTGTATCAATCTCACAATAAACACACAATCCTTTCTCTCTCTGTCTCTCTCCCTCTTATACACACGTAAACGCACACACACACACACACACACACACACACACACTGCAGTGAGGGTCTGGGAGCAATCAAATAACTGCACTACATAGCCTGTTTGAATCCTGTTTTCCTGTGCGTCTGCACCCATGTACCAGCGGTTCCTCCCCAGCGCTCCAATAAAACCTCACTAATGATCCCCCTCACCCCCCTCGCCCACACCCTGGCTCTGGCACCCGGCCTGTAGATGCACAAACCGAAGGGCACTTTACGAGTCAAGCGGCCGTCCTTACCCGTGATGTCATCCGCAGCACTCACTTAATCCCGCCAATCTTCCCCCGAGAGCTGCCAGCCAGACACACCAGAAGAATACAGCTGCTATTTCTACCTCCTTTCTTCACTGCTCCCCATCTCTGTTTTTGTTTGTTTGTTTATTTTTCAGGCTGTAAAAGACTGCTGCCTGTGCACCACACATACACACACACACACACACACACACACACACACACACACACACACACACACACACACACACACTCCCTGAGTCTGTGGGTGGATATTTTTATAAAGGGCTTTCCCCAAAAAATACTGCTTGTCCAATTACTGACACATTAACTGCTTCTCATCTGACGCACCAAGCAACGAGCGGACACTGACTCCCTGTTTTCAGAATGACTCCATTCAAGCCTCATAGAGGGATTATAGGATTCTTTCTGCCCTCTACATGCTGCCTCCATCCAAATAGGAAGTACTCTGACATGCACTCACACTCTGTAAATCCTCTACGTCATGTTTTTTTTTTTTTTTAAATAAAAAGGAATATATAATCTACTATAGGTCTCCATCGGGTGTTTTTTTTAATTGTATGTACAGAAATTGAGTATTTCTGCAAAAAAGTAATGAACCTCAAATTCTTCTTAAACAAAACATACCTCCTGAAATTTCATACTGTTTGCATCTTCAAAGAAGCGCATAACTTTTCCCAGCTCTCAGTATAATATTGTCATGCTCTCAAAACATCTAAAATAATAATCAATTGGCTTTCTAATAGTTTAATACTCAGATGCAAGAATGAAATAGATTTTTTAAAATGATGAAAGCAAGGGGGTTGTTTCTTTAGTCTGCGAGTTGTAATTGTGTAAATATTTGTCCAGATTCAGCACCACAGGTCACAGTGTGATGTATGGCCGCTGTCACCTAATCAGCTCTGGGAAATGAGCTCACATGCACAGGAACGCATTTAGAGACACAAACTAGTTGTTGTAATGGCTCAATAAACAAACATGTTAGATAGTTTATTTAAATCTGTGGTCAGTAAAAATTATCAGAAATGTTCCGTTGTCATATCTGTTTCATAAAATGAAAAAGATTAAAAGATGAAGCTGTTAACATTTATCTGCATTTGCTGGAGGAGTATTGCTGTCAAAGATAGAAAATAATTTTTTTTAAATTAAACTTGTGTTTCACACACATTATGTTTCCGAATATAAACAACCTTAACATCCCGCTACTCACACAGACTCACACCGGCCCGCACAAAATCCAACTTACGAAGGTAATTATGGGGGAAATGACCCTTTACTCATTTGAAAGGTATCCAGACAAGCTCTTGCAACACCTACTCAATTAGCTGCCATTTGTCCCCTTGAAATGAATGACTCGCTCTCTCCTCAGTCACCCAAAACATGAACACTTAAGTCTTTGATCTGCTGTTGAGTTAGATCAAATCTTCCACCAGTGAAGTACTGAAACACTCAACAGTCAGATGGCAGTGCAGTGCAGTGGGAAAAGAGTGTACATGTTATTTGAATGGCTTAGTTGTACAAACTGTGCTCCGTACATGATAATATAAAAGGTAAATGTGACTCCTGATACATGTCACTCTGACATTTACATGGTTGTGAATGGGGTTGTAATGGTATGAATTTTCCACGTATCTGTCCATTATACCATGGTATACAGTGTTATAATAATTAGAATTATTATTATTATTAGTTACAATGAATGAAAATGGAATTATAATAATAAACAGAACTATAAACCTGATGAAAAACATTACCATGTTATATAACTGAAGCATGTTAGATTAACTACTAAATTTTAAAATATTAGCTGTGAGTTATGAAAAATATGTCCTTCCATTATAAACAATTAACATATACTGTAGGTGTAACAGAGTAGCCAGACTGCTCCTCTCTGTATGTTTAACTCACACACAGACTCGCTTACGCCAGTTTTTTTTGATACCGTCGATAAATAAATGTACACAGTATGGTAACCATCAATTTTAATACCGTGGTATATCGTGATATTGGTATACCATCATAAACCTAGTGACAAAAAAATATAATAGAGTTGAACATGATGGTTCCTTGCAGTGGTCTCCATGTGTTTTTCCTTTGTAGAATCTGTTTCTGGTCAGAGAGGGTGTTCGGGTCGGAGAGGACAGGTGACCGGCCTTCACCTCCCTTCCTCCTACCTCTGAAAAGAAAACAAATCATAAACCAAAAGAAAAAAAAAAACTTTCTCAGCAAAAGAATCCACCGGGTGAATGGAGAGAGGGAGGGGTAGATGGAGCGGGAGAGTCCATTAAAAAGAATGACGGCCACAAAAAAAAAGAGAGGAAAAAAATCCCCACGGCAGCACACAATGCCATAGCTGGGGTTAAGTGCTAGGATTTCAGTCGATGGGGGATTTGGGGGTCCCTGCGTTTCTAAGCCTCTGTCCCCAAACCTCGCCTTCATCCCACCTCCCTCCCCAATACACACTCTGTGTCTTTCGCTCTTTCACACACACATTTATGTCTTTCCCAGATCTACCATCTCCACCCCTCCTCCCCCGAGTCCCAGTCATCTGCCATAATCAGAACGATGATATACGGGCCCCATTAAAAGAGAGGGGCTGCTGACATGCAGGACAATAGCCCCTCACAGCGTGTCCAGGAAGCCTGCCCATCCAGGTGCACTCTCCCTTACAGCCAGAGGCCTGCTGCTCTCCCTCCTTCTCTCTCTCTCTCTCTCTCTCTCTCTCTCTCTCTCTCTCTCTCTCTCTCTCTCTCTTCTCTACCTCCTCTCCCCCTCTTTTTCTCTCCCTTTCTCCAAATGCAGTGTGAACCCATTGAGAGGGAAGGTAGAAACAGGAGAGGAGCAAATGGGGAGCAGAGGAGTTGTGTGGGGGTGAGGAGGGACTTGCAAGACTGAGTCTCTCTAGAGAGAGAGAGAGAGAAAGAGGAGGGTAGGGGTGGGGACGGAGGGGTGAGGGAGAGCTCAGGTGTGTTGAAAAGACAGGACATTTGAGCAGTCAGCGATGGGTGGGTGGGGGGGGGGGGGGGGGGGGATCAGTGAGCTTGAAACAATCGTGATAATAAAAGTCTCCCCTTTCACCCCGTGTGCCTCTCTCTGCTCTCTTTTTTTGCTCACAGTCTATACCTACCTGACCTACCGCAGCGCATCACGGGGCACAGAGGAAGGCTGAAGCAAGGAGGAGGAGGAGGAGGAGGAGGACATAGCGACGGATGAGATGGGATTGGTGGCAACAGGGGGAGAAGTGCTGGACTGGTTGCCCATCAGCACATCCTCACTGACAGCCGTCGGCCTGTCCGTCAGCAGGTAATTTAGACCAGAGGGGGTCTACACACCCACACACACACACACACACACACACACACACACACACACACACACACACACACACACACACATACACGCGTACAAACTTTTGTGTGTCTGGGCCACCTCTCTTGTTTAATATGTGTTTTCAAGTTTATCCATCAGTACTCTGATTATTTATATATATTTTTTTGTTATGTTACTTTGAAAATGTGAGAATGTTTTCACTTTGATTTTCTGTTTAATTTTTACAAATTTGTACAAAAAGTTGTAAATAGTAGATGTTTCTTGTGACATCAGAATACTACTAATAATTATGTCTGAATAGTGAGTCTTGCATTGTCTGACTGATTGTAAAACACTGATCGACAATACACCACTAAACAATGATACATGCATACAATGCATTAAATTTGAAGTGGGTCCTAACTACACATTGGTATAAAGTCAGTATTTTTTAATAACTGTCATATATAACTGAAAAGAAACTTTTCAGCATGTTTTTACCTTCATGTCATTAAATCGTTGCTAATAGGTTAATACAATTATGTATCTTCTTTAAATTCCATGTCACAACACCCCTGTCTACTGTAAATCCAAACCTTAGTGAACCATGGAGGCACATGGCCTTTCTCCTCAGTAGCTAGTGGCCCAGACACTGTCACCAATACGGAGGGCCACCACCAGACCCCCGGGAGCCTCCAAGGTCCACTGCACAAATCCCTTTCCGCGCCAACTGGCCCCTTAATACACAACGACTATCTCCCCTCAGCTCTCTGTGTGGTCCTCCTCCAAAGGAGGAAACGGTAAAGAGAGCTGACATCTCTGTCTGAGATGATTTGCCTTTTTTGCTGGCGGTCATCTATCCTGTATCTATAGCAGAGACTCGGGTGCAATTTAGATAAGGAACTTTTGGCTGGATCTTTCTTCTGTGAATGGAGAAACTGAAAAAAAAATGAGGATGTAACACACTCGTCTGTCTCGTCAGTAGGTTTGTCCATCCTCTGACTCACAGACTCCCACAGATCTGAGCTCAGCCTTGTTTTACTCTTAAGATAAGTTTCAGTGTCTAGAGCTGTTTTCCAGGACATCCTTTTTAAGGTTCGTCTCTCTTGTCTTTAGCCAAGCTGCTCGCCATCCCTTGTGTCCTGAGAGGTAAATGAAAGCTGGTTGGGGAGATGCAGTCAACAAGGTGGTAGGAATTTTAATGACCGGCTTTCTGCTGCCTTTTCCTCTCCCGTCGTTTTGGCACTCAAATAAATGACCTGGCAGACTTTGCTGTTTTGCTGTTTGCTGGCACCTACTGGCTTTCCTCCCTGAAAAAAGTGGTGGACAAAATAAAGAACAAGTCCACCTCACCCCCCCTGCCCACTTTCTGATAAAAGCCATTTTAGTTAACGCTAAGGCAAAACAGCTCGAGTAAATAGATGGACCTTAAATTCTGAAAGTTTCATTCTTTTGACTTTTCATACTTTGGTATAGTTTCCTCATGCTCTTCCTGTTACTTTTATTCAGTTTACATGCTTCAAACAAATGTTACTTCCTTATGCATATCCACATGTCCACGCACTATGACATGAAAACAATAAAGGTCTTAATGTACACACATAATCACACACAGTCACAGACTCGCATGAAATAACGGTGACAGGCCGTCAAACCCCTTGTGGCAGACATTACCCGGGTCTGGTGAGCAGAGAGCATTTGTCACGACCAATCAGAAGAGTCAGCAGAGTTTGTTATTGGAGCTCTGATTTTGGACATAGGAGTGCTCGTACACTCAGCGGTAGGTAAGGCTGACAAAGTCCTGGCTTGTGTGTGTGTGTGTGTGTGTGTGTGTGTGTGTGTGTGTGTGTGTGTGTGTGTGTGTGTGTCTCGGTGCAAGTGTGTGGCACACTCTGTTCCTATCAGACCTCTCTCTCCTCTTGAAGCAGAACAGATCCCCTGGATAAGCTCACCCAGTGGCAGAGAACCCCCCCCCCTCCTCCATACGTACACACACATGCACACTTATTCATATATTGCATGCCTCCCCTGCTCCCTTCCCCATCTCTCCGGTCTCAATCTAATGATCAGTGCATAATGGAACAAAGACAAGTGTGATTTTCCACCTTTTCTCTGATTGCTGCTTTTCAGTTTGTATACTGTAGATGAAGGTCCTGAGTTTCCCAGTGCAGGCAGCCAGCCAGGCAGCTAGGCTAGGCAGTACGGCACTGAGCTGCTGGACAGCAGCCGATTGGGAATGTGAGGAGACAGATCAGCCGGCCTGGCCACAAGCGCAGCGGTATTTTGCTATGTGAGTGATGACTGATGCCGCTTCATAGACATCCATCTCTCAAGATGTGCGTGCGTGTGTGTGTGTGTGTGTGTGTGTGTGTGTGTGTGTGTGTGTGTGTTTGTGTGAGTGAGACATGGCCATGTACATGCAACAAAGAACAAATGCATTTTCTTTTCAATTTGCTTTGATTTCTCTGCATGTGATTCTGTTTTTAGTTTATTTTTTTCCATTCAAGCTTCCAAAATAAAGGAAAAAACATGTCTACATAATTAGACTCTAAGTCATCTTTATTCCAGAGATACCGAATGATAAACTAAAGGTAATCCTTCTTTCCAAAATGGACTTAGAGCATTTTGCAAACAAACTCTTCCCCGTCTCTTCCATCCCACAAACATGCTGCCACAGACGCACTGACAAATACTTTTTTTGTTATTATGTTTTTTTTATGTGTTGCTGCAATTGACAAAATATCTTGTTTACCAAGACGAATGATGATGAAAAAAATCACTGTAATTGGGCTTTGGTTTGACTCTCTACACGACAGTAAAAGAGCAGCCGGGTTTTGGACGATCAGGAATTGTTGTTGGAGGCAACCAGAAACCAGAAATCCATTTATTTTTTAGTACCACAAAGACGTCAGCTGGTGGTAACCATGGTCACTTCATTTCCTCCTCTCTGGCACTGGAAAGTTGACTGGGAGCGGAGCTGTTAGACGACATCGCACAGGGGGACAACACTAGCAAACCAGTTATTGTAGATCAGTTATTGAAATCCCAACACAGTGATGTGGGGTGAGTGATGGTGTGAACACTGTGGTGGACATGGTAGAATGGTAAAACTCCATTTTACATCGCAGTAACCTTAAGTTAAGTAGAAGCTCGTATGGCAACAGAGTCCAGATGGTAACAGTGACCATTACGTTTCAAATGAAAACCATGTTATTGTAGAGAGATTCTGGAGTTTAGTTCAGAGTTTTCTTTACGTACACGTAGGTTATTCCCTGCAGTTTAGTTTAGAGTTACAGGACACACACACACACACAACACACACAACACACACACACGGAGACCATCCCACAGGACTGGGAAAGTTGTGAGGTGCCGCCATGACCCCAGGCCTACAGGTGTCTGTAAGCCCAGTCTTCCACACACTGAAGTCCTAGCAGCTGACAGGCTATAAGTGTCCCACAGTAGCCTTTACCAACTGACAACTTCAAAGGTTACACTGCATGGGTTACAACAAAACATTATTTTCAGCATATGTGTGACTTTGACAGTGGGGGGGGGGGGGGGGAACAACCCAAAATAGAGTGGCAAGTTGTCCAGTTTTACCATATGGCAAATGTCACAGTATATCTGACATATATGACATATATGGGCTTATGAAAATGGCAAGCAAGGACAAGGCGGATCGCGAATCCAATCATCTGTCACACTTTATTAGCACAAGCAGAAAGACTGAATCTTTCCCATCTCACTGTGTGACACATTTGGTCCACAGATGCACTCGTTCTTGTAAAACAAGTCATTGGATGTTAACAGGAACCACACTGCCGAATAAAATCCTTCCAATGATGAGCAATCAGCATTAGTGTGCGGGCTAACGTTTGCATGCTGGCATCTCGCTGAGCAGCTGTCACTCTACACTCCTTCTCTCCGACCTCATCTGAACAAACATCACTTCAAATTCACCTCAGAGCTACACACGCAGCACTCTGACATGCAGGTTTATTGTTTTTGTTTTTTTGTTTTTTTAATAATGAGAGGAGAAGGCCCAAGTGGTAACAATTTGAAGTCAATAAACTCTTCTCCTCTAAAATGCACTGGCTTCAAACGAGTAGTGTGGGTGTTCTGCACGGCGGTAATGGAATTGTTAAGCATGCTCAGGGATTTGGCAGCCGGCTCCCTTTTTAGAAAAAGTGGAGGATGACAACCTGTTAAAATTCAGCATTTGTTTCTTTCGCTCTCTCATGTCCATACAGTAAATAGAAAGGATTTCTTCCTTGACACACATGCGGGTATTGTATAATTACATAGTGTACACAAATTAAGCCAAACGTTCTCCTTTCATACGCTAATGTTTAACTTCAACATACATCCAGACCCAGTAACCTCAGCGACGGTGTGTTCTGTGTTATGACTGGCCTCTGTCTCCCAGCACAAAAGCTACGTCTCTTAAAGGGGGCCGACTTCAGTAAGTGAAAAGACAGAGAGAGAAACGGTCTGTTGTGCAACATGTATTTGTGTGTCTGACACAGGAGGGCAGTCTTTCAAAGCTTCCCTCTGTCTGTAGAGGAGCCTGCTCACTGTTCAGTTGCTCTGTACTCTCAGGTCTTGGCCTTCGCAGTTGTAATGTATTTAATTTAAATAGTTTGTAATAGTGAGGATTGTTTAATTATTTTTTCATTGGAGCACTGTTTCATTCTTTCATCCTCAACAAGAGAGAGAAAATGTGTGCTTGAACTATTGGAAGCTATTGGGAGATGGATCCTCCCAATAGCTTGATTTTTGACTACCCTTTGCTTTCTGCCTTTCTCGCCAGTTAATTCCAAACTTCAGTTCAAGTTCAAAAAGTCACTTCCATCCCCTGTCTCCGCCTTTTGCCACCGCTACATCACCTGTCCCTCCTCGCCCCTTTTTGGCCAAGAACGCTTACAAGCTCCTGCATGACGAGTGAATCGGGTCCAGAATCAATATTTATCCAGGTTGTGCGTGAAGGTATCTGCCATTTCAGCACTTCTCTCCCCCCTTCAACAAACAGCATGCAGCTCTGATGCACATTGAAATTCCCCTGCATGTCCCCCCCCCCCCCTGCTTTTTTTATTCCTCCTCTCCCACCAGCCTCTTCCTGTGAATGTCGGTGTCTTCACTGACTCTTCTCTGTTAATCCCCACTGTGCTGGGGTGGAGGAGAATTTGGTGAGTGGGGGTGGTCCTACAGGGGAAGTGGCGGCAAACCCCGGGAAGCACTGTTGTATTTTATGTGTTGTGTTGAAGTCCCAGCCCCCCCTCCCCAACTCCCACCTCCACCTCCACCCACCATCACCATCACCCCCCTTGGCTGGAGCTCCTATTAATCATCCTGTCAGTCCAGCAACACACACACACACACACACACACACACACACACACACACACACACACACACACACACACTTGCTTTGTTGCCACAGATGCACCACCACTACACATATACATTGTGCAAGAAAACAAACAAATAAATAATGTAGCTGGTCACTGCCGGGCTACAGGGCCTAAAGAGAAAATGAGAGAATAATCTCTATGGAAAACGGTGGAGGAGAGCTGCTGGGATTGTTTGCTACTTGCAGTGTTTGTGCTTCAGTCGCTGAAACCTTTATTGGTCTTTGTTGGGTTGCAGAGTGTTTGTTGCTTTATGGTTTGTTTCCTACGTGATGTCAGGCTCACAGCTTAAGTGTGCTGCTTGGCCCATGTTATTTTTTACTTATGCTGGAAAGTCCTCTGCTCCTGTAGGAGAAAAAGAGGCCAACTTTCAAATGAGAGTACAATACACCGCAGCACTCAGTAGCTCTGGATTTGGTGTTAGTTTGGAGTGCACATGAAGCCGTGTGTGTCTGTGTGGATGTGTATCAGGTTGAGTTTTAGTCATTTTTTGTGATTTGCAGGAATCCCTTACAGTGGTGGTCTGCGTACTTTGGCAGTGGAAACATATTACTGAAAATCACATCCATTTAGCCTGAGAATGTCAACAAGACTTGTGGATTTGGGTCAGAGACGATCACTCAGCTACAAGGAGCAGCTTCTTTACCCGAATATGTTTGAGAGATACAGTCTTGAATATTTGTCATCTATTAACTAGGATCTATATGTCCTGGTTGTCCACGCTACACTTGATTCAGCATCGAGTTTGTTTCAAGACTGGCAGAGAAAGTGCTCTCCAAAACGGAGCCCTTCCCATCCCTCCCGCTAAGCATTTTCACCACTATGACCGTGTGTGTGTTGTGTTGTGGGGCCCCACTGTAGCTGGCTGCAGTGACGTCACTTCCCACATACAGTACTGTAATACATCGGGGCTGTTTTCAGTGGTCGTATGTAGACTATGGAATCTGGAGCTGTTTGGAAGTCTAACTAGATATCTTCGTATTCCTGGGAAGGAATATTCCTTTTTATTGGCTTTAAAGCTGTGAATCATTTATAGACCTTTGGTTTGCAGATGTATTTCAGCTTTACATATGTTGTGCTTGTGCTTGTTGGGTTTGTGTATTTTTATCTTATAATACATATGACTTTCTATTAGTTATACAGATTTTAAATGGGCACCATTCTGTAGGGACTACCATTTCAATCAGTGATACAGTTCAGCTGTCATCCTCATCATAATAAATCTATCTGGTCCTGCTTTTACAGCTATTGTACATGACTGTATATTACTATTGATATAGTGATGGACACAGCCACCTCCATTTCTCCATTGCACCTTGTAACTGCACATTTCCCTAAGCCTCACTGTGTTATCAAAGCCCAAAGAGTCACTGAAGCTGGTGTGACGAGAATAAAAATTCCAGATCAGATCCTTACTGGAGGTGAGAAGACAAGTCTTGGGTTGGAAAACCTTCAAGGGGGTTTGTTTCAAAGATGAGAAGCAGAAATCCCAGAAGGTGGTGTGCTTCAAAGGGTCGCTGAGTTGTGGCAGACGGCTCTCTGGAGTCTTAACCCGCTGCCATGCCAGGCTGGTGTGAAATGGACACTTGTGGGCTCGGCCTGTTCTATCTGTCCACAGTGGTTAATGATAACATGCACAGGCCTCAGCCACTTCATGCTGCCCACATGAGCCTCTTGTAGCCTGCCAAGTTGTGTGTATGTTCTTGGTGTTAATACTTCCGCGCCAGTGGTTGGTACCTGCTGGACTCATTCTGCAAAATACATGTATCGCTCACCAAGTTTGGCATGGGGAATCACTGTCTAGAGCAGCCTTTATTTCTGGGATAATCATAGATTTATCCAATAGCCTTCATCACATTTGCTTACTTTTTCATTTTTTTCATTATTCCATTCATGTACTTTATCGAAATATTTTTTTTTATTTAAGACCTGAAACCTTATTCTGGCTTGTTTTACATTGAATTTGACTGCATTTTTTTAAATGTAATTCAAATGTGATAAATGTTCCCTGTAATATAAGGGACTCAAATATATTTTCCTAAAATATTCATGGTTTTATGAATGTCTATATTTTAATAAAGTCAAAGTAAATCATGGATCTCGGAATCTTGACCAAACCTTGTGAGAAATTATAATTTTGCTATATTTCTGAAATATTTAAATATATTTTAGTTTGAGAATTTATTTCTAAATTATAGATAACTTCCACCTCAATTTTATGATTTCACTTCAGACATTTGAATCATATTGTAATGAATAGCCTTCCCTTTTTATTATTATTTTGCCTTAAGTTACAAACACTGAGGTGATATATTTAAACAAAACGGTAACAAAGACGGGCCCGTAGGCCTTTCGGCCTGCACCACAAAATGTGTGGCCCTTCCTGTAAATCCGCTAAATATTGTTTCCTCCAGTTTGTTACTAAAGCCTGTTTGTTGCAGTAGGCTTTCTCCGTATGCGTCACTGAACTTGAACATAACGTGTGCTCTTTGGCTGAGTTGTAAAATATGACGGGCTATTTTACCCCCGCTGCTCCAAACTAAAAGATTAACATTGAGATTCCCAGTGTCCCAGCAGACAGCTTGATTGATTACATCATATTAAGGTCATTTCTACGTCGGGGTAATTTCCACTCGAGCCTCCCGGCGATTTTTTAATGTGCATTTGTTTGGCGGGGTTGTCGGCTCCTCGCTCCTCTGATCTGCGGGGAAATGGATGGCGACATTAACGAGCGATTAATTAAAAACAACAACATTGATGATGGTGGGACGGGAAGTGGTCGGGATCCTTTGGCGTTTTTTGGTAGTTTTTTTTGGGAGGAACACCTAAATTCCAGTCAGACTTTGCATATTTGTTTACATTTTTGCAAATTGATCGTCGGTCGTTAAGTTTTCCTTTGGACCGAATATTGTTTGTGGAATTCATCCACATGGTCATGCTGTGTGATAATTCGTTGGATGAAATTGGAAATCCAAACATATTTACGGATACCCTGTAATTTTCACTGGTGCTATTAAATATGAATCCTCATTTTATGCAGAATTAGCCAGGAGTTGTCACTGGAAATATGGAAATTTAACCAGTGCTTTAAGGAAGAATGATGGCTAAGATTTACCAAAACTGTGTGGCCAAAATGTTTGAATCGAAATATTCAGGTTTACCCTCCTCTGTATTTTGCATAAATTGCTATAAATTGTAGAATTTTCATCGACTAATTTAAAATCCACCCATCTGTCTGACCAACGCACACACCCATATAGGCCCGTTTGAATCATTTTATATTTTGTCTTCTCTGTAGCTCTCCAGTGCGGGCCTCCTGCAGTGTGTCTCTGTCTGTAGTCGCTGCCCTCTAACCTCTTCATATTCCCGCTATCAGTAGCTGTGGCGTCTCTGACAGCATGTTAACAACACTGCAAAAGGTCCCAAGGAAACGCCTTGGATTAGCGGTCAGATTTCCCATTTCCCATAGACGCACGAGGTCCTGAACCCAATTAATGGCTAATAATTACCAAGGCAACTTCACTGTGACCGCTTCTGGGGACTCCATTAGAGGGAAGGAGGAAGCAGCGGCCTGCTGTGGAGTGCCACTCCAAACTATCATTTTTAAAAAGAAAAATTTGGATTTTCTGATTTTTAAAAAGAAAAATTTGGATTTTCTGATTTTCCACGTCAATTTTCTAATTGACGTGTGGGAAACAACCAGTGGTGGAGATGATTGTTATTGTGTTAATCATTTATCTTGTTTGAGATGTCAGAGCTGCGTTCATCGTTACCTCGTCGTGCAGGCGGTCCCACCTGTACCATAGACTGTAAATACTAATAACATGCATGTGGTCTGTATACTGACGTGTGTGTACCCTGCCTATACATGCGCGCGTGCCTCCACGCAAGTCCCAGCACCCTGCCGCAGCTAGTTACCGTGTTTACTCTCCCATTACATCGACTGTGGCGGAATTGCAGTTAGCAAATTTACAAAGCTCGCAGCGCTCACAAAAGGGTCCGCTGCGGCTTTTTGAAGTTCCCCCGGCCCGCCTCATCCGCAGGCTGGACCGCGAGGTGCTCCATTTCACATATCTAATGTGCGCCGATGTTATCTGCGCGTAACGTCTAATCCAGAGACCCGAAGCCTTTTCCAGCGTGGATAAAGCTTAGGTTTCAGCCGCCTGTGTCTGTGTGTGTGTGTGTGTGTGTGTGTGTGTGTGTGTGTGTGTGTGTGCGTGTGTGTGTGAGTGTGAGTGGGTGGGAGGAGTGTACAGTCACTGCAGTCTGACCACACCAGTCCACAGTGTGATAAACTTCTGTAGGCCTACCCCCCCGCCCCCCATCGATGATGATATTGAGTAGATTGTTTATTTGTGTAATGTTCTGAAATTCACTTAGTTCAAACCATTCTCATTTTTAAATAGTACAATAAATGGTACCTGTATTGTAGCACAACCCCATACACTGTTGCAAGTAAAGTGTAAACAGTTACCTTATCCTCTTGGTTATGATGGAATTTTCTGAAAGATTTTACGCATGCTTTTGCGACTGAAATTTGGTTGTGAATATGGTGTTGGTTTGTTATATTTGTGTTATTTGTATCTGAAAATATATATATACACGAACATGACTGCAATTTTTTTTTAAACGGTCTGGCTGTAGCCTATAGGCCCACTGTCAGTTCAGCTCCGGTGATGTGAAGACGTCGTCGCCTCATCAATATGAGATTAAGGAAGCTGAACCGTTACTTGACGCAAATTGTGTCGCGCAATTAAACTACACGGCCATGAAAAGGCCTCATGTGCACAAGTTAGGGGGCCTGCACTATATGTGATATAGGAGCCGTGGAGACAGTACATACAAACAATGCCGTCTACAGACTTGTAGGTCGAACTATGTCCTTTATAGGCGCAGTTGAGCTGTTTCCAGGTTAAATAATAAGGGCAAAATAATAGGATAATCAAATGAGCCGACCAAACGGCCTTGGCATGTGCATTTTATTTAACTGGATCGTAGTGTTTTTGTTTGTTTGTCACTTTCAGACGATAATGAATCCACCTCTCTTCAGCCTAATTAGACGGAATAATAAACCGGGAGCGGTAGATGATTGAACACGAGTGCAGCAGCAGCAGCACACCTCTCTTCCGGGGACTGAGCCAGCGGCGATGCCTTCATGCGCTCCCTCCAGCTGCAGGACAAAAGAGAGAGAGAGAGAGAGAGAGAGAGAGAGAGAGAGAGAGAGAGAGAGAGAGAGAGAGAGAGAGAGAGAGAAGAAGAAAGAAAAAAAAAGCAAGTAAAGGCAACTCCAAAACGCGAGGTTTTCCTTCCCAGCCGTTCTCTGTTTCCACCAAATCCCGTTAAAGGTCGACGTTTAAATGACGCAGAAAAGTATTTCCCAACGGGCCAGTGTCGGAGAGCAACACTTTTCTTTGCAAGCGTAATCAGAGTTAATTGCTCCTTTAAGAAGGTGTTGCACCATGTGAATTCATTTGTCGGAGCTGATGTGCGAGAAATATTCAGAGGCCTGGCCTGAACCGTGTCGGGCGGATGATGGAATCATTTCGACAAACTGGGGGAAATGCCCCACTGAATGCCCTTTTTCTGCAGTTTTCGCGGTATCGATAGAGCCAATCGATTAGGACAATGGATTATTGATAACTTGTCGCCACGCTCCCACGCCTCCTTCAGACACCGAGGGAATAAACAAAACCTTTGCACACCGCTGCTGTTCTCATAATGTATTATTCGATTATCGACCCGTTTCTCTGTTTTTTGGCACTCTTACCTCCACGCTGCCTGCAAGGCCGCGGAGCTCGTGACTTAAAAATGTAACTATTGATAGGCTACTGTATTTGAACTACATGTGTTTTTACACGAAGTTACAAAGAACATGTTATAGGTCTGTAATACGGTGGCCACCTCCTGACTCTTCACACTCCCTATGGGTATACAAGCACACTTCATACGCGTCCTTGCTCTCTTTAAAGCCAATAAAATTAAACCCTTCTCGCCTCACGATGCCAAGACAAACTCCCTAATATACAGATAATGTATGCTAATTACTGCTGATTATTATTGATTAATGATCACGCCATTCATTTTACTGCAACTCATGGGAAAACATCCCACGGCAATTTGTGTCCAATATTGGAAGGCGACGCGTTTGATTAACTCGAGCCGTTATTCAAATCAATTATTGTTTCGCGTGCATCATAATGAGCAACAAGCTGAAAACCAAAGAAATGTCAGGCAGACCGCGACTTATTTGTAATGGTGTTATGCCAATGTAATGTTCAGCAAAAGCACAGAATATGGCTACAAATAATAATGCAAATAAATAATAATGCAAATAAAAATAATTACTAGTATGTATATGTTGATATGGAAGTACCTATCACATAAAAGTGCGGTGGGATTAGTGTGCAAAGAATGGATCCCTGCCGCTCTCCCAGCAGACTGCAGTTGCTCCATCACCACCGGTCTTTAATAGGCTCCAACATAGAGCCGCCTTTATTCCGCCAAACTAGACGGAAACCATTCCCATATGACATGTGGGCCCAGGCACCACACGAATATGACGACCAGCCTACCACCATCAGTCAAACTGGACTTTATTATATTTTTTATAGATAATAAAATACAAATATTGTAATACCCACAGCTTCTATACCAAGTCTCATTTTGTTTCTTTTTAGAATTCCATATCTCTATAACAAAATATACGACGTTAATTTATCAATACAATATTATTAAATGAAGCAAATATAATAATAATGATGATGACGATAATAACAATAAGTATAATAATAATAATAGTAATAATAATAACAACGATTATTAGTATAATCATAATTATACTAATTATTATGATTATTACTAAAATTAATATCGTTATTATTATTATTATGGTTATTATGGTTTAGCCATAAAATATATTGGGACCTAAAAATTTGAAATGCAAAATAGTTACAATAAGATTAATAACTGTGTTATACAAATTCCATATTTGCCTAATAAATACAGTAAATACCCTAAATTGCAACTTCAATATTAACATATAAGCAAGTAAATATATTGCTGCATAATGATGTACTTCTCTGACATTTGTCTTTGAATAAATACATTTTTCTAAGTTAAAACAATTACCTTGCAGTCTGTCAGGCTTCATCAGTGTGCTGGATGCACGGTGTAACGTAAAGGTGTTCTCCTCGAACAAAAACAAACAAACAGGTGCAAGGCGAAAGTCATACTTACGAAGAGAAAGTGTGTCATCTATCCACCTTCGTTCAGGTGACTTTACGCGGCTCACTGGCGCTAACAGCGAACACAAACACTTCTCCAAGAAATAACTGCTGCAAATTACAAATGTGAACATTAGAGGAAAGGTGGGTTAAAGAAAAGCCTATCGGCTTCTGACCGGTACGGACTCTGCTTGTTGAGCCTCCATGGAAGCGTCAAACGGCTGCTGGCCGCTGCTTGTCCTAAGGGCAACAAGGTTTACACACATACACACGCACGTGCACACGCGCGCGCGCGCACACACACACACACACACACACACACACACACACACACACACACACACACACACACACACACACACAACCGAGTCATAGTCCGTAAAGTGCAACTCCAATCGGGTCTTGCACCTATTACGCCTGCATATGCATTAATGAAGTTAAAAACCTCTGCAACTCGAGCACTTTTTGGCACATCAGCTGCATCAACAGACCTAAAGACAAAGTTTCTGTAAACTCAGAAAGGCAATTATTCAGTTACCATTTTATGACAAAAATATAAATATGATAATTGTAAAATAATATATAAAAATGAAATGATAATAAATGATAAAGAAATAAATAATAACATACTACTACTACTAATATTAATACAAATTCAGCTAAATTTCCAGTTATAATACGACCTTGACCTCACCGTACCTCACTGTGTTCACCGCCGGTTGGAGAAAACCAAGTTCTCGCTGTTAAAGGGGTAAAAATTCAAGGAGGTGCTGGCAGGAGCTGAATGGGGGGGGGGGGGGGGGGGGGGACGAGGGTAAGGGGGTGGCAAGGGGGAGGGAGGGAAGGTGAGATGGTGAGGAGAGAGCAGGAGGAGGAGGAAGAGGAGGAGGGGAAGAGATAAGTGATCTAAAGGGGAGACGATAGGACAAAAAAAAGTGATGATGATGAATACATTGGAAAGTTTTTTGGCCCCGGCGAGGGTGTCAGATTGAATGGCCTGTGCGCATGTGCGAAGGTGTCCAAACTGACAATGCTGGTGAGATGAAGATAGTGTTGTTGCTGCTTCTGGGCTCACGGAGGACGACGAGAGGAATCTACAAGCCGACAAGATGAGATCCAAGGCGAGGGCGAGAAAACTGGCTAAAAGTAGGTCTTCCTTTTCCGCTTCTTATCGCTTTCAGCTGCCGGCTCCAAACTCGTGTTTGTGTGGATGTCCAATGTGTCCCTGTCATTTGCCATGTCCTTAAGAGAGGAGGGGGGCGACTCTTTGTCCACAGTTAACTTTTCTGCTATATTAAAAAAAAAATGTGTCCCGCTCCGGCTGCTCAGCCTCGTTCCTCTGCACGCTGCGGTCTCGTCTTCGCTGGTTCTCCGTGTCAGAAAGTTTCATGTGTGATGGGAATCGCCGCTGGTGCTTTTAGCTGATTACACTCCAATCTATGCACGAGAGAAACACTGCCGTCCGAGTCTGAGCTCGAGCTCGTATTTTTTGCTCTTTTCGGCTGTCGGAGGCGCAGACTCGTTTCCCGAAAGTTACCAAGAAAGTTGTCGAAACGGATAGTAACTTTTCTTTTTTTTTCATAGAGTCGTTCCAAGTCCTGTGAAATCATGTTCCCGGCTTTTGAAATAGTGGGCGCTGTGGCTCTGCTGCAAAGCTCGCGCCGAGCTGAGCGCGCTCGTTCGCTCGCCTACGAAAGGGGAAACGCCAGCGTGTGAATTTAGAAAGAAAGAGAGCAATGTTTTAATGCAGTTTATTTTTGGTCGATCCCGCTTGAACCGCAGAATATATCTCTCATACGGCAACTTTTTTGGTTTTGTCCCGGGGCCCCTCGGACTGCCGCCGACTGGTTCCTCCTCCAGGGAAATGCCAATCAATAATGCGTCTTGTGCAAGAAAGCGCCCATACCACTTCTTAGTGGACTGCTGCTCCCGTCACACGGAACATTCATGTATTCAGTTTTGTGAACACGAGTAGGGCTACTTTGTTGTCGGAAATGGAGCTTGTATTTTTTTTACATTGTGTTTATTGTTTAATTGTGGTTTGATTTATCTTGTCGCCTTCATTTGGACCGTCTTTTATTTATTGTGCATGGGTGCATTTTGTTTTCTACGGCTAATTATGTGGGTCAATCTGCTTTTTATCCACTATTCATTTGAAAGAGCGTTGCTTTATTTTATTTTGGCCTGTTGGCATATACTTTTGTAATCTTTTTATATTGTTACATTTTACTCACAATGAGTTTCGAGTTGTTTTGTGAAAATATATAGTTAATATACAGACCATATTTAGCCGTATATATATATATATATATATATATATATATATATATATATATATATATATATATATATATATATATATATCTGTTTTTTCAGAACATTTTTAATGAAAAATAATTAGTATATATGCCTTCTTCTTATTATTTTTATATCTATATATTTGTTGGGCATGCTTGATTTCATGTTTACAGGCCTTTATTAAAAACTTTGTAACTTTGCCAAAACCACTGGCCCTGTTAATTCAACGTGAACCTTGATCTTTATGCCACATGTAATTCAGGCTTTAAAAAATACTAGTATTTACATATCTGACCTTAAGTGATTTAAATATGTTTGCACAGCTTTTAAAACAAACATGAAACGTGTTTATTTCAGTCGAGTTTGCAGCCTATTTCAGAACTGCTAACTATTCTATATTAAGATTATTATTACATGTTCAGTGAAAAATTCAGCTCACATGCATTCAGATAAATTATAAGAATAAGTCTAGTTTGCAGTCTAGTTTTTGTTATCATTACCTTATTATTCTTGCATGTGCTCCATTATTGGTGCACATGCGGATCAAGTCCCCGGTTAACGGAAGGAAAAGCCAAACTCTAAAACTAAATTGGCTACTTTGGGAAAATACTTAAACAGGTCGAGGATCCTGCTTCTTGCCGGTAATTGCACTTGGTCTCGATCTCTAAACAGCCTTGATAGTCTGTTGATCCGGGTGCTAATGAACTCAAATACCTGCCTTTGAGCTCGCTCACATCGGACCACTGGAAACCTCTGCAGCCCAGAGGCCTCAGATCTGTTGTGTTGCAGCGGCAGCAGAGAGAAATAGAGCAGACATGAAAAAAAATATCCTGTTCTTAACCTTCAAAACATGCAGGCCCACAACTTTTGAATGCGACGCGTGGGAGTGTATTCCACCCTCCTTTTTTTCTGGCGCTAAGGAGAAATACTCTCCTGCAGGCCCACAGCAATATTCACCAGATGCTTTGTCATTTATTTTTAACCCTCGTGTATATTTTCTTCTGTCGGCAGATAGCACACGTACACTTCAAAGTCCACTCTGTAGCAACTTGTGACTCCCGCATGTAGAATATGAATATGAGTGTGCTTTCTTCATTAGCATGCAGTCGTTCTGGTTTGTTTACATCAAACATTTTTTCTTTTTGGGGGGGGGAGGGGTCAGGATTAAGTGACTGTTATTGGGCTATAAAAAAAACCAGACATTACATTTCTTGCTCTGTTCCACGCATGTATTATTGTTTTCTGTTATACACAGTTTAACTGTTGTATTGTTTTTGATTGTTTTTATTTTTTTTATCTGGAACAATGTTCCCTCTACATGAACTGATTATTATGAATTTTAAAATGTTACATTTTATTTTCCCCATATTTTTAATAAAGAAGAAATCATCCGACACATTTGCGCCCTGCACCACGTCTCATTGTATCCAAGCCAAATAAATCGATAGGCAATCCAGCAGAGAATACAACAGCAAAGTGACGATGAATAAGCGAATTTGCTCAAATTGAGTTCATCTATAGCTCAGTCCATATCTGTTGTGTAGGTTATTTCTGTGCGTTACAGAAGGCTGTTTCATTGTGCTATGCTGCTGGGCCCAAAGCTTCAAATTGGTTTCGGATCAATTAAAATGTCCAGTTGAGTGTACAGTTTTCCCCCCCGGTGTTTTTAAGTGCACAGGTGAGACAAATACACACGCGCACGCACACATAAACAGACGCTGCTCTCTCGCTCGACTGCACGCGCACAGCCGCGTAATAACGTCTCCACAGAAACCTAAAGAAATATCATTAAAATAGAAACGTGTAACAGCTTTGCACACATTCGTGGAAACCGGAAGGTTTTGAATCCACATTGATTCTGACCGCAACTTACACACGCCATTGATTTTCTAAACCTGTTTCAGTTACTGCAGCTGGATTATCAAGTCAATAAGTGAAAGCTATAGCGCCACGCGAGGTTTTTTTTGCCAAAATATATTTTTTTCTGCTGATTTTGCACAAAATGACCCCCACCCCTTTCCTTACCCACCACACTGAACAGAATTCACATGGGTTCTGACAGTTTCCGTCTCATTCCCCCCTCCCTCTGTCTCTCTCTCTCTCTCTGGCCTATATATACTAATTAGCAGATATCCTATTGATCTTTGTGTTAAATGCCCCTCAGGCTATTAGATGGACTCCCAGTCATGAACTTGGCCTGGCTCAACAGTTTCTGATGTTTTGACAGAAGTAATAAAACCCAACCCATAACACTTTAAAACCAACAATGGTAGCTATGTTGAACTTCTGGCTAAACGTTCAGGGTCCCGTGCATGCTCCCATGTATTACTGCTATGCAGCTGTAATGTGTGTCAGATAGCACTCCTCCATGTTCACAGATTAGAGCCTGAACATAAAAATGATAGGATCATCAAACGAAGAGGAAATGTAATGTGTCAGTGTCTTCGAGTTTGCAGTTCATTGGCTGCTTTTTATGTACTTTTTTATGAAACTCTAGATGTCCCAGTTTTAGTTGCTTTTATTTTAAAGTTAGAGCATCAGTGAGCCCACAGACTCTCCGCAGCATAAACAAGTTCAGTTACTGCTGTCGCTAATTGATGAAGGCTAATGATTAGCCGCCTGTGCCTGCAGACTCAAAGCAATTTCATTATTTTAATTTGAACGTCAGTAGCGCCAGACATAATGCAAAATGAAAATACCTGTGAGATCTTGATTTTGTTGCTGCAGACCTCTCCTAGATAAAACACGGTGGGAAACCTGAGCCTCTTGTGGTTCCACAGAGCCCATTTGCATTCGTGTGTGTGATGATGTGGATGATCTTAGCAGCGCTCTGGATCAGGAACACCAGTTTTGCAGTTTTACGTCTTTGTCTGAAATGACAGACTGTGACCGCTATGATGATCACAGTCTTGTGAATCTTTGTTTTTCCAGTTCTCAGAAATACTCTTCACCATCCAATCAGAAAGACCACCTGCTTTGCAGTGATTTTTGTAAAATATATTTTTTTTATACATAAACGCTTCATTTACTTTCTTTTAAATGCTGTTGAGGAGGATTTTTTCCGGAGCATTTGGACTGATGTTAGGACCATTTGTGTCAATTTTTGAAGGATTGAAAAATTGTGTAGCCGAACTAATTGCATCAGTCCACATTTGGCACGGCCACATATGCTGCATAAGTGCTTGATTATGGAAGTTTGTGGGATGTGAGTTCCTCATCCCAGTGTGTGCACATACAGGATACAGTTTAGTGTGTGTTGTGAGCAGTGACGCTCATAGTCTTCTTTCCATATTTATTTCCAGGGCTGGTTCTTAATCTTTTTCCAGTGAAATACCATTGCACTGTACCTGTTTAAAGGCAACTGTATTCTCAGATATACAACATGAAAATGAGTTGCGTCATAAACCCCCAAAAGGCACTTTTATTTTTAACTCAGCCGTAAATGTACCTATTTGTAACATATTAATTTGTCGCAGGAAGACCTTGGATAAGTATAGGTTTTGGTTATGGTTACAGTTCAATGGCAAGCCACTGTCAGTTTCAGTAACATATGGTCAACATTTGATTCACATAATATGATACAAATAAAGATGCGTTTTATAACCATATCTTCAAATTTGCTGTGAGAGCCGACTCCAAAGATTGTTCCCCACAGTAAAGTAGTCCCTGTAATGTGGAGGACGGTGTAGTTTGAAGTCTCAGTTCTGCTGTTATTCCTAAATCTTTGAAACAGCCATGAAGTAAAATGTATTTTCTCTTCCACCTATGTGGGGAATTGACTGAAGATTTACTGTACAAAGAATAGTTACTATATGAATTACCTGAATTCTGAAGTTTTAAAGAGGGATGATTCATTTTATGGGAGCATATAGTTCAAATGGGATATTACCCTTTTTTAAATAGTCCATTTTACGACTGTTCCACTGCCAACTTTTTAATGTTTTCTTTCACTATCAGTGACTCCATCTCTCCCCCCTGAAAGCTGTGTGAGACAGTCTTTTATCTCCGGGGAAATGCTTTTATTGTTATTCAGTCAGTTGCTGCTGTAAATATGCCGCCGCCACCGCTGCTGCTGTTTTGGCCATGTGTCCCAAAAGAGACGTCTCTAATCTGGAGAAGTACAGGTGCCATAAAATGTGAAAATATTTTAGAAATGTGGACATTGGTATGACTCCTGAATGAATTCCAGTGTGCCTACAAAATACAGAAAAGCCCTCAATACCCTTCTGTGAGTATGAGGTTGTTATCAATCATTTAGCTTTTTAAGGCATTATGAAATACCTGTGATTCCT
This sequence comes from Cebidichthys violaceus, assembly GCF_023349555.1. Taxonomy (NCBI): domain Eukaryota; kingdom Metazoa; phylum Chordata; class Actinopteri; order Perciformes; family Stichaeidae; genus Cebidichthys; species Cebidichthys violaceus. The sequence goes on from NW_027176816.1 coordinate 9,519,874, forward strand.
CCAAAGAGTCTTGCATCACCCTCCATTGCAACACCTTAAAATTGTTGTTTTGGGGGGAACTTTATTGAATAATCCATATTCAGAATTGTGCTTACTTGAATTGATAAAAGGCCAATCCTCTCTAATTCAAGACGGTTACGGTATCTCACTCTAAATACAAGAGATGGAAATAAAGACAGAGCTTTGGCTTTCGTTCTATGGATTGAGCAGGAACTGCAACTCAAGCAGACTGTTGAGGTCACAGTGACTTTAATGTCAACTGAGACTCACTGAAGGCTTGAAAACATTTCACTGGCTTTCCTTAGCTCTGTGACACATGTGCTTGCACACATAGAAGCCATACATGCACACTAATGCAGATGGATCCTGGATGGACACACACATACACACACACATACACACACACCTTAGTGGTGACAGATTTTTGGGCAATGTTAGGATTTAACCCCAATCAATCACAAACTAGAAAGGTTGTGTGTAAATGTCATCCAAACAGCAGGAGCTGGCACTCTTGGCTGGCTAAATACGTGTGTGTGTGTGTGTGTGTGTGTGTGTGTGTGTGTGTGTGTGTGTGTGTGTGTGTGAGAGTGAGGCTGTGAGAATCAGTGCGTGCACCATACAGTTGTTGGAGGTCCCTTCACTGTTCTGAGCTTTGACCTTGGCACAGCAATGGGTGGGCACCTCTTACACCTGGACACAGGCACCCACACACACACACACACACACACACACACACACACACACACACACACACACACGTTTTAGCCCCATGCTTCCTGCCTGGTCTCATGCTGGCGAAGTCAGATTTTGAGTTGACATACAAATACCATTGCATTAAGCTCTTGCACATGGCTCTAAATCCCATTCATTCCAATGATACATTGACCTCACATTATCCAGTTGGCAAATGCATGCCTCTTTCTGCCTCGCACCATGACCTCACTCGCCATGTTTGTAAAAACACAGCCATCTACCGATCGTTTGGCGGCGGAGACTGTGGCATGCCTGAGAGACTTTTAAGATGTATCCCTGATGTTTTCTTTTTTAGCAGACCCCTGTTCTTCGTCTCTCCTCATACCCTCCGTTTTCAGCCTGCAGATGGGGGCAGGGTCTTGTTAAAAATAGCAGCGGCATGTGTTGGCGAAAAGGGGGTTCCAAAAAAAAAATGAAAAGCCATTACACTGCAGCTAAATGCATTTTGTCTTGACCTGTGGCTGCTTATCGAGTTACGTCCCTCCACTGCCGGGCCGTGTCCAGAGGACTCCATCCAGCTTCTCAGGGCTAAGAATACACCACGACTGCTGGAGTCATCCCATAGGAAATACCTCATCCTTACTTCTTGAGTGTACTGATTAACGCTAAATAATTATCTCTCTGTGTGTCTGATTGTGCACCTCCCGCTGTCAAACAGTGTGTGTTGTTTGCAAAACAAGGGGCAAATGTGTCGAGTCCCTAATTAGCGTGTTTTAGCAGCCCTCATGATTCCCCCTTGCATTGTGACTAGTCTTATCTGGGTCTAATCCCGATTTGTTTGGTATTAGCCCGCTCACTTTCTCCTGTTTCTCTCTCTTTCCTTTTATTACAACATTTGTCCTCACCCTGCTCTTTTCCTTTCATCCAATTCCTGAACGTCCTGTCCTTTATTTTATCCCTTCTTTTGTTCACGCCGTGTTCTCTGGTCTCCGTACAATTTTGGCATGAAGACAAAATTTCTGCGTAAAATTAACGAGAGTTGGGCAACAATTTAGTATTATTATTTTTCAACTTTTTCCCGCAATGGCATATTGTGATGTAATGACCTTATAATCGTATTTCTGCTGTCTACATTAATAATTCAGAGGAAGTAATAAAATAATTACTAAATTAGTTGTTTCACATGCACAGTTCAGTCTAATGTGTTACAGTGGAAGTTCATTGGTTTGAACTTGATTGAGAATTGCTATATCATGATATGTATTGACTTTGGAGTCTTTTCCTATTAATACTGACCAGCATTAACATTAGCTAATGCTCTCAGCTGGTAGGCTGAATCTGTCTGATCAATGTCTGTACAAAAGTAAGCGTTGAAGCTAAAAGTAAATACAGGAACCCTTTTGACCAGCTGACAAATACATTTGGTTATCAACACACATGGTGAAATGTGACGCTTTATTCTCAGGGAATAGCACTCAACAAAACTATTTATTTTCCTCAAAAGTTTTCTTCTTCTGCTTTGTTCCACAACTTATAGCTCATCTCTCCACACACACACACACACACACACACACACACACACACACACACACACACACACACACACACACACACACACACACACTGTCCAGTCCCAATCGGGCACTGCTGATAGTGGCTCATCCTGTCCAGATATGATAAGCAGACAAACTGCTCTGTCCCCTGGGCTGTTTGTCTGTTGTGTAGCAGCAGCAGCAGCAGCAGCAGCAGCAGCAGCAGCAGCAGCAGCGTGGCTCTAAACTTCTTCTGCCTCCCCTTTCATCAGACCGCCAGTTCTAAGCCTTGGCTCCATCTTCACTTCTATCTCTCCCACTCCTCCCTCACCGGCCTTCTCGCTGTGCTTCGTCATTACCACAAAGATGGGCAGGCAGTGTCTCATTAAAGCGGATTAGAGACATCTCCGCGTCTCACGGGGGCCGAGCGGGGATGTTTCTCTTCTCCAGTCCACCCCCCCACCCTTTTTTCTGTCAGAGATCAGGTTCTTTGATTTGGCCAGATAAAGACCCCTTTCATGTTGGTGGGGACGGTTAGCGATTACACTGTCAGACCCATCGTTTTGGTGAGTTTGACAAATTTGCCGCGCTGGGTGGGGCGGCAGTGGAGATTGTGTTGGGGGGAGCAGTGTACAAGGAGATTCACCGTAATTGAGCCGTCATTATCCAGTGACCCTGCACCAGGCGCTAGTGTGTAGGGCTCACCAGTTCTCTATTTGTTTAATACTTGGCTAACTTTCTTTGTGAGTATGATGGATAGAAAGAGAAGGAGGGAGAGGGAGAGAGAGTGGAAGTGGGACACCAGTCCCCAGATGAATGCCTCTGCTTATTTGACCGCCTCTATTGTGCACTGCTGTCCATGAAAATTGGCTCCGCTACATCACTGCTGCAAGTTTCTTTTCTCACCCAGCTCCTCCCTGGTGCAACATAATTAGGCCCATATCACCGGCTGCCATTTATTTTCATACAAAATGAAAACTGGTGGCATGTTGATTACTGAACTCCCCAGGGACAAAGGCCCACTATTGGTGTGGTTTAATTTCATTAAGTAGAGTGTGGTGCACAGGATAAATATATTAAGAGCTCACTCTCATTGCAGGCCCTCCATTTACCTCAGCCACTCTGTATGCTAAACAAATCCTTAGGTGTTACAGTTGTGGAATTGCAACAAATCTCCTGAAATTGTTTGGCTTAAATGAGGCACATTTCCATGGAGTTGATACTTTTGTTCTCTGATGGTTTTCTGACCTGTTACTTCTTGTCTGATCTTGTAGTACTTGTTAAAAATTAAGTACATCTTCTCAAAACACATGATCAACTGTCTAATGTTGAAGTTGCTGTATTTCGTCATAATATACTTAGAGATACTTTTATAGGTACTGACTGTATATTAGAGATGTGGGTTAGAAAGATGTCCGGTGTGAGAGAGGTCTTTCCCTGGAAGGATAGTGTGGCTGTATTAGCCCAGAGATTTTTATGAAGGAAGTCAGAGCTCTCCTTGTTAACCTGGTGTTAGATTGGATGTGAAGCGATGAGTAAGGCAGAATGTGTGTGTGTGTATGTACACTTGTTTGTGTGTGTGTGTGTGTGGGTGTATATGTGTGTGTGTGTGTGTGTGTGTAGGTGTTGGACGGTTCTTGGCTAAAACATTTCAAGATGGCCCATTAGCTGGCGTAGGCCCATCCCCTCCCGACACTAGGATTCCTCTGTGCTGACCCCCTCTCCTCCACCTCTCAGCCCCTCTGTCCCAGAGGCCCCTAGCCTCATCCTGCCAAGTGTACGGTTCCAAAGTAACGATGAAGCTGCCTGCGTGTGAAAATATTGAATTGCAAAAACATCCCTGGGTGAGAGGGTGTGTGAATGGAGCTTTCAGCACCGGGCCCGACCCTGGCCCTGTGCTACTGACTGACGGACAACAAATGGCATTTTGTGTCCAGAGAGAGAGAGAGAGAGAGAGAGAGAGAGAGAGGGGAAAGAGAAGAGAAAAGAAGAGAAGAGGAGAGACACAGAGAAAGTGTGTGTTGTGTGTGTGTGTGTGTGTGTAGGGGGGGCTTCAGTCTGGGGCCCTATATGCAGGTCTGAAATGCCTTATCACATGACCTGTCTGACCTTTGGCCCCCACTCAGCTAAGGCTGTCAGGCTGCTCTCCAACGGGGAGCACAAAGCCTCAAAGGCCACCATTCACCCCCACCCCGTGCATCCGTACTCCAAAGGTAATAGGTAAAAGTAATGTCAATGACCTCCACTTTCCCTCGCGCTACAGGAGGGCAAAACTCTTAAGATTCGTTGATAATGTCAAAGGTAGAAAGTGGCCATTTTGACTCCTTATCCACTGCCTCTACTTAGCTCCCGCGAGATGAAATACAAAGCAAACCGCAACACCTCTTTCTATGGTAGAACTTTTCTTTTGGTTATAGAGACATCATGCGTCCGAAACTGATGGGAACTGAGATGGAAAATGAAAGAAATGTTTAGAAAAAAACGAACTAAGTGTTGTTTTCAGTTGCTATGCTCTGGGAATATAGTTGTGTAACTCAGCGTTCTGTGTTATCTAAGTATGTGTGTGTGTGTGTGTGTGTGGGGGGACATTAGTGAATTTCTGATGTCTCAGCGGACTGACAGGGTCACAGTATGACCATAACCTCCTGTCCCGCTTTGCAACCCACACACTGGCATCTCTCTCTGTGTCTCTCTCTCCTGACCAGTCCTTGGATTCTTTCTTCCCTTCTCTTTTTCCCCTCCTTTTCTGGAACACTGGAGTTTCTCTCTCTCTCCGGTCTCTTTTGAAAAGATGCGGCGTCTTTGTCGGGCCTGATAAAGGATGCCATAGTTCCCCTTTTCCCCTTCTTTGTGGCCCGGGGCTGGCGGCTCCTGTAGAAGTGCAAATGGTATCCTCTCGGAGGGGCTATCCCCGCGGGCCCTGGAGGGCCCTCTCTCTCCTCCAGGCTTGGCTAATTACCACCCTGCCCCCTCAGCCCCCACCAGCTCCCTGGTCCCTGGAACCATGGACGGCACATTCCCACAACCAGCACCTGGCCTTCTTTTCTCCTGGCCCGCTTTGATGGCTGACACCCCAGCCTACCCCTCCCTCCGTCCTCATCCTCTTCTTCTCTCCGCCCCACTACCTCATCTCCCTTTCTCTCCCACCCTTTAACTTCTCTCTCTCTCTCTCTCTCTCTCTCTCTCTCTCTCTCTCTCTCTCTCTCTCTCTCTCTCTCTCTCTCTCACTGACTCTCATTACTAGAGGTTTTAAATTGCATTCTGACCCTGACAAACTGCTCTTGTTGAAAAGGGAGATGTCTGATAGGGAGGGCAGCGGATGTGAGCAAGAAATGGAAGAGACTACAGAGGCAGTGGAACGTTATGTTTGTATCTACAGTCCATTATATATGTGATTGTTTGTGTTTGCCGAAGAAGTCCTTAACCTATCACAAAACCCAAATTGCTCCCTAAGGCGACTGGATGTGTTAATTTGAAAAAAGTACATCTAGTGTACGTATGCAGTTCTCACCCTAAATGCAATCACTTGTTTAACATGTTGTTAACGCAGGAAGAAAAAGGTGTTTTTCTCTTAACATTAAATATTTAAACTCACTAATTGATATGGTTGGTACCAATGTTGATCTTGCAAAGTTAAAAGAGAGACAGCAGAACATTGTATTGCAATCAGAGGTCTTTGGTTTATAAAACTTGACCAGTGGTTCATGCAGATTAAGTTGAAATACTGCCACAGTAACACACACACAGACACACACCCAGACACAAATATCTAATTTAGTTGCATATTTGCGTTCTACTAGCCGTAGGCCTAATCAATAACCTGCCCCTGTGGATTTGACCAATTCATAGCTCGCCTTTGTGCAGTGTAGCGATCCCAGCGAGGGCATTTGGACAGCTTTCTGAGGAAAACAAATAGCTCTATTACAAGCTTGCGTCTCTGTGATGCTCAATGTCCCAAAGGCAAAGTGCTCGGCCCATATCAGTCTAATTGTATGTTCTCCACGCAGGAAAAAAAAGAGAGGTTTTCAGCACAACACAGGTTCACCTGGCAGAGTCCAGACAGAAGAGTGTTGCGTTAAATATGAGAATGAGTATTTAAGAATTATATTGTTTGATTATCATATTTAGATATTTGCAATTTAAACTGGTTAAATAGACTGGATCTATACAATAAGATAAAGTATCAAATATTTTAGTGATTCAACTTTTCTTGTTGTGTGTAGGCTGATTGTCAGTCTTCCATGAGTTTTGTAGAGACAATATTAAAAGTAATTTGCAGTTTTTATTTTGACTATTTCCAGTAAAAAAAACCACGAAATAAATCCATGTTCAGCAAAACCGTGGTTGCATGCATGCCCTGTGTTGACTCCAACACAACGTGGACGGAGGCAATGGGTGCTACTGTGAGCTGCACACACCCAGACCAGTTACACAAGTGTAGCAGAGTTTGGCTTTGGTTTGTAAGACTGAGACTACCTTAGTAAGTATACAAACAACATTAATACTGGAACACGATTTTTAATTCGTAGGTCAATGACCCAGCAGGCTTAAGAAATGCTTTAACTAGCTTTTAATGTTTTATCTAAGGAGATATAAAAAGATGTCTGTAGCTCCCATCAAAACTAAAGGTGACGATGTGTTAAAGCAACAGCTATTGTGACTTTTGTTCTTAGTTTTATAAAGCACAACTGTTTTAATCCTACTTCTTTTCAATGATAATTGCATCTTGTCTCAAACGTTGTCTGCCATCAAGTCTGGACATCGTGAGTATCTCTCTGCTGCTGCCATTTCCCAGCCACAGCTGCCCTTCCCTGTGCAGTTCACACATCATCACCTATAGGACTAGGATGATGTCATGAACTGGGCTGCTTCTTCCTTGTCGGTCTCAACCGTAACGACCATCAACTGGAAGTTGGATCATCTAGACATTAAAGTGAAAGTCCCCTCTCGGATATCAATTGGTGATGTTTGATGTTGGTTCATTTGACAGAGAATGTGCATGAATTTGCCCCCATTTAAATTAGTCCCACTGCTAAAGAAGAGCATTAATCTTGGGCCACTGAACATGTCTTGTGTCTGATTTGTGCTGTGGACGTGGTGGTGCTGTCGGTGGATTAATTAATATCTTCCTCCATACTATGATGGATTTCTTTCTGTATTATTGATTAAGAAAATGGTGACTTTACAAAAGCATCGCTGGGCAAGACATTTACCATTTGTGTTTTTATAAAAGTTGAATCAGTTGATTTGACTTCAATCATCTAAATCCTGAGAGGGCATATTTAGAATTTCTATAGTCTGATGTGTCCCTCCCTCTCCAACTCTCTCCTCATCAAGTCTAGCCACATCCTCTCTTTCGAGTACAGAAAAGGAAAGAGGAAGAAGTTTCTGAATTGTGTTTTATGAGTGGTTAAAACTGCCACTTCTGTGGTTTTTGTCTGTCCGCGCTGACCGTTCAACTCAAAGTTCCTGAGGTTTTTGAGACATGACAATTTAGCTGTTTTAATGGGGAGATGTTGTTCCCAACAAATGTTAGAACTCTGGGACCTGCATGTCATTGGGTGGGGGGACTGAAGACATGCAGCTTTACTGTTATTTCTTTTTTTTTTGCGCCACGTTGGCTTTGGGAATGTGTTTCTCTTCATTTCCCTGAATGCTGTAAAAGCTCACTTGGATGGCCGCAGGGGCACACACACACACACACACACACACACACACACACACACACACACACACACACATGCACTGACAGAGGCATCTTGTTTTTCAACAGTACTGAAGAGCAGTAAGTGTTTAAGAATGGGACGGTGAAGCAGTGACAAAGCAAACAAAAGAGGCAGGTGGGTGAGGCTGCTGCTGGCCTGTCGCCGGCCTTGGTTCCATTTCAAAACTGTTGTTATTTTACACATTTCTACAGACTAAAACTTAATTTTTAACTGTGAGGCAAATAATTCTACATTAATATAATACCTATGTACAGTAATTTAAGATAAAATAGCAAATGTCAGTATTCAAATCCCCAGGTTTACACTTTGCCTCCGACACTTTTTTTTCTAATATAAGAAACAGATTCATGCGTCCCTCGACACTCTCCCATTTTAATTAAAACTAGGTGTGAGGTTTGCAGTCCTGTCTTTTGACACCTCGCTATTTATCTGTCGGACGCAGGCACAGGGCAGGACCCTCGGAAAAGAGGGGCAGATTTTTGTTTTCAGAGAACTGCAGGGAACTTTGATGCCAAGTTCCTCTGCAGCGAAAGGCAAGGCCCCTACGCAGCACATCTGAGAGTACTTTGGTGAAATAACAGCAAATGTTTGTCTTGTATTGTATGGCACGCTGCTGGAGGAGCGCTAAAGCCCCTTCTTCCAGCGCCTAAAGCACCTCTTAATAAAATAGTCAAGAATAACTCCTTCACCTTAATCTTCCCCTCAGATTACTGCACTCAGGGCGGGAAATTAGCAGCAGGCCCATGCGCTTCCCTCTTTCTTTGACACTGTTACATCTTTATTTGCAAGTGCCTCCCTCTTCTCTTCTCTGTCCGTCGCCACATCCCTCCCTTTGCTGCTTTTTCTTTTTTGTTTGTTTCCTGTCTTTCTCTCTCTCTGTGTGGTGGGCCCGATGAACTCTCCATGGCAGGGGGGAACAGCATTTTATTGGGTCAGTATTAGAAGCAACATGTGGCTAATGGGTGGTTGCATTTTCCATGGTCTGGTCCTCATCAGTGCAGAAAAGGGGCCTAAACAACTAAACATGGCCGTTGACAATTGATACGAGCCCTTTTAAGTGGATCTGCTCGGTGTAAGAGGGGGTGGGGCAGGGCGTGTGAGAGTCTGTATGTGACTGAATGCACGCATGTGTGTGCACATTTGCCTTTGCATGTTAATTAGGATACCAACAGACGCACACTCTCACATGCGAACACACACCGGCACAGTATCCTTTGGGGAGCTTACAAACAAGAATGTGTGTTGTCCCCGGTGTCCAGGGGTGTAACCCACACCTTGAGTACGGTAGCGGCGGTAGCTTTGAGCAGGGTTCGACCCACAGTCTGATCCTCGTAACCAGAACTCTCCTTTACGGCTTCCTGTCCACTTGGCCCAACTTCCCCCTTGCCCGCCTGCCATCTGGGTCTGCCGAGAGAGACACACACACACACACACACACACACACACACACACACACATGCACACATGCACACACTGTACACACACACACACACACACACACACACACACACACCTTTGAAACCAATATCACACAGAGGAGACGCGATAAATCTATGTTCTCAACTTCTCTCCCTTCTCTTTTGTTCTAACATAAGGAATCAAACCCTGTTTTTTTTTCTCTCAAAGCACTCTTTCTAACAATTGCGTTTTTAGTCAGACAGTAGAGCAGAGTTGAACGGTTTACATCATTCTCTTGTACGGGTGACCTTATTTAAACGATTTTAATAACGGATACAAATATGTCTGAAAGGTAATTTGGGATGGGAAAATGATGCAGGGTAGCAACCACAGACAGATATCAATCTCCTCACAATTTTCACTTTGATTCTGTTTAAAGGACTTTGAAGTTCAGTTGTCCTTTGAGTCAATATCGGATGATTTCTGAAATGTTTGCAGCTTATATGCGTGGCCATCTTGTTGAGGCTTGGGTTGATCAACATCCAATTTGCATCTATTATAATGCTCAGGAGCCTGAGATCAGCCTGATATCCTTTTGTGAAGTGTAAAGATCGAAGATAATTATGTCCTGGTCAATGTTAAGGCTGCTAAATAAGTAAAAAACTAAATAAAAGTGTAGCCATTTCTTCTTACAATGCACATTTGTAATACTGTTTTCAAAAGTAACAGCAGTACTCAATTTTAGAAATTATTTTTCTGTTCATTATTATTAGATATAAAAAACATAGCAGTGTTAGCATGACTTAAACCCTTCATTATATTAGCATTAAAGCATTAAATTAAATGTGGGTATCTAAATGAAGTACCTGTGGAAATAGCATTTTTTACTCTGGGTTTTCAGTATCTGGCGTTCTGGTCAACACTTTGATCACTTCCTCCGCTCTTTATACCTTCATTGTGTTCAAGATTAGATCACACCTACACACACGCATGCACGCACGCACGCACACACACACACACACACACACACACACACACACACACACACACACACACACACACACACCACAGGTGGTAGGGGCAGTGTCAGGTGTAGTGGGGGACAATGCAGGGATGCGTAGCAGTGAGCCAACACGGTGTCTGTGACAGTGACAGCGGCAGTGCGCTCCTCAAAGCTGCTCCACTCCTCTTTCATCACCTCCTGTCACAGAGTGTGTGAGGAACATCGCAAGCCAAATAAATCTACAGTGCCTGGAAAAAAGAGACTGTTTTGACACTGGTGATGTAATTTATCTGAGATCAAATGTTTAATATAAAAATATATGAAATATATATATATATATATATATATATATATATATATATATATATATAATTTGTTAGTAAATCATATACTATATATTTATTGCTTCCATAAGAGTATTTGAGGTAATAGAAATAGTAATTTCAGTTGTCATTTTATTTTCAGAAATACCAGACAAAGTTGGCCGTAGTGAAAAAATATAATAAATTATGAGTTAAACCTATAAATTGACAGTTTTTAATTATTTGCATGAGCTACTGATGGTATGCAGGTATGCAGAAATTGCTTTTTTTATTAAGAGGTTTTTAAGAAATTTAGCTATTTGCTATTTTGCTCATTAAAGACAAACACAAAGAAACTGACATAATAAAATTACGAGATTAGACTGGTGACAGCTGTTATGAATTATGAATATATTTTGAATGTAATTCAGAATGCAATGACGGTACTGATAAAAGTTCAATCAAAAGTCATCAGTGTCATGGATGCTGTAGTTCATGTATCTGATGGAGGTCACAATTCTTGGTTTAACAGCTTACTTAAAGAATCTGCTCCATGGAAATCTAATTTAGGTGGCCGCAGAGACGGTGGGAATACCCGATGAAAGTGGATGAACAGAATTGTTTTCACAGGTTGCTCATGAGGGAATAAGCAGAGTGGGAACGGAAAAAGACAACTTATTTATTTTCAGGCCCGCAGGTGCCCGCTCCCAGCTTATTGGTTTTTTGGATGACTCTTTTACTCTAAAGAGGGCAATTTATGTCCCTCTCTCGTCTCCCTCCAGAGGCAAGGGCTGAAGTGGCTGGCTTATTTTAGCGGGGTCTCGTGGTCTTGACTTGTGGTGACATATTAATTGAGGGCTTCCTCTAAAGAAAAGAAAGTCCAGTGTCACGATTGGTCCGACGTTGTTTGTAGAGCGTCGAAAATTGGTCCTGTTTGGCTGGAAAGCTCTCAGGTGTTTATTTACACATTTGAATGTTTCAGATGGCAGCTGGCTCTCTCCCGCTTTCTGTATGTGTGTTTGAGTGTCTCTGTGTGTACGTCTGGTTACATATGTGCTGTGTTTGCTCCCATATGTACATGCCAGCTGTGTCGTGCATGTTTGCATGTGAGAGATAAAGACTGGCGGTGGGGGGGAGACAAAGGAGAGGAGGTGAGCGAGACAGTTTCCTCAGCTCACCTGCCTCTTCTTGAGTTTCCACATAGCTGCTTGTCCTTGCTGTCCTCTTTATCCATTATTGACCACACTCATTCACACCAGCCTCTAGAAGTCGTTACAACGCTACGGAGAAGAGCACATTTGTTTTCCCAACTTTTCTCCAAGGATTGATTTATACCATTGGTGTGTGTGTGTTTGTGTGTGTGTGTATGGGTATGAGCTCATCAGTGTGCCTGAGGTGACCACTGCAGAATATAAACTGTCCTCGGGATCATTTACAGATTTCTAAATTGTTTCCCCAGCCCTGTTGTGAAGTTGAACGCTAGGTCCTACATTCAGACACCCTTACACTGCACGCACACACACACAGACACACACAGACACACACACACACACACACTAAAAATACGTAGACCGTACATTTGTAGTTGATTTTCTTAAAACCCAGATGTAGTAGCTCAGCAGTTTAGCGCAGCCAACGAGTGTGGGGAAGTAACTGCTCTCATTGTCTTAGCTGGCATTTCTGTGAAGAGGAACATTAAAATAACACAAGACCTCAACAATTTAGTCAGTTGGAAAGCTGGAAAAGTACACATTTGTTTTGTATTTGTTCTGGAGAGAATACCTTGTTTTGGGAAAAGACCTTTATTTTCTAGCTTCTGTGATTGGAAATGTTTTTGGAAGGATCCTGGGAGACGTAAGAGGAAGTACATTGTGGTGTATTTTACAACTTGGGATGCACTGTGTGAGTTTTTGCATTGATCTAATGCTGTATGGAGTAAAGACACTGTGAAGCTACATTTTGGACACAACATTTTTTGGCTTAACTGAAATAAAAACACAATCTTGTCCATACACAAGTATAAAAAGAGAGAAACAGGCATGTGCACATATGCACATACATGCACAGTCATGCCCTGCAGCAGCCAGATAAACAATCCAGATATTTTAGCTGTCTTTTAATGAAGTGAGACTGATCTCTCTCTCTCTCCCTCTCCCTCTCTCGTTTTCACTCTGTCTCTGCTCAACTGAAGTATCAATAATAAGATTTATCTGTCTTCCCCCGCAGCCTTGATTCAATTATCTCCATCTCTCTGCCTCTTTCTCTTCCTCTGGCTGCCTTCCTATTTGCCCCTCCGCTGTGGATCCGTTTCCAATTGAAGGCAGGTCATGCTTTGTGTTTCTATTTGTCATGACAGGGTTCCTTAACGAGTGGAGGCTCCCTTCCACTGCGGCTTAATCTGATCTGGAAAGGAGGGAGGGAGGGTGGGATGGGGAACAGAGAGGTGGGGGTAACCAGGTAAAAGTGGGGTCACAAGTCGTTTACCTCCAACTCCTCATTGTCTGCATTTCCCCTTTTTTAGGAAAATTAGATTTGTGTGATCCCTCCTCCTCCCCCACTTCCAAACGTGTGTTTCGTGTCCAATCTGAAGCCTTTGAAGTTTGAAGAGTCCCTTGCCCCTCCACACGCCCACCTCAGCCAAAAAAAACCCCCAATACCCCCACCTTGCTGGCCTCCACCTACTTCCAGACATACCTCATTACCTGAGGCTGTATTGGAAGAAAGAGTGGCGGCTAATCAAATTGACTGCAGGTTTTCTGCGATCAGAGGAAGTGGCGACCATTGAGGGGTCACTGGTTCAATGTTAGGCCTCAGGAAAATGTCATGAAGTGGAAAATAATTCTCTAAGATAATCTCAAGAATAACCAGCAGTAGCTTTTCATTATCAAGTCATGTTATCCTGTAAACATCAAATGTTGATATGTCCAGTTTTTACACTGATTTGGAAAAGTTGTCTCATTTTACAAACATACGTATTGTTATGGTAACTCTGCTTCTTCTACTGTAGATCGAGCATCACCACCATGCTGCAATACGACATCCATTAAATGCTTTGCTATCATTACTGGTGCACAGTTCATTATGTATCTATCCTCTTAAATATACTTGCATATAATTAGCTAATAAAAACGCAATGACTTACATTTCATTTTGCTGAAATTTCAGAAAATACCTTAAAACTTCTCTAAACTCGTGAAACCACCGGTTATTTTAGCTATGTCCCATCAAAACAGCCAAAGGGAGAGCGAGCGAGGTACAGAGTAAATTCAGAGAGACAGAGTTGAGTCTGTTTACAATTGGCAGGTCTGGAGTGTGAACATCTTGGGGTGAGCCTCTGGCTAATTTCACAGAAGCTGTGAATGAAGTCTTTCTTATGGCCTCCGCTATGCAAATGTCTGCATGCATACACACATATGCAGTAAGTGTGCACATGCACAAATTGCCTCCTCCCTCAGAGAAACACACACTTGCATTTACACACACATCACTTGTTAGTGCACATGAAGGATGAGGCAGGACAGCGCAGCTGTTGAAGCAGCTAAAGGCATTAGCTGGTACAGTTCAGCAGCTTTGCATTGGCCCAGTGTGTGTTTGGGGGGGGGGCTTGTTTTAGGGTTGCTAGCCATTTGCAGTGCTCTTGGATTTCCACAGGGAACACAGGGTATGTGATAGATACCAAGCATCTGTCCTTTTGCTCTGCGCCGGATGGGAATCCCCCAGTTTTTAAATTAGTCAGAAGGAGGCTGGATGTACATATCTGTTGGGTGGATTACATGCGGAGGAAAACAATCTCAGGACTAAGCTCAGTGCTAGACATCGTCAGGAGAAATCTGTGTCAAATAAAAAAAAGAGTTACCATGTGCAGCTCTCAGATGTAGTCTCACATACATTTTTATCAATTTAGTATTCAAAGTGAGCTGCTGACAAAGAATAGGCAGATAGAAGTTCAGCTCAACAGGACACATGGATGTCGGTTGGCTTCGATTCTTGTAGGAGTCAAAGGTGACTTTTAAGTTACTTTCCACAACCACAAGGCCACCCTGATGCCACATTTCAACACAGTGATGCCTACTGTGTGATATTTCCATACGGGAATAATATGGCTTCTGTTAGTGATGAACATGATCCACATCAATATCCTGGATGGAGTCTTTGTGTGGCAGCCGTCAACACCCTCATCCACAATGGCTGTTTCACACACACAATAACTGACATATTTATGATCTGTGTTGGAATGACTGTAAATTCATGAATTGTTCCCTTCCACAGCTCAGCTGTAAAAGTTGGCCAGTTTGGAGTGCTCCAAAAAAAGCAACAATCACAGGAGCATTATTATTCTTACAGCGTATTGTTGAACCGGCCATTCACGTTTCACAAATCAGCAGTTTTGTCCGTTTTCATTATTTTATTTTCTGACAGACAATTGCAACTGAAAAGAAGAAAACATCACTCAGTTGTATTTGTCATGAATACAGATGTTTTTCCTTCCTGTGGTTGAGATGATGGCTTCTGACCTTTCCTCAGTGTGTATGAACTTGCCTGCCCTTCTCTGGCTCTTCCTTTGGGGTTCGCACACACATCGGAGTAGGACTCAAAGTTGTGATGAAGGCACCAACAAGTTTTATATATGTGTGTGTTGGCAGTGGTCATCATCGGTGAGTGTCCTCTGGCTCTGGCTCTTGTGTTGACCTTTCACCCAAATTAAACCTCTGCAGTTCTCTCCCTCTCCTGCCTCAACCTCTCTCTGCTGCCCACTGCCAGGCACTTTTGTTTTCACATGGTCCACTTCTCAGGGAACATGCTCATATTTGTGGCTTTCGGGGTTGGCAGCAGAGTGTGCTGCGCCTGTCAAGTTCTTTTTTTTTTTCTTCACTCCGACTTACCCCAGCACCCAAATTGAACTGTTGAGTCATTTCCTGTCATCCCCCTTCAACCACCTCCCAATCCAATATTTGCCAATAATGTCAAATGTAATTGTAGTGCATCATGTCTTGTAGTATGTCTTTTCCTCTGTATAGTAGTTGCCCACGATGAATGTATAAAAAGAGTTTACCTCCAAAAACATGATCACTGAAAACCTCTCGAATCCAGATAAGAAATTGATGGACGGCTCATGGAGCCTCAAGCACTTTTGGCTCCTCAGAAATACATTTGTTTAAATGACCTACAAAGCAAAAGCAAACATTTTGGTCTTATTGAGTACCCGCAAAACCGTCAGCATGAGCGCATGGTTAGAAGAATCCTCCACAAATAGGCCCGGGCTCATCCAAAGCATGTCGCTGGATGTGAGAGAGAGAAAGAGACATGCAGAAAGAAAGAGAGCGAGCAAGATGGTTATCTGAAGTGAGGTCAGAAATGAAACATGTCATAGCAAATTAGAGCCATGTTGTTTGAATTACTCCGGCCTGTTCCTTAAAGAACTGTCTGCCCGGTGGAAAAAAAAGAGAAGTGGGCAGAGAGCGTGTATTGAGTAAGAAAAGCAAGAGACAAATGGAGGAAGAAATGGGAAAAAGAAAGACACCAGCGGTAATTTACAGTGGGAGCAGAAGAGATAAAGACATATAGGAAGATATGAAAAGAAAGAATAACAGTGCAAGTTAGCAAGAGAGAAAACAGAGGGAGGGAGAGAGAGACTTGACATAAAAAAAAAAAATGTTTTCTCTGGAACAAATAATGTGACTCGGGCTGAGTCATGGGCCTGCCGAGGAATGATGATGATGATGATGATGATGAGAAGAAACCTTGGACTCATTCCGGCTTCGAGCTAAGTTTGGGGCATCATTTACCAAACTACTGGAGAGGGGCCCCTGCCTGTGTGTGTGTGTATGTGCAATAATAACCACATTCTCTAAGCATCTTCGGCCACCGGGGCCTGTTTTTATAGCTGGGAACAGGGATGGGCCAACACTCGTTAGGAAGACTATTTCGGAAGATGGGAGGGAAAAAACGGAGGGCTTCAGAGGAGAAGGATGACCAGAAGGGGGTGCGCAGAGGGACAGGGAGCCCGCAGGCTCGCAGACTGGCCTGTACAATTGCGACGTGTTGAACAAGAGATGAGCTGCCTTTCTTTGGGAAAATGGCCTCTGAGACCGAGATCCGTGCAGGGTTCCCAGAAAGTGTTTCACAACTCTGAAAGACTCAGAAAGCTTTTTGAACAGTGACAAATGGAAAGGCTAGATTGTTGGCTGAAAAATCATCTGATCGAATGTATCCCCCCCCCCCCCCCCCCCCAAAAAAAAAAAATCTCCTTACGTAATAGCCGAATAATTTCATTTGTCTTCTCTTGTTTCCTTTTGTCTTCTCTACTTTGTTTTAAAACGTCACATTTTTTCATCTTTCACTTTCCACGAACACCTTCAAATGCGTTACTCTATTATCCATATAATAAGCAATTACATGGATGTGGGTGTCTCTCTTTCTCTGTGTGTGTGTGTGTGTGTGTGTGTGTGGGAGAGAGAGTTGGAGAGTGATATCTTGGTTTCAGCATATTGTGTAGCCACAAAAATAAAAGTATTTAATGGATGCAAAACACACTCGTACACACACACTCACACAGAAAGGGAAAGAGTGCAAGCAGGGATAAGCTGAGCTGGTAATCTTCCCTTCAACAAAGGAATGCATTTATGAGACACGTGTGTTTGTCATTTTGTGTGTGCGCCTGTTTGTGTGTTAATGTGTGGGACTGTGACTGAGTACTCGCCCCGGCCACAGCGCAAGTATCTCATTTTTCGTTTGTATTGTGTACAGCAGTCCGTCGCGGTGCAAGTCATGCCACCGTAAACACAAAGGGGGGCAGGCGTCTTTGAATAGAAGCAGTGTGCGTTGGAAGACATCAGGCGGTGAATCCATCACGTTACCACTGACGGGCCCAACGATGGGAAATAAATATTTACTCTAAGCTTCCCCAAATCACATCCAGAGATTTCTCTCTGTTCTTTCTGTCTCGTCTTCTCTTGTCCTCAGTTACTATCCCTCTGTATTTCAGTCAGTCCGTCAAGCTTTTGCTTTTTTCCCCTTTTCTCTTCTTCCTCTTTGATTCCTTTTTCTTTATCGTTATCCCCGACAAAGCACACGGCAGAGCAGGGGCCCATGCAGACGTGGAACACAGGTCATGTTTCCACTCAAGCACACACACACCAACTCACACAAACGGGGGTACAAACATATACACAAACATGCCCACCACACACACATACGTACTCACACACAAACACACGCACAGTCAGCCTGAGATATCCATCTGGGGTTTGTCATGTCAGACATGGCCCATGTCTCTCTCTCCTGTAATTATGGCAGTATTTATTTTTTCAGATCGTCCCGCTGGGTTAGGAGCGTCCCGTTGAGTGGTTTGAACGTTGAAACACACTCTGCTCAAGACATCCAGCTTAGCAGAAAAAAGGGCTCGCAGTACATTGACTAGAAATTGGTAACCCATAATTCAGAGATTTAATGTAATGTGGAGGAAGTGTGCACGTTTGTGTGTTTGTGCATGAGGGTGAGTGCAAGTATAGGAAAATGCAGATGAGACTGTAACTTTTCACAGCCGAGTAAACGCTCGACAGATTGAGTCTCGCCATTGCCAAGAGAGTGAGATTTGATATTATAATGTCTCATCGCCTTACATAACACTTATGACCCACCCATAATGCCTGGCTGACTTTGAAACAACTTCTGCATTTGTAATGTATAAATTCAGAGTTGTTGCCTCACACAAGGTGGTCATGAAGAGCACCTTGTTACCAAGTTAAGATATATATATATATATATATATAGATATATCTATATCTATATAGATGTAGATATATCTATATATATATATATATATATATATATATATATTCAATTTAATTAAATTTAATTTCATTTCATTTAATTAGTGTCACATCATATCATTGGTTTAAATTGGTTAATTTCAGGTATGATGTGTGCATTAAGACATCACATTCCTTTTTGTACGATTAATCAAAACAAATATCTACAGCTTAATTGATAATGAAACTAATTGTTATTTTCAGCGCCATATATTTTTATGTTTTCATTCTTCATTATTGTCTTTCGGCAACTGCAATTCTTATATTTTTGCCCACTTTTTCATCACGGAAGCGTAGTGCCCACCCTCTGGTTCTCCTCAGGTAAACACTGATAGCTCTGTCAGCACTGTTGCCGTTGTCTGCACTGTTAGCTGCGAGTCGGCAGCCCAGCCGTCGCCATTTTGAGATCTAAGTGGAGTTTCGTGTTGAGCACCTTTAAAGCTGTGTCTAGTGATGAAGCTTCATCCCGTCGTCTGGAGAATAACCATAAAGTTGAATAAACACCTCTTAAAACTGTTTCAGCAAAGGTAGGATTTATTAAAGGCTATTAGATTACATTCACTGGTGCAAGTAACCCTGTCCAAACTCCACCAATCCCCAAATTATGGTAAATCCTGCCTATCTTAAAGATAAGTGTTTCTTTTCTTAACCTTTCTCTTTTTCTCTGCACGAGTCATAGTAATGACTGAACGTTTGTGTTTGTGGGGATGTCTACTCAGCTGAGGGGATTCGCCCTCTGTCCTGATGGGCACTCTCAATGAACTTGGCGCTCACGCCACCTTTTTTACCACTTCTGGCCTCCTTTCACTTTTTCTTCCCTGTCTGTCTGTCTCCTCATTTCTCTCCATCGCCTTACAAATCCTTCACCCTCTCACTGTCTTTTTATCACTTTCCTCCAAGCTGCCTTATTCCTCTCTTGACAAAAACACAGATGAGTCCCCTTGAAAAAACCCCAAAAAACAACAAGATAAAGATAATGGCAATCGGCCCGGGGTGCTAATCAACGACTATCGTGGGAAAAACGCAGGAGGACAGGGGTGGTGGTGGTGGTGGAGTTGGTGGTAGGAGGAAAACCAGGCCCATTGTCCTGGGGAGATTAAAATCCCCGAAAAGGCGGCATTGTCCACCGACGGGGATAAATCTTCCTCCTCCTGTCACTCAGGGGTTGAATTCAATTCTCCTCAACCCCTCCTAAAAGAGAGGCTTATCTCCTGCTCAATAGCTTGTTGCGCTACAAGCCAGGCAGGAATGCACCAAGTTGTATCCCTGACACCCGCTCACTGAGTTAAAAAGGAATTAGAGGTTGGGGATGG
Organism: Cebidichthys violaceus; assembly: GCF_023349555.1. Taxonomy (NCBI): domain Eukaryota; kingdom Metazoa; phylum Chordata; class Actinopteri; order Perciformes; family Stichaeidae; genus Cebidichthys; species Cebidichthys violaceus. The sequence goes on from NW_027176816.1 coordinate 9,539,652, forward strand.
GGGGTGGGGGAGTGAGTGCCTGAATTGCGACCTCTACTTTGCTCGAGGATGTGCGCTGGGAGGCAGATTGAGGTGCCGATGGAAGCTGACAGAAGAAGAGGGGACGAGAGAGCAGGATTGATTGACTGCTGCCGGCGGATTGAGGCCAGGGGAGAAGAATAGTATCCTGCTCAGTCTGCTTTCTCTGGGGCTGCGAGCAGCATGGTAAACTGCTGCCCCATTGGAGGACGGACAGAGGAACCCCAGTGGAAGAAACCTCTTGGGAGCTCCTGGCATGCGGTCTGGATGCCACCTTACAAACTCACCCCCTCCTTCCCTTTCTTCCCTTTCCTTTTCCCCCCTATTGCTACAGCAGCATCTCTGTAACTCTAGTCCAGCATCCCCAGTTGCTAAGACCCACTGCTTCACAACACTTGGATGCCCAACACCCCCTTTCAAACAGATTCAATTCAGACCCCCCTAGTCCCACGAAAAGGGATAGACAGAGACAGAGAAAGGATGGTTGGTAAATAAAAAGAACTTGTGCAGACTCGAGCCCATAGTCCTGCTCTGTTTGGCCCAAGGAGAAAAACAAGCCCCGCGTCCCCATTTTTCACCCCTTTCTCTTTCACTCTACCCCCATTGGAGCTATCTCCGGGAAGAGACACAAAAAGACAGAAGAGAGAAAGCGAGATACATGGACGGTGAGAGAGAGAGAGAGGGTGAGAGATATCGATATAACATTCACTGAATGCCCCTTCACTTTACCACTCCTCTCCTTAGAAAACGCTGAAAACAAGATTTTCCCCTCTTTTGGACTCCCTTGCCCCCCCCCCATATCCTCCTCCTGTTGCCCCTTGTATGAAAAAACAGGATTTTTCCGCTTTGCCACCAATTTCCCCGTTTGTTCTTTATGCCCTCTCTGTCCTCGCTTTCACAATGCACCCCTCGTTCTCCTCACCCCCCATTTACTGTGATTTGGCTCCACTTAATGACGGGGCTTACACCTGCTTACAGGATTAAATTAATTAGCACGAAACTGGGGTTGGTGGAGAAAGGGGGGGGGGGGCCAGAGGGGAGACAACAACAGGGGTTCAGGAGAAAAGTACAGCAGGAAGAAGGCACAATAAAGAAAGGACCACTTGGTGGCTGGTGCTGGGCCTCATGTTCTGCCGGATGCTGGGGGTGGTAGTGGGTGTAGGAGGGGAGGTGATAGCTTGTTTTCAGTAGAGGAAATGGGGTTGGCCAAAGGGACGTGGAGACCTGGGTTGTCGGTTGGTGTGTTGCGGGGACAAATGGACTGCTGAACATTGTTTGGGTGTGCAGGGTCAGAGGTGACAGCCGCCATTGTGGGGACACGTCTGCACAACAACACCACTGCTTCTTGTTCCTCGTTCATAGCTCCTTCTTTTCCTGTCTGCTGTTGGAGCAGAACAGAGCTGATCTGCACAGGGTACCAGAATCAGAAATACTTCTAATTGATCCCCGGGAGTAGTGGTTCCCAACCTGGGGGAAATTAGATGAATCTAAGGGATGACTAGGGGGAGAAATGTCTATTTTCTGTCTTTAATCTTTGCTTTTTGCCCTGTGAAATACAAAATAGTTTGACCTCATACAAGAAATTCTAAAAAGACTGAATTAAATAAGAGGCATCAAATACTAGAAGATAAGTGCTTTACCATTGATTCAAGCATGAAATTACCATCAAGATTCACACTTTGCTTTGTAAATCCTCATCTAGCAGCTCACATCTGAATAAATAATCATCCATCCGCCAAATGTCACCCACTCTGCAGTCCGTTATGTGATTACACATTTTCGCTTTTGATTGATATGAGTTTTATAATGTGTTCTTTATTTAGACAGGGGTCTATGAAAATGTACAGGCCTCAGCCTTGCCCAGACAATTTTTCCTTGGGCTTGGCTGTCCTCTGTCATCCGTCTAATTTCTCGTGACCTCAGTTATCTCTCCGTCCCTCTGTCTCTGTCCCTGTTGAGCAGCTAGATGTGCAGTTTGGAGGCTGGATCCATCACGATAAGCACTCACAGATGGGCTGCTAGCAAACTCGTTTCAGAAGTTTTGAACGATATTGCACTCCATCTGTATGTCTGTTGACAGAAAGACAAACTGTCTGTATTGAATATGGGATCTTCCTGGTGTCTGTCATCAATGCCATTTCGGCACACAAACTGCTAAGACCTTTCTGGCAGCACATTTTAAATGGGAGGCATTTGGATAACTCTGGCAAGCACTTAGACATAAATACAGTATAAACACACAGGGTTGTCATACATGCAGATTACAGCAATAGTCACATAACTGGAGGATAATGTGTCATACTCATGCCTATCAATAGTCCTTGAACCTCTACCTATTCTCTCGCTGTCTAGATGAGAGACTGTCAGCTAAATGTAATGCAAATGTTTCCTCCACACACACACACACACACACACACACACACACACCCACAAAGGGGACCTAGTTGATAACAGATGTGGCGTGGTCCGGCTCATTGCGTGGCAGTGGTCACTTCAATCCCTTTCATATGACAGTGATTAGGCAGGACGCACATAATGCTTGTAGATCCCTGCACTGCCTTCTGACACACACACACACACACACACACACACACACACACACACACACACACACACACACACATAAAGGCCATGACACACACATACACACAGACTCCCCTCCGACCCCCACGCTCCCTGGATTAGCACATTCCGTACCTGTATTAACAAACAGCTAAGCTAATTGCGTTCCGTTATTAGTGTGTATTACAGAACACTTTCTTTGTGCTTTAACTCTGTACTAGCAGAGTCGGAGGATTGCTGCACAGTTGGACTGACTGTGGGGTGTGTGAGGAACAGATGCAAGCACTGGTGTGATAAGCAAACTATTCTCAGGAGCATTTGATATATGCACAATACTGTGTAAGACAAGTTAATGTTTGCTTTCTTTTTTAAAGTTATATATAAACACATTTCTTTGACTTTGTCCAGACAGTGGATACAGAGAGTTGCACTTGTTGAGCAGGGTGGTTGGGATCAGGGGCTTTGCTTGCCTACAGGAGTGCTTGTGAGTCTGTTGGTGTGTCTGTGTGAGAGTTTACAGCTGTGACAGCCGGTGACCTTGCCAAATCGGGGCCTCATGCTGATAACACATTGACAAGATACTGGCAGACAGTGTTGGAGGATTTTTCACCACAGCTTTTTCCATCAACAGGTGAAGACCGGAGGCAGTAAAAAGCTGTAGAGGAGCAAGGTGAAATAGTGGCGTTTATTTGTATGAACGGTAGAAAAGGTCTACACAGGGCCCTCACTCTGAGACAATACATTAAAGTAATAAATGCAAAACATTAAGAACAATAAAAAAAATCCCAGGACAAGCTCATTTAGGAGGAAACACTGTGATCCACACGGGTTGCAGTTGCAACTAATGTTTGCCTCATTACAGAGTAAAGCAGATTTGACAATGATGATCAGTGGCCTGACTTTGTATTTACCCTTGCCTCATGAACTCTCTTAAAACGTCATTCTGGTGCCTTCTCCCTGTCTTATTCTCTTTTAACACTTTTCTATTCTTCCTGCATCAGTAGGATCCGGGAGCACAGAGTTTAGATGGTTCATTGGCTTCCCATTCCCTATCCCCCGCCGAATGCAATCAGCAGACACCGCTGGTGATAACTTTCACTCGTACACTTTTCCTCCTCTTATCTTCTTGTCTTTGCCTCCCTCTCTCTTTCTGTTCACATCCCCTACATCCCTCTCCTCTGATTATATCCTGCCTACCTACCTACCTACTCTGTTGGACAAAGGTGGCCGAATGAATGGCTGTTCGCCCTGGCGTGATAAATCACATGCTTAAAATTAACTTTCATTCAGCAAACAGATTGTAAAAGGAAAGAAAAGGAGAGCAGGAAGGGGTTGGAGGAAGAGAAAGAGGCCCCTGCTTTCCTGGGAGCCTTGATGACGGATGCAGAATAGAGAGGAGAAATCAGAGAGGTGCAACAGGCAAGATTTAATGAGACACAAGATTTTACTGCGCCCACATACCCTTTTCTGCTCCCTACACCTTCTATTGTTTTTTTGATGTATTCAATGGACAGTGCACATTGATGAACATCTCCTAAAATGTGCCGCATGGCGTTCAGGCATCTGTTTGCCTGTCGACTCTGACATGATCCAACTGATGTCATTAAAACAACAAAAGTAAAGGTGGCTGCCTCCAGAACAGCCATTTGCCCCTGCCACGAGATAAATCACACACTCAAATTTAGCATCAACGCAGGGGGCCAAAAAAGACTAAAGCAACCAAAGGCCCAATGGCATCAAAGCGATTAGTGCCTGCCCAGGTAACCCCCCCTTATTCTGCCCCACCCCTGTCCTCTCTCCTCTTATCAGGCTAATTGAAGACAAGCTCTTTGAGACGAATGCACAATAGGGCCAACGGTAGAGTGGCATTTGAGACTCAACGGGTGGACCGGCGAAAAGGAGATGCCGGAGTATTCTATATGCGCCCCCACCCACCTCCCCGTCTAAACCCCTTTCTCTGTCTTTCTTTTATCCCATGGCTCTCATTCACTGCCCTGCTTGACATAGCTCGACCTCTGAACCCAGAGTTTATGAACTGAAGCAGCAGCTATTTATTTGGTGTTGAACTAATGTGTGGCCGTACAATTGTGTGGAGATTTGGAGCAATGTTAGCATTGTGTTTGAGTTGCTGTGTGCTTGGATAAGCTGCGGGTCGGCAGACCTGGGTGCTAATGCCATTTCAAGACCACTGACGACTGGGGTTGAATTGTCATCTGTCAGAAGAACTAATAAAGTTAAGGCAAAATTACATACCCAAAAGTTGTTTTTTTCAATCAGGTTATTCTTCCTCCAGGAGTGCTGTTTTTTTGTTTGTTTCCAAATTCTAAGAGCAGGTGTTTGCTTTCTATCTTTAGGTTGATGTAAGCATATTGCAGGCAAGGAAAACATGCAAATAGGCACCTGTCTTTTTGAAAAGTGGAAGGCATTGCACCATTCTGTCACTTTGAGAGAAATGCAAGCCTCCACCCACTGAGCAAACAGCGGTAATCTTCATAGAAAGATCAGTCTTCATCATTCATAGTTCAAAGGTGAGATTGTCATATGCTCCTTTGGGACAATTTATCAAATCTCCCTGTGCTGTTTCGAACCGCGTACATTTTTTATCCAGCAATCTAGTTTGATAGATATTTCTTTCTGCTACACTTTAGAAATTCAACATCTAAATATGGTTTTTTTTGCCACCCACTCAGTTCTTTATTGTCTAAAGGTGTAGCTTGGGATATTAAAGTTTTATGTTTTATGTTATCCTGATGGGGAGGTATTAGGATATCGACAGTCAATGATTGCAATGTCAGTGCAAGTTTAACAAATGCTGACAAAAAGCTGCAGCAAATATCTTGAAACCATAAATATGTGGCTAAAACCTTACAAGGATATTCATCGACAAAAACTTTATCCATAAGATGGGTGCCTTGAAAAGTCAAAGTCTCAGATTAACAAGCCATGGCCTGTCTATGTGCTAACTGCTTGTGTTTGTTTGTGTGTGTGTGTGTGTGTGTGTGTGTGTGTGTGAAGGGAACAGGTTAGGTTTTGAAGTGGTTGCGTTGTAGCAGTCTCTTTGGAGGACATGTAGCTCCAAGCAAACACAGAGCTCTGCTTAAACAAACAGGGGAGGACAGGAGAGCAAGACTAATGATGGGATCCACGCAGCTTACATACACATGTATAGACACACACACACGTACACAGGTGCACGTATACACTCACAAACTCACTGGAGCAAAGACGAGAGGAATTTGTCCCCGGAAGAGGAGTGGTGGAGATAAACCGGTGATCTGTGAAAGAGGATGAAAAGAAGGAAAAGTCACATCCCACCTCTCTTTATTCACTCCTGGATGCCAAACAGAGGAAATATCTTGTTCAACATTCAAATGCATTTTATGATCATAGACTATTGTCCATTTTTGGGTTACGCATTTCAATTATAAAAGCGCTGTGTTTTTGATGCTATGTGCTCAGTGTAACTGTGTGCGAGCGTGCATGCGTGTGTCGGCACATGCACGAGTCCGTGCCTGCATGAGCGCCCTGATGGCATTGTGCAGCCGAGTCCTTGACAGAAGTGAATTAATCAGACCCCTCTGGCCCATTTGTCTCTATTTGGAGGGCTAATTGGAAAAGAAGCAGGTGTTAATAGAGAGAGGAGAGAGCCACGGTGAGAGTGTGTGGATCAGCGTGTGCTTCTCGCGTGTGTGTGTGTGTGTGCATGCGTGTAATGGAAGTCTCAGAGCTAAGTTAACCAGACTTAATTAGGCTTGTTCAGGCTCCAGCCAACCTTACATCTTTCTTTCTCCTTATCTGAGGTGAAGGCGATGCAGTGAGTGAGAGATGGAGGGATGTAGGGGGAGGAACTGAGGACTGCAGTCGGGCCTCTCTCACGTTGGTTGGCTACGAATATAAAACATTCGGACTGAAGTATGAGCATGTCCACACAGATGCTGCAGTAAACCTACACAACCACACAAAAAGATGAATTTGTGATGCCGCCTGCTGTTTAGAGTGGGCACAATGTTTTTGAGTCTAGAGGGTGGGAAACGCCGCTCTGCTCTCTGCAGATATTTACCTCCACTGCTGGTGTCTGGAATTGTTTGTTTGAGATGCTCAATTGCGAGTGTGCAGCAGGCCTGTGTCCTGTCCTGCGGGTAGCTGGTGATAAAATTTGAACCTGTTTGGAAGCTCAATCAAAGGCCCCACTAGCTCGTTAGCTCCCTTCATATTTAGCTGTCTAAGTGATGTCAGCAAGTTTTAATGGACGGCAGCTTTTCTCAATTACGCAGGAGGGAGACAAGCAAACTGCATCCAGTGCTGTGTGTGTATGCGTGTGTGTGTGTGTGTGTTTGAGTGTGAGAGAGAGCGTGTGTGTGTGTGTGTTTGATGTGGTGTTTACTCAGTTGAAAGCTGTCTCCTGTGTGGTCTCCCCACAAACCTATCCCCCTCCAGATCACACACACGCTCACCTGAGGCGGTGTATGTATGTTTGTTGTGCGTTATTGTGTGTGCATGTCTTCATGGAGACGAGTAGGTGTAGGATCCACACGTGACGCATCTTTATGAATTTTTATGGTCTTCCCACCGATGCCCGGGACACACATGTGCGCGCAGACACATAGAGTCAAACACACACACACACACACACACACACACACACACACACATATATACAGAGATTCAAGACGTAAACATACAACAAAATCTTCCATAATATTTAGATATTTCCCTATGCACACAACTATGCGCACCCCCGTGTATATACACACAAAGACATTGTTCTTGCTTCTTTCCGCCTGGCTTCATATCTGTTTCTGTTTCAGTCTCGTACACAGTCAAGAGTCCGAGTATACAGCCACTTTAGTGCTTCCTCAGTCAGACAACCAATCCTCTATCCATCCATCCATAAGGTTCTATATCGAACCCCAATAAAAACAATAATACATTTATAAAAAGTCATCCATCTATCTTTATATTTACTCAACTATTCTCAACAGATTTCTGTAAGGAGACAATAACGCTATTCTAAATCATCCATTCATTTATCAGATCAAGTGTTTTATGTTACAGCCTTTCAGTCTTTACAACTCTCCCACACAACTCTCATTATTTCTCACTGCTTCCTCTTGAATCTCTCTCTCTCTCTGTCCATCTCTTCATTCCTCCCTTCTCTGTCTGCCAAAGTTGCTTGCAGCCACCTTTCATTGACACAAGCAACAAATCAGTTGAACTCAGGCAGTACTTCATTGACTGGAGTGGAGAAAGATGTGAAGGAGTGTTATGTTTACTTATGTATGTTATTACTTATTCATTTATTAGAGGAAAAGTTTTGTCAAAAATGTTCAAAGCTCTTATATACGTGTGTGTGTGTGTGTGTGTGTGTGTGTGTTAAAGGGTGTGTTAATGTGGCAAAATATGCATCTATGTGAACATTCTGCCCTCCTGAACCTGGGATGCCCCCTGACACAGACACACACACACACACTCATACACACACACACCAGTCAGAGGTGGGATGGCTGCAGGCGGGGAGGCAGGTCGGCAGCGATTAGAGGGGCTGTGTGTGTAATGGTTGCCATGTGAGGACCCATCTCATCCACCATTACACACACGCACACGGCGCCCACCTCCCGAATCCCTCCAAGATACCGTACACTTTTAAAAACATTAGCCACTAATGCTTTAATGCCCTCGCATCGGCGTGGGGTTTGACTGGAGCTAAAATGGCAGACACAGAGGAATGCTGGCTTGTGTTTGCTTAGTGTATGAGGAAGGGCTCTGGCTTACTTTTGATTCAAACATGATGGAGCTGTAGCCCAGCTGCATACTCCTCAAAACACGTCATAGACACAACTTTGCAGTCAACTAGTTTCTATTTGCTTTTTATAATTACTTGTGTCACTTTCAATACATTGCGCATACTGAACAACCGTTTTACTTGGCTTGGATCGTTAATCACAGGCTTCCATGCAAAATGTCGACCGGTGTGGATATTTACATGAGAATGGCTCGGCCATGCTGTTGGGCCAGTAATGACTAACGAACACTGGGCATGGCTAGTGGCCTGTCTCTGGAGCGTGCCAGGTGTTTGTTTCTGGCCGGGCTGCATGAAAAGCAGCGTCTGACCTTGGGACGGGTGGGTGAAACCCGAGTTTCCGCGACTGCGTCGAAATGTTGGTCACCTGACAAAGTCCGAAGCTCCTCCCCTGTGTGCCCTCCTGTTTTTTGGCTCTTGCTCCCCTCTTTACCTGACGCTCTGCCCTCCATGATGTCAAACAAAAAATAAGTGGGAAAGTACCAGGGCCCTCTTCCGGAGTCTCCTCCCTCTTCTCCTCCCACCTCCACAGCAGGCACATTCAGAACCTTTGGCCATTGGACACTGAACAGCTTCCTTGTCTGTGAGCTTGCTGAATGTAAACACGACCAGAGAGGGCGCAAAAACAAAAGTGTTATTGCGAGGGATTCATTGTGTCAACATCTTAGCTGGTGAGCTCCACAAGGAAACAGGGGGCACAGTCTAGACTATTTACTGACAAAGGGAGCATTTTACAAGGGAGTTATTTAATGTACACTTCACCTTTACGTGCACCCGGTTAACTAATCAGTAAAAGCAACATTTTTGTCACGCAAGGTTGATGAGATTCTCCCCTCAGGTTTCTTACAGTGATGCCGCTGTGCGGATGTGTCACGTTCCCCACACAGGTATGAAAAAACACATTGTTCCCCCAAGACTTAGTTAGGAGGGCAGGAAATTGATGTTGAAAACAAGGTCTTAATGCTTGCCCCTGTGAATATTGGCATTGAGGAGTTAAAGACCAAGCCTTTCAGGTGGCCCTTTAGCTGGTGCATTTGCTAAACATTGTTGATCTGTTCCAGTGTTTCCCCGTAGGTTGACTCCTTTTGGGCGGCGGATAGTCCACCACACCAAATTCCGTTCTTAAATTTAACACTTTAAAATGTATTTATCACTTTCAAAAATATTTATCAGTTATTTTTCAAAATCCACATGAACAACTTCTCGCATTGGTTTAGTTAGATGCATCAAACAACACTTCTTTAAAAAGAAGATATGTCACTGGATGTCAACTACATACCAAATTGAGCACAAATTGAGCACACAAGGCCAAGTTGCCTCCGAAGATACTCTATGACTGGTTAATGACGAACAATGATGCATTTAAAAGTATATATATTTTTTTTAAATGGAGTCCGGCGCAGTGCTCACTCTAACACCAGACTACATTACATCACTTCGTCTAGCAAACTTCACAGAGAACAAGGAGGCCAAAACAGCTTCATCGATCTGTTTTAACCCTAGCTCAGCTAAAAACACATAAAAAAACGAATCTGTCAGCACGTCAGCGTGTCGTTATCTACCAAGCCTTTTTTAACAGTACCAGAAAACGTTATCTTTATTTCACCTGTCTCTCCTCTGCTCCTCTCTGTTTGTGTGAGAGACTAAGCATCGCACTCGGTGAAACACGAGAGCAGAGGATGTTAATGACCATGTGAAATTTTTAGCAGTGACATAATAGTGCAGTGGTGGTGCATTATGATATACTGTATAGATAAAACACTGTTTTGCACAAAGTAGCATGAATGCTTTTCTTGAACTTGTTTTCGGAAGGCAGGGCAGTGTGGTAGATGTCAAGAGAGAAAAGATGTATAGAGAGAGAGACCCCACCTGACCTACGAGACACTCATCAGAATGAGAAAGATGTGAGTGAGAACCGGCAGAGAATAAAATGTCGTTATCAGTGCAGCATGTTGTAGCTCTCAGCTAAACCGTGAAAAGTAATTGTATTGTAAAGTAATTGTGAAAAAGTAATTGTTTCTTGGATCTTGATTTGGGGAAATGGGTGATAATGAGACTGCCGGTAAGTTGGCACTTGATTGCTATTAGCTAAATCAGAACGAGGTTAGTAAAGACATTAAAGGGTGCTTGGTCAGTATGTCAATATAATAGACCGACTTCTCCTATAGCTCCTGTTGCTACTAGTGTGTTTATATTGGAAACCAATTAGCTCGCACACCCATAGTTAAAACGACCACAACCAAGTAGAAAATCTGTCCGTTAGCTGTAGCGTTCATGCTAATGGACTTAATCTATTTTGATTTAACATATTGTTGTGTGTGGAGGGCCAGAGAGGAGAGGGATGATAATGTTTATGTGTGAGAGAGGGATAAAAACTAAAAAATAGATGAGGTCAACAGCAGAGATTTGGCGATTCGTCCCATGTGATCAGTTTTTACTTCAAAATGTTATTCACTAAAAGATTTAAAGTTGCGTTCTTTGCATTCAATATTTGCTTAGAATTCAATTGGCTGCTTTTCTCTGCAATTTCCCGTCACATTTTCTGCATGCAACTTTTGATACATTTAGTGAATTAACTTCTCACCTCTTCTGATCTTTCTTCGGTGTGATTTAATCTATCACTGTGAAACCCTTTGCATTTAAACATTGGCCAAGTAGGGATCAACTTGATCAATATAGAGAGAGCTCTCTTTCCCTCCTTCCTTGTTTGGCTCTCTTTCTCTCTCAGCCTCTCTCCTTCACACTTGACTTGTCTCCCGGGTGTAGCAGATTAATAACGCTAGTTCTTTCACCATTCATTGGAATGCAGAAGGAGAATAGAGGTCCTTAATGAACTGGGTGGCCACAACACCAATTAACACAGCTTTTAATTATGGCTCTAATCAGAAAAGCTGATGGCGAGAGCGCCTGCAACCGTGAATATACGAGCGCCCTGCTGAGACATGCAGATGCACACGAGCACATGCACACACTGTGTTTGCTGAAATACAAAAAAGGGCTTTATTTCAAGAATCGCTCATTCCTTACCCAGCCTCCCTACTCTTTTATCTCCAACTCTACTTTATTTGTTGTTGACCTTAGACCTGTCTGATTGAGCTAAAGAGGGCTGAAAACATATCTGGCCCCCGAAATAGCCCAAACACTTTTTATTTAGAATCTCTTAGGCAGCTAGTCAAGGGTAAGCTGCCCCCTTCCAAAAACATGAAGCAACAGAAAGAGAATGTCTACTAGAGTAGTCTGCCAACTTCCCAAGCTGAGGAAAAAAGTTGTATTTTTATTATGAAGAGAGGGCGCTGACTGTTTGACTTGACTGAGCTCAGAGAAAAGTTAATTTCTGTTACAGGGAAACATAGAGGAGACATGCGACATGCAGCGGTAATAAAGTTGTTAGCTTGAGTCCTTGAACATAAGCACTTAAAGACAATTTTGTCTTAGAGCCTATTGCCTGATTTGAGATTCACGGTTTCAGCACCTGTTTTAGGAGGGGAATGACTGACAGCTACAGCTTTATTCTAGTAATATGGATGGAAGTAAAGCTCTTGAGAGTGTAAGTGCTGTTCTGGAATCAGTTTGACTTCATTTAGATTAGACTCTCGGCAGGACCTGGAAAGGAGGGACCTAGATAAGCTATCTTCTCGCTTTTTGGGAATATTACAGGAGAATATGTCATTTTTGGCAAAGACGAGACAGCAAGTATAGTAATTGCTGCCTCAACCCATATGCGTTTGATTAAATGTAAGAATTGTGAATGTACTGTAATACTTGAGCGCACTGCATGGTTAAGTGGTGAAGTATGAAAAGTTAAAACACAATGCTCTATGGCAGAGGAGGTCAAACTTTTATCAAGTTTCCTGTTGAGCTACAGAAAGTTTGCTAAAAGCTTTGAGAGGGTCGGTGTATTCCATTTCAGGCGTAGATACTACCGATGCGGCCCTCTTTCACCATCTAGTATGTTACTGCACGATGCTGTGAGGGTCAGGATAGCCACGGCCATTTGGCTCAATTATTTCATCACCTCAAAGGCCTTAAATGTGGGTGTTTCCTTGGCAACTTGGTCCTGTACATGTGTTGTGTATATGGTTTTCCCTGCAATGTAAGCTGACTTGACGTACATGCGTATGTTTGTGTGTGTGTGTATGAGCCCAAGTTGTTTTGTAAAATGATGCCATATAAGGTCTTGGATCAAAAGCTCACTTAGAGGAGTCGAGAGAGAGAGAGAAACAGCGCTGAGCTTGTCTCATTTTCATCTGGCTGAGATCTCTATGCATTCATGCCAGTTTTTTTTCTGTGATTCTCCGTCCTCACTATTTTCGTCTCATTTTGCATATTCACTGGGAATTGTTAGCAAAGCTCACCTACTGTTTCTAATCAGCTGCCGTTGTAGAGCGCAGTGCCCCAATACCAGAAAATGGCTCACAATACACACACTAGCCATTTGAAACATTTCTATGAATGCCTTTTCCCAATCCTCGCCTTATTCTATCTCGCTTCGTCTCAACACTGGCACCGATATATGTAGATACCCACATCCAATCTTGTGCACATACAGACAGCAAGATAGCATAGCAGACAGAATTGCATTAAGAATGACAAATAGAGGAAGATAGATAGTAAGGCAGACAGACTGAGAGAAGCACAGCCCAGAAAATGACCCTCTTTAAAGCCTGTTAGAAATCACAGCCGTCAGCACACTCGGAGCTGGCATGGCAAACTGTCGGAAAACAACCCGTCGGTCTCTCAGTTCTCAAAAGCGGCCCTTCTTCTTCTTCTCTTTCTCTTTCCTTTCTGTGTCTCTTTGTCACTCTCCAACTTGGTTGTACTTCCTGTAACCCTGGTAGCCTTTATTCCTTTCACTGAGAGAATTGGTTTGTAGTTGCACTGCAGCTCCCAGTGCATTATCTGGCTTTAGTATCTATGGTCCCTTTCATGCTGTAAGCAGCGAAGGAGAATAAACTGGATTCAGTGCAACTGTTTTCCTCCTCTCCAGCTTTAGTTAAAATGATGATTCACAATATGTATTGTTTCCATATATTATGTATGTGAATACTGTGCATATATGCAGTTATATTTCCAATATGTCCATTATTGGTGATTTTTAAAAGATGGCTAGATTTAATGTCAAGCCAAGTCAGTTTAATTTGTACAAATTACAACTTTGTCTCAAAGGGTTTACAATATGTAGGTAATTAAATCCTCCATACTTAGATTTTACTTAGGAAAAAACTCCATTTAACCAGTGTAACTTAAAAAAAAGGTAGAAACCACAAGAAGAGCAGAAGACACAGAGGAGACAGACAGACAAACATGTAATAAATGCTGGACAGATAAAAGGAGCAGCGGTAGAATTACTGTATCAAGTAAATAGAAAATAGGTTTAATATTAATTACATGAACTATAATGTAGTATTTAGTAATAATATAGTGTGAGTATAGTTAAATAGTATCTTGCAAATTGTAGACAGTTAATATAGAGGATGTATTAGAAGACAATATTTAAGGAAACACATATTGAAGGCTTTTTACATTTGTTGAGTGTCGATACAAGTTTAGTTGGTTGATTTCAAAGCGGTGCTGATCTTTTCGTCACCTGCTGTGTTTCATTATATCAGCTTGTAAGTCCACGGGGCCCTGATGCTGACACAACACACACACACATACCTACACACACACACACACACACACACACACACACATGCACACACACATCTAACCTAATTAAAATGGCCTGGTTAAGCACCATGCGTCAGGGCCTAGCAGGGGTAGGTGTTAGGCATGTGGAGAAGGTGGGGGCACACAAATCTCAACTTAAACGCAAAGAGATTAGACAACTTTTGCAAGATATTAGCTGTTCAAAAATGAGAAAAATGTCCCTAAGCCTCTTGTACAAGCGCTGGACCTGGTCAGACAAGGCCTGCTTTTGTTTCACAGGCAGAGGCATGGGGCAGTGTGTGATTTGTGTGTGTGTTTGTGTGTGTGTGTGTGTGTGTGTGTGTGTGTGTGTGTGTGTGTGTGTGTGTGTGTGTGTGTGTGTGTGTGTGATGGCAGAGAGACATCAGGCCTATGGTGTGGAGGATGAGGGACTGATCCAGGCCTGTGTGTGTGTGTGTGTGTGTGTGTGTGTGTGTGTGTGTGTGTGTGTGTGTCTGTGTGTGTGTGTGTGTGGTGCTGCGTAACAATCAGGCCAGGTATTAGCAGCCAGATTACAGACTGGTCCCACCTTTCACCCATGTGCCACAAAATAGCGATAACAAGAGAAAGACACTAATGAAGTAATAGATGTTAGAAGGTTAGATAAAGATAGGAAAACAATATAATCTATTAATTATTCAAGCCATTAACAATTAGTTTCACCTCTGTGAATATGTTTAAAGTGAGTATTTGCTATCTTAAAAACCAAATGCACAACTTGGCCAAATTCAGAGAAATGCAGCAACAGAGTATTGATGTTCTGATCTCTATTTATCACCCAAAGTACGCTACCTATGTTACTGTGTTAAGCTCACTTTTACTGAATCTCTAATTGCATTAACATGGAAAGAGTATTGTGTTTATATGATTGCTGGTCTGCCTTACAGAAAGGACTCCAGGACAGAGGCAGAACAGATTGTTTTTCATGTCAGAAAATTTTACTTGGAGCACAGATGATGAACAAATGTGGATTCTAAGCACATCACCCTCCCATCTGATTTATTGAACCTGAAACGCTGAGGTACCATGTTGCTATTTGACTTGGAGACTGGTTATCCCTTGTTTGTGAAATTTGTCTCTGCCCATGTATGTGCATAGACTTGTGCAGTCATATTGAATGCTTTGTGGACAAACAGTGAGTGATCTCAGCAGTAGTGAGTTGTTTTTGTCAAGCTACAGAGACAAAGAGATATAGGGAGGAGGAAGAAGACGGGTGTTTGATGAAAAGCCCTCTCTGCATGATAAGGAGAGCCACCAGAGTCCTGGGTGTGTGACAAGGCCTGGCCCCTGTGATCACAGAGCTCCTGTTGTGGCTGAGAAATCGCCACCTCTCACCCCTTCCTCACCCCCACCTCCTTTACCTCATTGCGAGCCCAGAGGGGGAGAGAGAGAGAGGTGGGGAGACAGTCAGACAGACAGAAAGAGAGAGTCCAGACAGGCCATGTGAGTGTGTGTCATATGGAACAGATTTAGTGCTAATGACCCCTCCACCCCGCTCTGTGCCCACCCTCTGCCACCCATTCCTTCGACCCCCACCCCGTCCTGGCCAGTATCATCTCTTCATAAGGTATGCTGGTCTGTTCCAGCTCCAGTGTCCCATGCCGTTACCCACCCAAGCACCCATTCAACCCTCCCCTTGCCTCCCCTCCTGACTACGTCCTGACAGAGCTTGTACCTGAGACTCAAGACTTGGGGTCAAGTCGGACTGAAGTCACAGAAATGAGCACCTGTGACTTCAACTTGAGTGCTGTGAGACCTGATTTAAGTTTAAAAATAAAAATGTTCTCATGTTGGATCAGTTAAATATAAACAGGTGAGTAACTCAATCAACAGTCTAAGTCATTTATGGAGCAACATTGTCAAATGTTCTCTAATTGTAGCTTAAATGTGCGGATCTACTGCTGTCTCTATAATAATTAACATTTAATACATTTTTGTATTAGTTTTGGTCATGTCTCTACCAACTCAAGACTTGAATTGTTCTTGTCTTGAGTGACTTAAAACTTGCCATAAGAACTTGAGTTAGAAGATACTCTGACACACTTCAGCCTTGACTTGGACTAGTCTTCAGGGACTCGAGTTTTGACCTGGACATTTCTCGAGTGACTCGAGGCTTGACTTTTGACAGCTCAGTCTCCTGCCATCCCCAAGAAGACAGGAAGTGGGTGCAGACGTTGTGGTGGAGGGAGTAGATGCTTGACTGAGGTGAAGATGGATGAAGAAAATGAGTGGTGTTCCAGCGATGGAGAAAGGAAGGATTATAAGAAAGGATCCGGGAGACAGTGTTGAAAAGACTTCCAAAAAGTGAAGTTCACCTAGAAGTGTGGCTCTCACAGTTGTCAGATGGCCTGAACAAACCTACTTGACTGAAAGTCTCAAAAGTCACATTTGCACCATTTCAGGATTAGATAATATCAACAAATACTTTTTAAAGGTAAATCACAATGTGAGGGTTCTCAGCATGTTCCCAAAGAGTGTCCACCACTTAAGGACTTGACCTCGACATCCACCTTCACCCGGCCCATCGGTCCCCTGCACTTCCCGTATCTCTGTCACATTGACACTGGCATTCTTTCACGTTAGCGCATCGCAGCGCCGCAGATAGGCCTGCCAGACACCCCCTGTGCTCTTCTAGTATCTCTGTCACACACACACACACACACACACACACACACACACACACACACACACACACACACACACACACACACACACAAGGTTAATTGGTAACTAGTGTTTATGGTAGCGGGGAACTTTTAGTTTGACTACGCTGTAGCGAGAAGCAAAAAGACGCGCAAGATAATATGTCAGCTTTTGGTGAGTTATGACCACTGAGTGTCTGTGATGTTTGTTAGAAGTAGGGCGCTGTGTGAGATTAGGGGGTCGGTGCATGTACCGTTTGAATTTGAGGTTGTGTCGTCGTGGTGTCGTTTTTGTCTCAAGGCGGTGTATGCCGAGAGGAGCAACCATCTTACGTTTTAATGTGTTCAACTTTGGATAACACCAAATATTTTCTGTGTTTGTGTGTGTATGTGAAGTTCCTTTCATTCACGCACAACTTACTAGCAGTTAACTCCTTTAGCCAAATGCAAACATCTACAACTACCCCTTAGATAAAGCATTAATCTTTTATTTTCCTCCTGAATCTAATCCACATTCACTGCACAATAATTCAACAAGTTTTTTTTTTGAGGGTTAGGGAAGTAATTTCCCTTCTTGACTCTTCAATCAATATCAATAAAGTGGTCTAGTTATCTATTTTAGCCTCCTTCAACAACTAAAATCAATACCCATCTGTCATGGTTTCACCCACTGAATGTTATCGCTTGCGCCGTAGATTAGCCGGCTGAAGCATCTTATCCTGACATTTTCTGTTATCCTGAGTTATGTAGGTTAGAAGGAGAGGTCTATCTCAGTGCTTACCAGGCTTTACTCGCCCAGTTGCCTCATACCGAAGACATTTTGTTTAGAGAGTTGCAGAGCAGGTTTGTTGTATGTCTCAGCACAATTTATTTAATTTAAAAACCTTAAATGTATTCATTATGACACAAATCTCTTTAGTGATCGTTTTACAGCTTATGACAACATTTTTGCGCCTCCTTTTGTCATTTTAAGATATTTGTCACAATCAACTTTCTGTTTGCACAGTTGTAGTTTGCAACAAAAGCATCTTCATCTTTGTTTTTGAAAAAACACACTGAACTATTTGGCATTTCAAAAAGCAGGTGTTCCCCAAACTATTTTACCACACATTTAGTTTATAGTTCATGCATCGTAACCTGTGTTTTGGCCAATTGTTAACTCTGCCGCATGCTGTTATTTGGTGTTTAAATATACCATCAATATACTATCGGTCTCTGTTCTGCAGGAGTGTTTTTCTATGCTATCTGTTGAGTAAAAAAAACACCACAAATGTATTTCATTTGTGGTGTTTTCCTCCTTTTTTCCCTCTTTTCACAGCCCTCTAAAACACCACTAAAAAAGAAAAGTATATTCCTTGTTAACGCGAGAACCTTTCTCTGTCACATTGGTGTGCAGGGTCATCCATATCCCAGACTGTCACAGCACCAAACCAGATCCATCCTTCATTCCTTTCTCATCTTTCAAGTCCTGACCACTCTCCTCCATCTGTCTGTCAGGCCAGGACTTGACCTCTCACCTCCAGAGGCCCGCCCATCTTGTTACCCCTAACCCTCCGTTGATTGTGTCACTGACCGCCAATGGTTAATGTGTCTCTTTTTTCTCCACTCTCGGAAAGCAGAAAATGTATGGCCACCTTTAAAATAACACAAAGAAAATCACTCAGTGTGAAAACTAAACTAAGGTTCATGTAATATTTTGAAATACAGGAAAAGCAGCCTGTATAAATTGTCTGCAGTTGGTTGGAGCGTGGGCGTACAATAATACCACAGAGTAGGATCATCACAGATAATTTTAAACATGACTAATCCAGAAGTTGAACATTCATTCATTCATTCAAAATAATGAACTTGTTATCCCACTTTCCCTTTTTTGAACACAACAGCAGGACATCTGCCACAGTGAGGTACACTGACGACTATTGTTTTGAATGTGTCTCGGCGTGAAGTTAGTCAATTACGCTCTTTCAGTCAAGACTCAAAAATCCTAAGATGTAAGAGATCATCATTAAGATTGAGGGGCATTATTCCTATGAGAGGAATGACACCATTACAGAGGCGTAGACAAGTAAAATAGTGTAGATTTAAATTCCTTCTCCTTCCCCCACCCCGTCTCCCCGTCCTTGTACATTGATGCCTGCTTAATGCCCAGACTGATGAGCCCAATTTGGACTGGTTCTGCACCCGGCCCAGTTTGATTAATGGCTCTAGGTGAGGTAGCATCAGTGCTGCCTCGTCCTTGTTTCATCACACACACACACACATACAGACACGACACACACGCGCACACACACACACACACACACACGCACACACACACACACATAGCCACTCACTGCCACCAGACCAGCCTTGTAATTGATGACAGAGGGCTAACCATTTGCAAACCAAATGTGGAAAAGGGAGACAGAGCAAACTCTGCTTCAAACACCTCTCCACCTCCCTTCTTTCTCTCTCTCTCTCTCTCTCTCTCTCTCCCTTTCTATCTGTCTGTCTCTCCACCTCCTCTCACTGTCTATACACCCGCTCTTTCATTAGGCATTTGTCACATTGATATGAAGGGCCAGGGCAGCATTGTGACATGCTCAGAGGGCTGTATAAATATTTGATTAGCCCTAATGGAAATCGTCACAGCGCGCTAATTGCGCCACACATTATCTGAGGTGCGGTATCAGCGGCGGACATCCCCTTTTGATCCTCCCTCCGTCTCCCCCTCTCCTCTCCCTTTAGCCCATCGCAGCTTCTCTTTCTTTTGTTTATGCAGTTTATTTTGGGTCATAAGCCATTATCTAACCCCCCCCCCCACTCCTCCGCCTTCCTGCCTTTTCTTGTCAGTAGCTTGTCTCGTTGTTGTCATCTTTCTCTCAGTGGACACTGACGTCTCTGTCTGCCTCCCCTCTCCTCCTCACTGTGTGTCTTGTTGTCCTCTGGCGCCTGTTTGCTGAGGTTTCCCTCTATGACGGAGTTGAGGCTAAATAGCTGCAAGGGCCACACATACGGTGAACACAAATGGACGCACACAGGGGACCAGAGGACAATACACAGCCGGGAAACAACATGCAAACTTGTTTTGCTCGTGTGATGTAGTGGTATTATGTGTGATATAGACTTTAAATGATAGCATCAAATTACTATAAACTTGACAGTTGGACATAGATGAAACCAAAGGAGCAAGTCTCTCGTGCATTTATTTAGCTGGACATCAAATCAAAAGGAGATCCTGATTTGATGTGTGGTGACATTAAGTCAGCAAACATCTGTGTGGATTAAGTTGGTCATAAAAGGAAACCCTCCCTGAACTCTTCGTGTCAAAAATGGCAACACAGTTGCAACTCAGCCGTAACACCTCAAGAGGCTGTTGACAATTACTATTTTGAATCACATTTTGGAAGAGCTCAGTATTAAGCAGTCTGTTCCTATCGCTCAAGTCACCACTCCGCTCAGTGAATGTGCACCAACTTTCTGACTGCAAAACCTCCCTGCCTTTAATCTATGTGCTTACTTTCAGTGATGCTTTGAATTCAGATCATATCCCCTTTGTTTTTCAAGATAAATGTGTATCCTTTAAGCAATAGCGATTCCTTTTGATGTGCACACAATGAGTGGAGAGCATGTCCTTCCTTAACCTCCGTCCTGTTTGTATTTACTTGTTGTTATTTACGGCGCGTCTCCTGCAAAGATCAGTGACATTGTTTGGTGTCGCTCCTCTTTTCTCTCTCCTTCTTTCTCTCACCCTCCCTCAGACGTTTCCATTTAGCCAAAGACAAAACAAGTTAATTAGATCGGAAGTGCGGGCCTATCAATGCGGAATCAGTATTCAAATCAAGGCCCTGTCTGGACACAAACAGCAGGAAGCCAAACAAGACCCCGGCGCTGCTGAATAGGAGGACAGGAGAGGGAGAGAGAGACACAGAGAGAAACAGAAAGAAGGAGAGCCCCTACTTGGGGGGCTTGTACTAACCAACACACACACACACACACACACACACACAAACAAACAAACAAACACTGGTTACGTGCTGGATCGATTGTATTTCTGTATTTCCTTTCATGTCTGAATATATTTGAATGTGTGCATTCACACTTTTTACCCTTAACAACTATGTACCTAACTTTGTGGGGGGCTTGTACTGTAAGTCTCAACATCCTGTTTGTGACGGGAAGCAACAGGGTTTGTTTAGAGAAGTGTGATCTTAAAATGATTATGGTAGAAATATTACTGCAGTGGGATAGAGGACAGCAGTCGTTTACACCGTGGTTTCAGTGGAAAATGAAGAAACAACTATTCTCATATGAATGCACAGTAATGTTTAAAATGGTGTTTTGTACCTTTAGAAACATTTTGTGCATCATCTCAATATATGGCAAAAATACCAAACAAGAAAAAAACACTTTTAATAGGTGAAATCGTTGTGTTTTGGGGTGATTAAGTGCATCTACGTGTAAACTCAGGGAATGTTTTTTCCACATACACCAGCAGATATGGAAGTAGAGGAGAGTAGAGGAGAGTAGAGGAGAGGAGAGGAGAGGAGAGGAGAGAGGGGGTGGGAGGGAAGGAAAGGTCCCATTATCTCATGTGGAGGGCCACCTGAGCTAAAGACAGCCATTTGTTCCCAAATCGACCTGTCGACCCCCGCCTAATTACCAGCCAATTATTTCCAAATGGACCGCGTTCACCCCACACCCTGCACACTTAAAGACGAGAGGGACAAAATTGCCTTTCTCTCTCTCTCTCTCTCTCTCTCTCTCTCTCTCTCTCTCTCTCTCGCTCTCTGTCTCTCTCTCTGTCTCTCTGTTTGTCTGTCTAAGTCATTCACTCTTCCAAATCCCATCATCTTTCTGTCTTTCTTTTACTCTCTCCTTTTCATGTTTCAACACCTTTTATCCAGTAAGAAATCATTTTGCCCTTATTGTTGAAGGCTTTGCAGCTAGTCCAACCAACCGCCCACTCAACCAAACACACACACACACACACACACACACACACACACACACACACACACACACATACACCGTGTTGTTTGTAAATTAAGTGGCCTAGTTATGGGAAGATTTGACACTGAGCCTGTGTGTGTGTAATTATTGCCATTGTGTGTTTGATAATTGTCCTTTTCACCCACAAACATTATTATGCAGCTCTTATCTGCTTCATATCTCTATATTCTCTCTCACTCTCTATATTCTCTCACTCTCTCTATAGTCTCTCTCTCTCACTCTCTCTATATTCTCTCTCTCTATATATATTCTCTCTCACTCTCTCTATATTCTCTCTCTCTCTCTATATTCTCTCTCTCGCTCTCGCTCTCTCTGGCACCGCTCAGTCTCAGCAGATGTGTATCGATGGGTCCGGCATGCAGGAGCCACCCGAAGGAGAAGAAGGCTGTGCCCATGTTCCCAGAATTCTTTGTGGTTGGCCTCCATTGTTCACCACCACTTGTATACAGCATTGTCAGACTGATTGTGAGCCTCCGCTCTCTCTCGCTCTGCGGACGGCTGGAGAGCAAGCAGAGTAGAGGAGACGGAGGGAGAGGGGATGAGGAGGAGGAGGAGGAGGAAGGGAGCAGTAAGCATTGTGTCCCTTGCTCGCCATTCTCCGTCCTTCCCATCTGTTTCCCTCTCTTCCTTCCTGTTTCTGTGGGATAGTGAACAGATTAGTAATAGCACCGCCACGGCTCCTAATAGGGGAAGTCATGGTCGGGAAATACGATGGATTGGTTTGAGATATCATCTGGCTGAGTGGCGCAATAGTTTTGAACTGTGACACCTAGCTGCTCGCTGGCTGACTTTGATCACTTCGGTGCAGAGTTGAATTGTTGTAGTTCTCCACCTTCTGCTTTTTAACTCATCTCGTTCATGTTTTAATCAACCTTTCTTTTGTACTTTTATGCCAAAAATGTCAGAGCTGTCAGTTGATATGTTTAAAGGACCCGTACTTGGTTGGGTTCTCATTTACATGGAGTGAGCATAATAACACCTGCAATTACTGTTCTATTTGATGCAGTAACTTTGGAAAAAAAATGCCTTAGGTAAGCCTATGATATTACTGCATTTGTTGAGACTGAGTCAGAGAGAGTTCGTGCTGCTGATTGAAGGGCTGCAATGAACAATTGTTTTTAATAATCGTAATACATTTTTTTAGAATATCAATTTTTTATATTTTTCAGATTAATCTTTTTGTGTGTGAAAAAGGTCCATCCTTGCATTTGAGAAGCTGTAATAAAGTAATGTTTTTGCGTTGTTGCTTGATAAATAACTGATGTGCTTTATTGATTCTCTAAATACTGTCATTGGACTCACACACTTCACATTTATTTATAATTAAGAGTTGCAATTATGAGGAATTGACAATGAACCTTTTCAGATGAAATGTTTTGTCTATGAAATGTCCTAAAAGGAGTTTATCCTTTTAAATTGAACGATAGTCCAAACAAAATCAGTTTACAATACTAACATTACTAACTGAGAAAAGCATCCTCACATCTTTAAAGCTTTAACCAGAGAATATGTAAAATGTTTGCTTGATGAATGATTTAACAATTAGCTGATTCTTTTTAAAAAGTCTCTGAAATGTTCTGTTATTTGTTTAATCATTTCAGCATTTGATTTGATTGCTTCAAAGACGGCATCAACATTACCACAGAGCAGAATCAACTTCCCTCTGATATAATCTTAACAACAACAGAACATTCAAATTTTCACTAAGCCAGTGTTTGCTGAAAGGCTTTTGTGTTGACTTGCCTAATATTATATACAGGTGTTTTTGTTAATGTGTCCACCGCTTGTACAGCCTATTGTTCTCATATAATATATATCCTATTGAGCACCACGTTAATATCCCCACAGAGATCATTTAAACTTCATTTAATCTAATCTAATTTAATATATATAATATATAATGGATGTTCAGTGTTACATGGCTTAATCTGTCTGCCTCAGATGTGTGTGTGTTCTGTGTGTGTTCTGCTCGTTGCGTGGCTGAGACAGGGCTGCGTACCGGCCTCCTGGCTGAGTTTGAAGCTAAGTGGATTAGCATATCTCCCATGTCAGCTCCATTCACTGTGACATCCTGATGACATGGGACCGTGTGACGGCCGCGACCCACCTGACGTCCACGGCTCAGGCCTCCCAGCAGGTGGTCTGACTCTGGGAGGGAGAGAGGGAGGGAGGGAGAGAGAGTGAGAGAGTGAGAGAGTGAGCGAGAGGTGGGGGGAGTCAGAGATAGGCTCATGGAAGGCAAAGTCATGCTCTCAGCAGTTATAAGAGTTTAGGTCGACAGCAAACACATTTGTTTGTTGTTTTGTCTCTAATAGTTGTGGAGTGGCACTACAATTCTTTTCTGTAGGTCCTATGACTTTTGTTCTTCCTCTCTATACATTTTTTAGGCCTGCAAAAACATCAATACTTTGTGTATGCCAGATGATAAGAGTATACTTTGTCCTTTTTTAGGAAATGGCCAATAATCTAACATTTAAAACACAAAACCACATTTTTATTATTTAACTGGAAGTAATTCAACTCAAGTTTTTACACTGAACTAACAATAAATGTAATTGTGTGCTGAATGATATGCTCAAAAATAGGTTGTATTATTTTGGGCATGGGACTTCTAATTGCAGCTCTGCCCATTGAACTCCACGAAAACCACTGCTGGTCCACTTTATTATTTCTGTTCACCTTGAGTACACTTTGCTTTCGCTAGCTATATTTAACTGTTCCATTATAGTACAGAAATCCCAAATCAAGCACTTTCATGCACACAGTCATATTCCCTGTCTTTCCTTGTGCATTCTCACATCCTCTCCTCTGCAGTATTCCCTTCTCTTTATCTCATCTCCTCATCCTCTACCTTTCCATCCTTTCTCACTTCTCTTCCACACAGACTCTCTAGTCTCCCGTGACCCACCTCGCTCTCCTTCTCTCTCACCCTTTTCCTCCTCCTCCTACACAGTCTCGAGTCGGCCTAGCCAGGCAATGCTAACACTTTTGTCAGGGTGATTAATAGCACGCTAGATTGTCGTTAATTCACTGGCTAATGACTGGAGGGAGTGGGCGAAAAGAAGAGAGGAGCGGAGCAGAGCGAGGTTGGAGAGTAATAGACTGATGTATGGGTGAAGGGGTTTCCAGTGGCAGAGGTGAATATGATCACCCCCTCCCAACACCCCCGCTTACCCACCGCTACAACCTTACAGCTACTGTGTAGTAACCAGAAAAGGCCAGGATGTAGCACACACACCCACGTGTGCAACCACACATGCAGTCATGTGCCACTCACACAGGTGAGGTTTTGGCACATAACACACATGGGCAGTGAACAGGATTTTGAATGACTAAAGCTTGATAGAAAATCAACATAGGGTACTCTATTTAATTAAATAGTTAACCAGGTCTTCCAGAATGTCAAATTTTTTTAGAATTTCAAATTTTTCCAAAAATATTACACTAAAATTGATTCCAATTTGGGTTATTTTGAGATCAATTGATTGGCTTTTGAAAGGACTTTGTTTGTTCCTGTGAGAGTTTAATTGAGTTTTAGAAAGCTTTGACTATTGAAGCTTTTATTGCAGATTTGCAATATTCTGGCTCGTAGAAGTGGTTCTTAAAATTGAAAAAATGCAGAAAATGGAATAGAATTGTTGAACCGCGCAAATATTGCAGGGATATGTTTGTAGTAGTTGTTACAAGATCATGAATTGTCAGAATATGTGTTTTCTTTTCCAGTTAAATTAAATACTAAAAAATATGACGCTTGTTTGTACCTACACCAAGAATTCTCTCATTTTTGATATAGCACACATTAGATATGCAACAACAGAGATATTTGTATTTTATTTTATTGTTTTAAAACTGGACAAGACATACAGTACAAAACTCGGCTGGATGTCATGTATTTTGTTGAATCAAAATTCCCAAAATGTTACTCCACATTTAAGACCTAAGACTAACACGAAAACAAAAGACGTCTCCATTACACATATGCACACTGGCCTGCACACGAAAAGTCACACAAGCTAACCTTTCTCCTCCCTGGTTAATAAGAATGGATGGGTTTGTTCTGCTCGCTGTCTGCCTTGGTGCTCCCCTAGCTCGCTGTCTGGCCTCCCGAGTGGCTTGCTAAATGAAGCTGCACCAGAAATGGGTGTAGACACACACACACACACACACACACACACACACACACACACACACATACACATACTCAGATGAAGAGAGAAAAAGAAAGAGACACCGAGGAGCAGTGCAAATAGTTTGTTCCTAAATAGACTTCGGTCCCATTATCTGGGACTGCATCAGTTCTCATTATATAGCATTGATGTTTGTAAGGGCAATTTTTCTTTACCAATTAGTTTTACCGTATTTATACACCCCGCATTTGACTTCACCTAAGGTTGTCTTCAAACTAAATTATGATCAAAGGATTTTTATTGATTTCCATCACTTCTCCAGATATTGACACATAGTCCTCGCTGTTCCTTCCTATGACAGATGTCTATATAAATCTTGAGTTTCCACATCAAAAGGCTACACCTTAGTGAACTAGGACAGAAACTATAAAATTGATTTATGATCATTTTACATAGTGGAGAAGATGTGACTGACTTTGCTGCCTCTCTTGTTTCCTCTCTTGTTTCCTCCTGTTCACTGTTTTCATATCATCTGCCGGTCTGTTCTTTTTTTCCCTCTTTTCTTTCTGTTATATCCAGCTCCTTTCTCTCTCCATCCTCCCGGTTTCTGCCACTCTCCCCCCTCTCTTGACCCTCCCCTGGGGGATGTTTGCAACTCAATTTGGCAAATGTAACTCGATATTGATTATTATTAATATTTATCATGTTTGTGCACATGTTTTCTTCTAGTGCTATTAATCTGCCCTGTTAATAAATGTCTGCAGCAGCCTGGGCCCCGTGGCCCCCTGGGACCACAGGGCCACCACACACACACACACACACACACACACACACATACACACCCACACACACCTGCTCTCAGCTGCAAGAGGTTGCCTGCTGCCTTCTCTTTGCCTGGAGGCTTGATTTCAGTGTACACACAAACACACACATATAAGCATACACACACACACACACACACACACACACACACACACACACACACACACACACACACACATGCTATTGGAATGCCTTTAGGCTGCTCAGCACAAATACCACATCAATACATCAGCCCTGTTGTATCGGCACTACACACACTCACATCTAAAAACTCACAAATACCTGAGTTGGTTCCTTATTGAGCTGCAGTGACCGAATTTAGTCTTTTTGTTTTTGTTTTTTTTAATGGTTGAAATGTTCACAAGCATTGTGATTATAGTTTTTTTTTTTTTTTACTGTCCTAATACTACAAGAGAAAGGAAGTAAGGGAGAAACTAACTGAAGCATAGAGCAGGAGAACAGGCTATGGACAGCTCTCCCTTGCAGATTTTCTAGACTGATAGCCATACCAGTCAAAGACAGTAAGGGAAGAGCACCCATGTAGGCGCACACACACATACACATACACATACACACACACACACACACACACACACACACACACACACACACACACACACACACAAGACTATACCCTGCAAGTTGGCGAGCAATTAGGTATGCATGCTAAAGTATGTGTGGATTTCAACCTTTGTGAATAGATAATAAATGAAAACACTATTTCAGTCTTGTTTTCATGTAATTTTTAGTCATGTTAGCACTTAAAGTAATAAACACAGTACACATAAGGACAGAAGCAGTATAAGCTGTGACTCACAATAGCATAAACTTTAACTGCAGTTGAAACACAGAGCAGCAGAACATGTGCAACAATGGGGGGGAAATCTTTTTAAAAACACCTCCCTTTCATTTATCCTTTCTTTCTTTCTATTTTCTTTTTAAATTATTTCTCTGAAGAAGCCATGTTGTAGTTTTAAGTGTTGCTTGGAAATGTTCCCTGGTGCTTTTACAAGGGGAAGTGTGGCGTTCTTGCTCGGAGTCACTTGCCGGTACTGTAGCTGACCGTGCCCCCGGTGCTCACTCATTATTTCCTACCACGCACACAATCGCGCACACCTTCTCCCCTTAACGCTCTCCTTTGGCTCCCTCGTCACATGCTTCCATTCAATACGTCATTTTGAATATAGTACCCTCGTGCCACCGTGGAAAAATACACCATTGTACAGTTTTTCACCTCTCACTCTCACTCACTCTACCTTTTGATTTGCACTCGTTTGATTTTTACAGCTGCCTTTCTCCTCCGCCCCTCCTGTTTTAAAGCAGAGGGTGTTTTGGGCCTTTTTTGTGTGTGGAGGAATCATCAAAGGCCTGCTTAATACAGAGGAACAGGTACCAATATTACTCTGTAGCACAATAATAAGCTAAGTGGTACCATATTGACGCAATATAGTGGCACAAACAGCAGATTAGGCGTTGGGTTTGGATGCCCCCCTCACATACTTATACACACATATGTGCACATGTGTGCACAGAGCTCCCACATCAAAATGTTTGGTCATTTATTGCTCAACCAGCTACCCATTTTTCATATCTGTCATGGTCCACACATTCTCCCTCTGCCTTTTTTTTTTTTTTTTTTTTTTCTTCTTTCGCCAGACAATCTTTCCTCCCCATATTTGGAGCCAGTGCAGAATTTTGCATAGTTTTGCTTTTCCCTGGATACTGTCTTTTCATCAGTGGCTGGCTTTCCTTTTGAATTGAACCAGCTCAATTTACGGCCAGACAAAGATACAGTCTCTGTGTGCGTTGGAGGGGGAAGGCAGTGAGAGAAATAGGACGTGTGTGCTTTATGATGGCCATCATTGGCACACACGTCCTATTTCCAGTTCTCTCTTCTTGTTATCATAGCCACGGCCGTAGCTCCACTGTGCTGCTTGCTCTCTAGCAAAGAGTACACCTGGCTCTGAGTGCTCAAGCTATTGTTGGCTGTCATTGTAGCCCGTGGTCTGCAGTGCTTTTACACTCTGTGCATCCCTGTATACAAGTAAAAATGCATCTTTGATGAAAGTTTTGCAAAAAATTATGTATTTTTATTATTTGATTATTTCTACAGATTGCTTATTTTGCAAGAAATTAGTTGATCCTTATTTGATACAGTATTTATAGGTTCTCTCCACGAATTCCTGCATGCAGTCACTGTTGTTTCTTTCTAGCCCGACTACGTCGACAACATGGCTCAGACTAAGTGCCACAAGGCACATGTGTTTGTGTGCGTCCAGGCAGACGGCAGAAAATGACTCCAGATCTCTATCTTTCTGCATTTAAGTCTAGAGTGCTCTGATTAAACACAACCACAGAACAATTTGCCTGTTGTAAGGCCCTCCGATTAAACTACTGATTTTCAGAACCGTGTCAAGTTATTTTGCCATGGCAACGCTGATTACAATGTTATCAGCATTTCATGTTTTTTTTTCTCTATTTTTTTTTTGTCCTGACACTATTTTTTTAATGACCCGTTTTATGTGGTTGCCTTGTGAAATATTTTACATTGTTAAATGTGTATTTTAGAAGTTAGGGTCTATAAATGCCATATCTATGTCATATCTTGTAATTTCAATGGGACATGCGGTAATTATGAGATATCATCTTTATTACCGACAACACCATCTCTTGCACATGTGTTTGGAGTTCAGTAACAGCTCCTGCAGTTGCAAAGAGATGTGTGTTTGTGTGATAGCCTGCATCTGTGTTCATACGTGCTCTAAAATCTTTGTTATTGCAAGCTGCTACAAAGCAAAGAGCTCCATTTATGGCACGCATTTACAATTTATCAAATAAATGGGATACCTTCATGTGGCCTGGGCCCTGCTCTCAGGCAGAGCGGCGTAGTTTTCCACTGGAATAACAGCCGCTGAACAAGCAGCCCATTGTAGCCGCAGCCAGCACCGGGACCCCCAAGGTGCGAATTAATGATTGACCCCTGATGTAATCAGGATAAATAGCTCCCCGTAAAAGAGAAAGAGATGGCGAGAAGACCAGAGTGAGAAAGAACAACATAAGGAGCCAGGGAGAGGAAGGCACTATCTGGCCCGGGTGTTTTTTAAGAAGCCCTCTGGGAGACGAACCTAACATCTCTTTCCGTGTCTAGTGAGACCCAGAGCTAACATAGAGCTGTTTAAAAGCAGCTCAGTCGTCAGTTTTTAAGACTCTTCGCCTCCTCCTCCTCGTCTTCTTCCTCGCCCCTTTCATTATTTTCCCCGCTTACTTTTCTCATCTGCAACTTTTTTGGCCACTGCTCGAACATTGTCAACTTCTCTTAAAGAGGGGAGGAGAGAGAGAGCTTGTCTCTTGTGGCGAGTAATCTGAATTAGCTAAATTACAACTGAGAGTTGAACTTGTTTAATATCACACTGTGTTGGCCACACTGCTTCATGTGTTTCACAAAAGATGTTTTGTTCATTAAAATTAAGAGGGGTTTTTCCTCTCTCTCTTTCTCCTTGTTACTCAATTATTTGACGTAGCAATCTGTGCATTTTTTTGTGCACAGGCTCTTAAAGCCAAATAGTATTTAATAGATTTTCCGAGGCTGTCTTTCTGCTTGTCAAAGTTCCTCTCAATGGGTCAAGTGTGAGAGTGGGGGAGTGAAGAGGGAAAGTGAGTCGAAAAAAGAGTGTTTAACAGCCTGAAAACACTTTTGATTGTGCGGAGGGAGCAGCAGATAGGGCTGAGTTATAAAACTTTAATTGATCTGTGAAAAGTGGAAGCTACTGCTGGCTCACTTGTTCCAATGCTTAATTGCACGCCTGTTCTGAGCCCCTATGAAGCAGTGATCATTAAAAAATGGGTTCTTTTCCAGTCCAAATCACTGGATGACGCAGAATCGGTCATAAAAGGCTGGATTTTACTGCAGCAGCTTTATATGATAAGTTTCCCGGATCTGCATGGACATGCTGCAGGTTTGCCAGGCACTGGAAAGCCCTTGTCGCATGCTTTCATAGTTTCACATTTCACATTTAAAACGTACATGTCAGTTAATTTAACAGCTTTCACAGTCCACATCTGTCACTGGGCAGAAACCCAAATATTTATCAGAACAAAAAAACTGATGCCCTGAACAATGAATGTGCTCATGTTCAATTTCACTCGTGAAATGTTCTACTTTGGTTTCTTGATCTGCTCGTTCAATCTTTCTACAGTTTACAAGCCTCAGTGCTTCCACCTCACTTTATTAAGCATCCCAAGCAGAAATAAACCAAATTAATTGTGGTTTTTGTTCAACTTATCTATTTCATTAAAACACAACCCACAAACATTCCTTGTGACCTCATAAACTTTCATGTGCTAACAAGCGCATTTTTGAAATGTCATGTTGCAGCTCCAGCTGAAATCTGGGAAGCGGTGGCAGGCTTTGCAGCAGGCTGGATGGAGGCTAACAGAGAGAGAAAGCTTGATTGGAACCACCCCTCCTGTAATTTTGGGCCTAGTTAGCCTGCTGATTGCCAGTCCATGTGTTTAGATAGTAAAACTGTAGCGGTGCTTTGACTAAAGACACCAGGATCAGTCCAGAGAGGAAAAGAAGGATACACACAAAGACGTGCTGAGGCTAACACACACACAAACACAAACAAGTATGCACTGACTAGGACTGGGTGTTCTTCTGTACTTTATTGGTACCATTTCAGCACTGATGTACAAAGAGGCACATGATAAATAATGTGCTGATAGAAATCCCACACACCCCACACAGCAAAGCAGCTCACTGAGATGTATCTGCACATGCACATTTACAAACCTTCACTGTCTACAAAATATTTGGGATGAAACTTTCAGCCAAGTGCACATTGATACACACTTAAACACACACACACTTGTAGTGCATGTTGGAATGGACAATCATATTGTCGACCTCTGGATGGGACAGTAATGCAAGGTGACGAGGCTAACCAGGTCAGTGATAGACACAGCGATTATTTGTAAGATGAGTCCTGGCAGAAAACCGGGACTGTGATGGAATTGAGAACTTTTCCCATCAACGACTTGGCTAACCTAAAGCTTCTTCTGTTCGTCTGTTTGGCTCTTCTCTCGTAGTCTCTGGAAAATCTGTCAACTCAGCATCTTGTAGCTGAAGGCCATCAGATGCATAGGTATTCTTTTTTGAGGACCCCCGAATTCTGGGGGTTGATTTATTATTTTTTTTGGTATTTTAAGGTCAAGAAAGTCATTCGATATCTGCTTAGAATGGAGATATGTCTTAGTCTTTGTATTTCATAGCATATATTTAGCTGGGTAAAACAGAGCTTTTTTTCTTTCCTAACATGCTGACAGTAAAATCCATGGTGTAATCTCCTAAGAAATTGTATGTTGTGTTACACCACCTCTGCCTGCCTAATAACAATCCCTTTCGTATCTGTGTTTCGTCTCATAGATGACAGTGAACCAGTGGACAGCGTATACGACACAGAGGCCGACCTCCCGGGTTTAGTGAGCGGAGGCGGTGCTGACAGCCCAGAAGACGACACAGACGACGGTGTCATCAACATGTCCCCCCTGCCCTCACCGACCCCTTCCCATCCAAACAACAACCACCACCACCTGCTGCACCCCCACATCTACGCCACCCACCACCACCACCACCTTCACAACAACAGCAACAGCAGCAGCAATGACCAGGACTTCACCACACCCAAGGAGGGCTCGCCCTACGAGGCACCCGTCTACATTCCTGATGACATTCCCATTCCCAGCGAACTGGAGCTGCGTGAGTCCTCTGTGCCCGGTGCCGGCCTGGGTGTCTGGGCCAAGACCTACATCGGTGCTGGCGAGAGGTTTGGTCTGCACAGCCCGCTGCATCACGAGGCCACAGGCAAAGACGGCTCCTTTGGATGGGAGGTAGGAACCAGCAGGGCTTCTTACAGGGTACTTTGTTTGGGGTTGTTAACAGTTCTTTTTTCTCTTTTCATTTTACTGTCTGTCACATTTTGCCTACTTGTGGCTCAAACAAATGTACAATAAGATATGAGATGAAAAGAGTGATCAAAACAATGATGCAACACTGAAGAGGGTAAGTGAATGATCGAGCCGCTCTTCATTCATTCCCATTTCCAGCCATCACTCTTTATCCACAGGCGATTTCATCATCAGCAAAGATGCCCATACAATTTGCATCCTCTGTGTGATTGAACCTCATCTTTTCATCCTTCACACACACACACACACACACACACACACACACACACACACACACACACACACACACACACACACAAAAAGCACTATCGTCCAGAATTCCAGCAGCACAGCAATGTCAGATGGAAAAATCTGCCTGATTAGTGGAGGTATCAGCTTTTCTGGGCGTCGGTCCGAGCGAGCGCGCTCATTTGGTCACGCCACCTGATATGGAAATGGAAGAAGCATGGCCCAATGCGGTGGCGGCATATTGAACTATTAATTTTCATTTCAACATGACATTAGAGGATATTGAAGTTGCTTCAGTAAGCTCATTAAAAAGAAAAAAAAAAAGAAACTCCTGATCTCTGTCTCCCTTTCTCTAATCACAGATGAAATATACTGGCCTGCTTTTCATTTCACTGACTCCTTGAGTCTTTAGAGTGACTTTTTAGGGGGCCGGTCATTCACATTTTTGTGTAATAAGGAATAGAGACTTTGACAAGTTAATCATTGGAACTCCATTTTGAAAAGGGCATGATGTGCTTGAACTCAACACCACCAGCTGATGCAAACGGGTGCATACAATTTTAGACAGGACATGCATTAATTTAGATTTTTTTTTTTTTACTGTAATTTCCGGTAACTAAGTATTTAGAAGACCTGACAAAATTGGGGCATTGTAAGCAAATATGTTATATTGAATATGATGGACAACATAAATTGATGAGATCAAATGATTAAGTTTACTTGTAGAGCTATAAGAAACTTGGTGGTAATAAACAATCAACAACACAGATGCCTGCTACTGATCTGTTAGACTGTGAAGGTAACATTTAGGGAGACAGAGTAAAACTAGTATCATCAGAGCAGAAATTATGATTTAATAAAAGCAGATTGTAATACTTTTCCTTATTATTTTCATTATCAATATCAACAGGGAAACTGAAATTTCCTTTGAAGATACTGGAGAGTATACGTTTAGAATACAAATTACATTTACAATTGATACTAGTAGTCACATTATCAAATCATGTTGCAATTTTTTTCAGTTTCTCTTAAGGGAAAAAAAAAACTATATTTAGCACATATATTGCAAATATATTATCTCTAAAAACTCCCTCATGAATCCCTCATTTTAGCTTTTAAAGAAATCTCTTATTGGCTTCAGTGTGAAGAACTCCTGGTGGTTTCCACAAAAGCCTTCATCTCTCTTTTTACCCTGTTTTCTTCCTAACAGTTGTAGCATGCAGGCGATTAGAGCACATAGTCACACGCTATGTGGCAGTGTGCCAGGCTGAACATTTTCCTTTTTAAAGTTCATATTATGGCTAGCCATTCGGGGTGCAAAGGGCACCCCTCCAAAAGCTACACTCTCCCCGTAGCTCTCATGTTTTCTCTCAGTTTTCCTCCTCCTTCCTCTTTTCTCCCCAGACGCTCTGGCTAATGCAAATTCATCAGCTGAGCTTTAGCTCTCTGGCTTGTAGGAAAAAAGGCCACCTTCAGCTCTAAAGAGATGCATGTGCTCTCACAAATGTCCTGGCATATACACGCCTCCCTAAAAAGGAATTCAGCATAATGTTTTAAGATGTTTAGTTTATTGGCAACTGTAAGACAGAGTTTGCAGTGACAAATTATTTTAATAAAACACATAGTACGGTACAATACAATATGCACATGAACACAGTTCAGATTCTACCTCTGTTTTTGACACGTTTTTTGGTCTTTTGGTGACATTTTTCATGAAATTAGTTTGAGAGCAATTTTCAAAGAACAATTAGCATGTTTCTGTTAGCCTGAGGTCAAATGTGTTTACCCTAAAGGTAAAATATTTTGCCTTGGCCTCCAAACATGTCAAAGGGGAACAATTGATCCGTCTCTTTTTCCTCCTCCTCTTGAATGGTTGTTGGAGGGCTCACTCTAGGTAAGGCTGTAGTATTTTTTTAAAGATATCCTGTCTGGTTTGGGGGCTGGAAGACTTCGGGGGCTCTCCTCTCCCAGACTCTTATCACAGATAGTCATAACAGTCAGTCTGTTGATAGCCATCAACAGACTCCCCTAGGAGTACCGTACACCCCCTTTCACCATCTACCCCTCGACTCATCTACTGCCTCTGGTCTTAGACAAATAGACAGACAGAAGTAATACTGAGTGAAGAAAGATGTTGAAAGAAACCAGAGAGAAACAAGGATTAATGGGGATGGATAGAGCAAGAAAAGAGGATGCAAAACACACATTTTTCACAGCATCAGAAATGTTGAAGGAGTCTAATACTCATCATGGAAATCATGTGAACGAGTGTGTGAGTTACAGCAGTCTCCTGCCAAAACAGGGGATGTGTTATGAGAGATAATAAGTGAAGTCATCTGAGATCTCTGGTGTAAATGTGATCATATCTAACATTTTGTCTCAGCACTTCTTGGTTGGAAGACAAAACTGAATTAAGTGCTGAATTTAGTTATCAGAGTGATTAGTGTAACTGTCCTTCCACTTTATAACAAATTGCAGTACACTATATTGCTGATGTAGGGTGAAAGCCTTGTCTTCCAAAATCCTCCTAAAAGTTAAAAAGGCCTTATTTTGGCCTTATTTCCTTCTTGATGAAGTTAATTAAATGATATTAAAATCAGAGGTTACAGACTATTGTGTAAATGCAGCCCTGTAATCCTCAAAAACATGAAATGTTGTTGAAATTGAATATGCCATCTGCAGCAGTGCACTCAAATCCAAAACAGTTTAACTACATTGACCGCATTTTTGTGGATTTTTTTTACGAAGACTGGCAATAACTCATTATGTTGGCTTTGCAAACACCGCGGTCTAGCAACGCAGCCAAGCCCCTCTCACAATCACACGGAGGGCGCCGTAGTGCTTACTGGATATCTGAGTGGAGGTGTAGATTGGCAGAGAGAAACGGCGAGAGTAATAGAAAGAGAGAGTGAAAGAGTAGCAGTGAGAGAAAGAAGAAAGAGGAAGGCAGAGAGGAAGCCTACTATTGTCTGTCCCGGGGCGCTGGGGACTGGAAGAGGTGTTAACTCAGACTCATTTCAGCAAGACAGACAGCTCAATCTAAGAGCTGCTTTGCTGCAGGCCACGGCCATTCTCTTCTGTCTCAGACTCCCTCTCTGGGCCAGCACCGAGTCATCCATTTAAAAACCATTATGCTCCCCCTTTAGCAAAACATGATAGAACGCCAGGGCCCCAGGTCTACCATATGTGTGTGTGTGTGTGTGTGTGTGTAGGGCTGCCAAACTTAGCCTCAGGATAGGAAGGCCTGAGCAGAGTAAGGCACGGCCCTCAGAGAGTCCAGTGTGGGGATCTGCTGTCAGAGTGACTGCTGTTATTATCTGGCCGGTAGATTGGCCTGACTTGCCTATTGATAGAGACATGTCACCATACAATGGCTGGACGTATTGGGCTCTGTGCACTGACTGGCATTGAATAGACTCACTGATCTAACTCCATCGGGTGTTCAGATGGCAGGAGAGAGGGCAACACATCTGTGGATGTGTTCGCAGGAAGCGGCGCATGTTAGTAGGAATAAACTGCAGATCTCTTCGGCCACATTAAATCCTTCCCACAGTGAAGTGAACCACTTTGACTTTGATCTTTAGAGGCACAACGAGATAAAATCGAGTCTCTCAGTTATACCTGTGTTCAGAACATTCATGAAGCAAACAAATGGTATGGCCAAGCCCTCTGGAAGCGATATTAATGATGTTTACTCTCACTTCTCCTTACCCTGTGACCACTGGGCGTGTCCTTGCACCACTGAATCATGGCTTTTGACACTCCTCCAGCACCTGTTAGCTTTGTCTTTTCTCACTATCTTTTTGTTCTCCAGCTTGAACGTGTTTGCTATCTCACAGTTCTTGCTTGAAAGTCAATGCACATCAGGTGTTGCCACACAACCTCACCAACTGTGAGGAGACAGAATCCCTTGTTTTATCAGTTTCAGACGATTTACTGGCTGCTTAATTGTAATCAATTGTGGTGTCTTGCCATTGTCACTTTATACAATATAAATGTTACTCAGCATGATACCCTCAGGGTATGCAATATTCTGAGGCATGATAAGGGAAATATAAGAAGGACATACAGTGCATTTTGATTTTTGGGATGTGCATTGATGTAGACCCTTTTGACAAGGTCAACACAATAGCTTTCACACACAGAAAAACATGTATCATAGAGTCCATGTCAGCCCTGAAGCCATATTTGTTTCTTTGCAGCAGTGGACCTTGGGATGACTTTGTTACTAGGCAAACTTCTTTTTCTCTGTCCGTCATTCTTTTTCTGTTTACTTTTTGTGGGGTGATTTTCCATATCAGTATCTTTCACCCAGTGATGTGTGGAAAGAGGCAAAAAGTGTGCTTGCTCTTCTGTTTACCCTGTTATTGACTTAACGATAGGCTAAGACGTCTGGCGGGCACTCTCATGTCGCCAAGGTCCTACGTGACAGATACCCATCCGGCCATGGCATCATGAATCTCCCTCACCCTCTGTCAGGCTCTAAATCTCCAGCGAAACAGCTCGCCTTTTTCGCGCTGACGCTGTGCTTCTTTTGTTCTCGACCTAATCGCTGAGCTAAGCTAGCGTCCTTTTCTCCAAACTTTAGGGGAGAAGAAGTCCTGGCGCACCCTGACACTTATCTGTGCTGACCCACCTCTCGCCTCCTGAAGTGTTTGCTCGCCTTTTGTGTTTTGCCTGAGGTGGGCGGATGGCCAAGTTCTTATGCTGCAAGATATCCCTATAGGGCATTCAAGGTGCAGCTTGGAACTTGTCTGATCTGTTTGCCTTCTACAGAAAGGTGTTTTTTTTATCTTGATGTTTGGCCCTTAAGGTAACTGGTACCAAACTGATAGGGCAGAAACTCCCTGGGACTGCCAGGAGACAGTAGTCACACCAAGCAAATGGATAGTGGGAGACAGAGAGAGAAAGAGAGGGAGTGAGATAACGAGTGATAGAGTTATTTCCTGCATGATTTAACTAATGTGCTTTCCAGTGTTCTCACGGTGACACTAATGTTCTGCTGCTTCAATTATGAGTGTTGGTTAAGCATGATCCTACAATATTTAATGCGGCATAGAGCCACATACATGACTATCCTGATTCTACACCAGTGCTGTGATGAAAACTTTTTAACAAAAGTTTTTTTTTAAAAATCCTTTAATGGAGAGATTTGTGAATACACTTATTCACAGCTTCACTGCATATGTTTCAGGTTCTATGAAATATGTGTTAAAGTAAGGAGTTACTTGGGCACATGTGCGTCCCACATTGTAATGAAAGGGATATCAAACCTGTGGTTTCTAATAACAGTATTGACCAACAGTGTGCGGTTTTCTGTCATCATTTTTTGACTTTGACAGAAACCCCAAGTTTACACACAGAGCAAAAACACCCGAGAGAGAGCGTAACACCACAAGTCTCAAGGCCTGGGTGCTGTAATATCTTCCATTCACATTCATTTTATGTAGGTTTTAAACATGCCATTAGCCAATTTAATCCAATTTTCCCAGCTTTCGGAGCACTCCAGTGGAACAGATTCCATCTAATATTAAACATATGGTCGTCGTTGCCCCTAGAAACACCACAGCAGCGCTGGGCTTTTTATAAGAGGCTGTTAAAGACAAGCCTCCTGTGTCCCAGTGCAAACCGTTGTCAATTATCTTCAATGAACATGGTAATTGATAACGAGGAAGCAGGGCAGCAAATTAAATGTCAGGTTTGATTAGAAGCCTGATACCTTATCATTTGTTCATAACTCGTTACCAACATCTGTTAATTAGTTAATAAATTAATCTGCATAGCTCAGATGAAAGGTGCACAGGCCTCTGAGGAAGTGCATTGGGCAAAGTCATCCATCTTTGAAGAGAGTGGAACTCAACAAATATTGTCCCTGGGATTTGGACTGTTATTACTTGGTCATTGGTTTCAGACCTCAGCCACTCCAACCAAGCATTCTCAATGGAACCTCTTGTTCCCCCCCCTCCCCCCACAGTCTCCTCACGCATCTCCACCACAATGCTATCATTTATTGCAGCAGGTCTCTCTTAGTAGACGTGCTTTAAACATTAATTTAAAACCTCTCACATTGGCCCATCAGTCCTCTGTTGGTAACTCCTGTCCAATCCCCCCACTCCCACTCTCTTTCACCATGTATCTTGTGAAACCACATCGTTCATCGTTGCCCTGATGAATAGTCCCATCAGTTAGGGCCTCAGGGCAGAAGCAGACAATGACACTGCTCTTTGCCACAGTGGAAGATGATGACATTTATCAAATGCTGTTTATCTTTGTGATTAGATTTATGCTATCATGTAGACATACCCTTTTCTGCCTTCCAAGCTCTTGCTGCTTGTCGGATATTTACAAATTAGGCGTGGAACAAGGCTCATCTTATCTCAGTTTTGTCATATTCAGTCTAATCTATTTCACATTTATGATATAATATATTTTGTTTGCCTGTAAGTGTATAGGTGTGAGCCCTCCAGTGCCAGACCTTTGTTAGTCACAGATCACTGACTGTTGAATTTCCACTCACTTTCCCTTTCTCTCTCACTTTAAATCTCAATCCCTTGTGCTGCTTAACATTTCTGGGACTCAAGCAAGAGGTGGTGACCTATTAATCAGGTTCCCGTGGCTGTTGTGATTGCCATTTTCCATAATCAGATACACAACGCGGCCTAAAAGTCTTGGCTTTAGGAATACTTTTTTTCGTTACAGTTCTTGTGCTGTGCTGCAGACCTCAAAAGTAATAAGCTCAAGAGAAAACTGGAGGGCTGGCTGTGCCTTTTAATTACTTTTTATTAGGTATAAGGACTAACATTTCGCCACAGTGTGTGTCTTTTTTGGAGTCAAACAGCCGTGGAACAGACAGAGAGTATAAAGCCATAAGCATTTGAATGGCTCTAGGAGGAGAGGGAGGACTCACACTAACCAATCATCTTATAATAATTAGAAAGGTTCAGGTAACCTTCACATTCTCTGTTTATCTGTCTCTGTCTCTATTTTTACGAGTTTATCTTTGTTTTTAAAGCTCCAGATTAATAAAATAATAATGTTCTGTACACACGAACATGCACAGACATATAAACTGCACATTACCACATACGTCCACACAAACACAAAGAGACACAGGCAGGCAGGAAAAAGACATTCTCCCATGTTATTCTTTCCTCTACTCGGTCATTTAGAATAACAGCGTGGAGTGA
Source organism: Cebidichthys violaceus (assembly GCF_023349555.1). Lineage (NCBI taxonomy): Eukaryota > Metazoa > Chordata > Actinopteri > Perciformes > Stichaeidae > Cebidichthys > Cebidichthys violaceus. Next base: position 9,579,685 of record NW_027176816.1, read on the forward strand.
GAAGCTAAGCACGATGACGACATTAGATCTCAAAACAGTGTTGAATTGTTGAAGTGTCGAACACGCCGGGATGTCTTTACTTTGGAAAGTCTCCGGAGTCGCTTGGGTGATTTTTGCTCATTTTCTCCACCACTGTCATTGGGAGCAAGAGTCTCGTCTGCATGAGACAACAAGGAGGTTTTGACAGAGTCAAGATTTGTAGAGTTGTACTTGTGCGTGCGTGTGTGCGTGCACACATCCGCACTTCTTTATCCACATTTCTGTCTGTTATTCATCTTGGGCACCGGCCTGCCCTCCACATAATTCTAAATCTGTCAACTAAAACAGGATCTCACCAGGAGTTTGGTGTAATAACTTAATTTAGTACAAATGCTTGTGTCATGACAAATAATAGTTCAAACAGATGTTTCCCAGACATTTCATTCATGAGATATCATTGCCTCATTCAATTTAGTTTGCATAATTCTGTACACCAGTTGCAGTGGTGGTGTATTTCAATGTTTGATCACTGTTGTAAAGAATTTTATTTTTGTCATTTTTGTCATCATCTGAGGTACAGTAACTGTAACATGCATTGTTACTGCCTGAAAAGATGTTTACTGGGAAGTCAAATGTAAAACCGAGTTTTGTCAAAATACAATTTGCTGTGTCAGAAATGTCACTGGCAGATCGAGTGAACAAATGAACAAGCAAACATAAAACACAAATCTATCCTAGTCCTCTCTTTAATCTCACCATAGGGAACAACAACTTGACTATTAGTTTGGTTGTCCAGAAAGAAAGGGAAGTAACTAACTAACCTGCATTATGCACATCTTCTTAATGGTCAGACAATGCATCGCAAGTCATTCTGTCCTAAATAATTGTCACAGGATTCTGTTCTTTGTTACTCTTTCTGGAGAGGAGGGGAGCTGATGTTAGTGCTGGTACGCAGCGGTACCCAGCATGCCACCCGGTGCCACAGAAGGGTGGAAAAGTAAGACTCTTAGGCCTGAGCCTTGTGATACTGAAGTTATGCCAAACAACAGAACAAAAGCATTATCATATTGTATGAGAGTGTGACTGTATGTGCTAATGGCCACCACCTTTACTTGCAGAACATATTAGTGTCTTATCTAGTAGATCACACAATGTTTATTTAACAAGAAAGTCTCACTACAATCTTGTTAATTTTCATGTACGTTTTTATACCACTTCTGTGTATAATTCCCATCATAATGAACCCCTCCATATGCGACTTTGCCTACTGTTATTTTATTGAGCCTGAGTGTTTCTGGTGACAAAGCCTGCTCCCCTCTGCTGGCCAAGAGCTCACAATGCCACTTTCTGAACAAGTTCTAAGTGCTTTTAATGTTGTGCGGCCGGCGTTGTTTATTCAGGGAGGGAGGGAGAGGCAGACGTTCTACTACATTTGTAGAAAAATATACAAGTGTAAAGTTTTAGAGCACACCAGCAAACACACACACACACTTGAAGCATGGCACCTAGCAAACTACTCAAGCCGTACAAATGGTACTTCTTTCCAGCTCTTCTTCCTCTCCTGTGAGGTAGGGGATGCGTGACAGACATCATCATCACTTTCTGTCTTTACACCGCTTTACACATCCTATTTTTTTCTTTTCATCTCTTTACCCTTGTTTTCACACACTAGCACATGTGTTCCCAAGATTGATCACCACAAGGTCTTCTGAGAATCCCTCGCAGAGTCTGCACCCTTGCATACAAACATATTACAATGCTTTTAGATAGCACACTTTGATCTCTTTTTGCATGCCAATGTACTGTCAAGTACAATTGTTGAGCTCCGTGACTCAGACATTATGTGTTTTCATGACAAAACACGGGGCATGTGCTTCAAAATTATACCCAGATCGCAGACTCAATTCTTTTCTTTTGTATTCATTGATTTTTCAACCCCCTCTCTCAATCTTATGTGCCCTTCCCCTCTATTTCTCCTCTCCTTCTTTTCTTTTCGCTCCCTCCTCCTCTTTTCCTGGCCTCCGGGGTCCCAGTGCTGCTAATTCGGCCTTATCAGTGCAGTAATTTAGCTGCCACAGCTTGGGTTTCTGTTGCGCGGCGAGCGGCCCCATTGTCCTGCCCTGCTGTTGCTGAGATAAACCCTCAGATTGAACAAAGTCCGCGCTGACCTTTACAAACTCCCAAATCTCGCTCTGTACACCCCTCCAACAGAGATTCTCTCTGCTTCAAGCTCTTTTCTTAGGGTGGGGGGGGGGGTTTGGGGCCACATCGCGTGGGAGGGGGATGGCGAACGAGTGTGTGTGCATGTGTATGCGAAAGAGTGAGAGTGTGTGGGGTCAGGGTGGATTGAGTGAGCATGAGATGGACAGGGGAGAGGGATTAAGATGGCTGACTGAGCCTGTCTATATTTCCAATGGCACTTTGCTCTGAGAGGGAGGACGAGGAGGAAAAAGTGCACTGCAAGCAAAGCATTCAAGTATGCTTTTTTTCTGTCTCCTTCAGACTGCGAGAGAAGGCCGTTCAACCAGAAATATGATTTCTTTGACATAAAAGAGACAGTCTGTGCCTGAGTTCCTTGTGCTTGCTGTTGATTTCCCTGAAACGGCTCATTCAGAGAATCCCCACAGAAGGACTGTTGAACCCCTCATCTTACCTCCATTGTTATCTATCATGTCCCTCATTCCTTGGCAGAAGGCCCAAGAGGAGTCTGTCGGGATTGTTGCTTTGACACACAGTGAAACGCCAAGAGAGGAACGGTTGAAGCCAAGTGGCTGGGGAGTGGATGGGGTGGGGGTTGATCCTGTGCCGGGGAGGTTTGGGGCACAATGCAACAGGAGTGCCCTCTCCATTGTGAACCACTGTCATCCTTCAGAAGCCACTCGACTCGCTCTCCATGCCGCAAATCCTCTCCGCTCTCTGTTTCAGCCGTATGTCGGTCAGGCAGGGAACCTCATCAAAAGGTCTTGGAGTTGGGGATTGAGACAGGGCGGGTGGAGGGAGGCAGTATGGCGGAGAAGAGGGGAGGAAAATGTTGTTAGTGGAGAGTCAGGGTGGTGGTGTGTGTGTGTGTGTGTGTGTGTGTGTGTGTGTGTGTGTGTGGGCAGGGGCGATGTGTCGAGGGACTGTTGCATACCAGGCCCTTAGTTCAGGTGTGGGCTTCAGAGTCAGTGATGGAAGATTGGAAAGAATCTGCACCAGTCAGTCTGATGGTCAGGGTGGCCCTGTGTTCATCCCACCCTTCATCCCTTCATCCATCCCTCCTCCTTTCCACCTCCCCCGCCCACCACCACCTGCCTGCAAGCCACCACCAGTGTTCCCAGGGAGATGAGCGCCACGGAGAAGAAGGCCCACAAGGGATTAACTTTTCACATGGCTGGGAGTCCTCGTCTCAAAAGACCTGACAACCCCAGACGGCTTGATTAAAAAAGAAAAGAAGAGAAGAGGAAAAGAGGGAGGGAGGGCACTGGAGGAGGAGAAGAGGGGGAATTCTTCACATGATGGCCCTGAGAGAGGGATTTTGGATATTGGGTGTCTTTTTTTCCCTTCGTCCAAAGCCCCCATGTCTTGGTTGAGAATGAGCAAATTGTTCTTCCTGTTCTCTCGGCAGTCCCTGTGTTGCCCTGCCTGAAGATGTGGGTGGGCACCAGCACACATTGTTGACTCCTCACAGGAAACCTAGAGATGTCCCTAAGTTTAAAAGAAAAAAAAGAAATAATAGTGGAAGTGATCTCTTTTTTTTTTTTCTTCGGACACCAAACCCATCAATAAATCAAAATATTCATTCATCAATTCCAATTTTGTACTATGATTGAATAATATCATGGTGTATTATTTATTATTCTGTCATTAATGCGTCATAAAAAGCCCTCCGTTGTTCTGTGTGTGTCCGCATTGCACTACAGTCAAGAAAGACATTGGCAGAGAGACTCTGCGAACCGTTGCCGGCTTAAAGTTCTAGTGTTCAAGTGGCAAGGCGCCCTATTTCCCCTCACTCTATCTCAGATAAATTGGGCCTCTCAGGTTTGTCTGTGAGAAAGAGAGGACAAAAATCAAAACAAACGCTCCCACTGAAGTGAAGATGGGAGTAGGGGTTAGCTTTCCTCTCTGGCTAACGGATCAGCAACTCAACCTAGCGGGACAGCGGGCCACTTAATACCTCCCATCTTGTCCAGGTAACAGAGTGGCCCGACAGGGGGGGTCAGGGAAGGTAGCAGGGTATCGCCTTACAGATCACCGCTCACCCTCTGGCTTCCTCCACATGGCTCACTTACCCTCTTCTCATCTCCGCTGATGGGACACACTCACCTTCTCTTCCCACACCCCTCAGAGAGGATACAAACATCCATTGAAAAGGTTTTCGTGGATGTTTACGCCCAGTTTCTCTCTAAAGGTGCGCTGAGATGAACCAAAATCTATAGAAATGCTAACCAACAACATACCCTGGATTTCTAAGTTTTGCTGCAATTGCAAGATTTATTTCAAATAAGCAAACACCAGAATCAGGTATTTAATGTTCAGTTAGTTCATTTGAGTTCATCTTTATTGATTTCAATGGAGATATTGGCTTAAGGTGAGAAGAAGGCAATAGGTATAAAACATGGAAAGATAAAGACAATGAAAGTAACAAAGAGGGATGGAGTTAGAGGAGAAAGATCAGTACAGGTGCAGAGAAAGTGCATCTGAAGAAACTCATGTTTGGTTGACAATTACAATAGTAAAAGGAAATACGAAAGCATAAATACAACCACACACACACACACACACACACACACACACACACACACACACACACACGTCTGTTTAGTAACTTCTGCTGTCAACACTAGAAGTGCAAAGAACAAAAAATGCCATATCCAAGGGGTGACTAACAGTCAATTAACCCCAATATCAGCCCAGATTTCTCATTAATCATGCTGCTTACCGACCATATGGCCCCAGACTCCAAGGAGGCTCTGAACGTATTTGCTGTGCACTTGACCTTGCTTATGGACCCAGGGGAACGCAGGAGTTTAGTTCTGTCCTCCAGGATGTTGTGGGCCTTCTTCCTGGTCTGCTGGATAAATAGATGATGTTACAGAAAGATAAACAGAGCTCCAGTAATCTTACAATGACCCACAGGTGGTTTGTGTTCTTCACTTAAAGAAACACAAATCAACATAGAATGAATAAGAAACACAACACCCAGTAGACATCAAGTGAAGGTTAAGAAAGACTGTTAAACTATAATATATCAGCTCGCAACTCGCAAAGCCGACAGTGTCAAGTTGTGCTGAAACGATTAGCCAATTGATTATTTATTAGTTTATCTATAGAAAATCAACAATTGTGACAATGGATTACATTATATTAGGAAAACATGCCAAACATTTTGTGATTACAGCCTCTCAAATGTCGAGATTTGCTACTCGTCTCTGTTGTAAATTATTAATAATTTCATATATTTGGGTGTTAGGCTATTTGTTGGACAAAACAGTTTTAAGATGTCACCTTGTGCTCGGGGAAATCATCTACAAATGACTATTTCCCTGACATTTTGTAGACTTACCAAATTAATGGTAAACAGGCCGCACTTTTATTGCATTGTTTTACCTTAATGGTGCTTTACAACTATTTTACCTGGAAAACAAAAATGTTAGTTGCAGCCCTTGTGTCGAGATGAAAAGGTAAGAGATGAATGAAACCCATGTTGTGAACTTGTGGAGATGCTAAGGGTATCCACCAATTAGGAATAACACACACACACACACACACACACACACACACACACACACACACACACACACACACACACACACACACACACACACACTCTATGGCATTTATTAATGTTGTATAAGAACTTTGTCTCTGTGGAGTTTTGGTACATACATAAGTGACGTGAAAAACTTTGGTCTAATCCATAAAGACAGGTTGTGGAAGTGATCCAAATTTAAAAGCACATCACGTTTCACAGCAGGCTGCACAGTGTATTAATGTGAAAAAAGTAACAAAAAGTATGGAAAGTATGTGATCCCTAATAATAATCACTCAAAGCTTGGACCCCTGCTATTCCTGAAGTGACAAAAGTGACAGAACTGATATGATATACTGACTTGTATTCTTCTGACCCTCGCACTAAATCAGTATCCAATCAGTATTTCTTTGTCTGAGTACTCCTTCCCTGCAGCACAGCTATCATTAAGTGACTCATTTAGGCCACTACAGGTAGGCCCACATCATAGCCTGCTGGTGGCTTTTAACGGGGAATGGAGTTCTTTCTACCCCTATAGTTTGGCACTGCATTAGTGCCAGAAGACCCAGCAGTGAGCCTTTAACCTGGGGACGACAGGGCCATGATTATGTTCACCGCAGGGTAGACATGGCCAGAGGACACTCAGCTATACACACAAAGGGACGCATGTATAATGAATAATGTGGACACCGGGGCAATTATCAGCCTATATTTTTCACAAGTCAGTTAGATTTTCTGTCATTATTGATGGCAGAGGCGTTTCAATTCAAATTTGACATTTTAATGAATTTTATTTTTTGTTGTTTTGCTGTGTTCCAGTGAGGTATTGTTTGATGATACTTGTTTTCTCTAAACATTAAGGGTGAACTAGTGTGTTGATGTGACCACCTTTGTTAGTAACAGGATTTAACTTTTTTCTCTTTACAGGGCTGATTCAACATAAATTCTCACTGGAGGTAAATTCAATTATTTTTGTGGTGCTCGCAGAATTACGAGGTATAATTTTTAACTTCAATAAAAACGTCTCTTTCTAGAAATAGTGTTTAGGTTCAGTAGAAAGGAATACCAATGGAAACGTATTCAGCTTTTTTGCCCTTTATACTGAAAAAGATAATACTCATACTAAGCTGTTTACAGGGCTAATAGCCCTCTTTCATTCCTCCAACCACCTTCTTGGTGTGTGATATCTGCGCATATCAAAAAAACCTATTGATATTCAAGTATTTCATAATGTTTAGGTGCGTTTCTCCTTCCGGGTGTTTCTCCTACATAGGTGCATGGAAGCACATATACACATATAAAATGTTGGGTTCACACAAAATAGGCACACTTATTCTGCCTGTCCCTTTTCTCTCCTCTACACTGTATCAGCTCTACAGTTACCATGTTTACTGTCTCTATTCACTTACTGACTCTTTCTCTCACTGTCTCTTTTGCACACACACGCACACACACACACACACACACACACACACACACACACACACACACACACACACACACAGGATCCAGTCGTATTTCAAGATAATTCTCGCTCCTCTGGTCTCAGTATCCTGAGCCACTAGACACTGAATGGACCACAGGGAAAGCTGATCTCACAGACACATATTCACACACACACACACACACACACATACACGTGCGCGCGCGCACACACACACACACACACACACACACACACACACACACACACACAACTGCGTGTGGTCCCACCATTTCAATCCTCACCGTATTTTCTAATGCTTCATAAGGTCTGAAGGTCAGGGTTTGGGACTTAAGGCTAATCTTTTAAATTCCTCACTGTTTTCAGTCCCTTTTGTCTCATCAGAAGTCACCTGCCCACCTTTATCGCTTTCACTTCTACTGTTTCTTTTGTTTGCAAGATTTTGCCTCTGTGTGACTGCAAAAGGTTAAGTTGTTTTCGTTCCCATCTTCCTCTCTTTCTATTTTCTTCTTTCTTTTCCTTTCCTCCCTTTGCATAATTCAAATCAGAATCCCCATGTGAGCACCTTGCTCTTGACCTAGCTTAGAAAGCTCCTGATTGCTTTAATAGCAGTCCTTGGACCTGGAAGGTGGGCGTCTTTAAGGAACTCTGGTGAGAACGGTGTGCGTATGTGTGTATGTGCAGTGTGTGGACAGCCGAAGGGTGGTTGATTAGAACTGACCTCAAGAGTGTCAGGAGAAAAAGAATCACAAATATGCAAAGTGGATGTGTGTGCTTGCATAATTGGGGCAGAGAGGAGTGCAGAGAGGTCAAGTAGAACAAATGGTCAGCGGAGTGATTTCAAAGTCTATAAAAAAACACACACTAGATATATATGTCTAAGGAGCACTGGTCACTTTCAGGTTAGAGAAGTGAGGCTGTGATGGAAGAATGTCCAGTCCCTATCAGGGATAGCAAACCTCTGGTTTGCAGTAAAAAGCTTGCAGATGGAAATGGGTGTATGCGCATGACACATCTCAGCATCACTGAGAAAGCGCTTACGTGCTCCGTCTGCTTACCCTTGGCAAGTAAGATTTAAAATATCAGTTGGCACACACAGAAGTATAAATGCAAGCCGCCGTGTTTTGCCGATGAGGCCCAAATGTGCACAAGGCTAAGTCCTTCAACAGTGGGATTGCCCTAGCATTAGCCAAAGTCAGGAGCTCCAAAGTAAGGGCAGCTAAGGTTGGGGTGAGGCCTGGCAAACCCAAAGATTGAGTCTGAATTAGGCCCACCATTCAGAGCTACTGAAAGGAGTTCCTGAGCCTCCTATTCTCTACCAGCAAATTGGGAGGAAATCTGGCTATTGTGCAGAGTTTTGAAGAGGCTGGTGGTAGGGAGGGGGGTGCACACTGTGCTTACCTATAGATGAGAGTGGAGACAAAGGATCCCGGGACATCCAGGAGAGGCTTTGAAATCCCTCTTGGCTGGAGACGGAGACGGCCTGGAGTAGCTCCTGGTGAAGAAAAGGTCAACAGTGCCCCGTCAGCATAGACACCGAATGGAAGGGGGTTTAACTTGACTATGTGGAAGAGATGGAAAAGATGGGAAAGATTAGAATTAGATTTCCATCATTTGGAAAGAGTTATGATACTTTACAAAGAGTACTAAAAGTATGGTAGTTTTGGTATTTTTAACATGTGTTGTAGCAGATTTTAAAGTGATACTCCAACCCCAAAACTGTTTTTTAATATTAAACATCCACTGTAGGCTGGTGAAAGTTGTCACTTCCCTCCTGTTGAAAAAAAGTGAAAAAAAAAAAAATCATAAGATCCATAGAAACTTCTCACACCACCATGATCCACTTTTTGGCTCAAACTATGAACTTTTGACATTGATGACATCACGGCCTCTCCTCATGCCCCGTAGGCTTTTTTTCTTATTTCAAATTGTGTTCTGTCAGAGTTATATAAGAGAGTTTCAATTTACATTTTCAGAATGTAGCCAACCATAGCAGGTGTTTCACAGCAAGTTAAGTGCATATGATATAAATAGACTTCAGCAGCGAGGTCCATGCTCTGTGGAGTTTGGACTACTGCTGTTTTCCCTTTCCACGAAGCAGCTGAGCTTCTTAAATGTGTGTGACAAAGTGACAACAAAGCAACTCCTAATGATGATGATGATGATGATGATAATGCCAGTCTTTTTGGAGCACTTTGATGGATGAGGATTGATGTGACCTACATTGAATTGTGTGCGCGCCTACATGCGTTTTTTGTGTATGAGAAAAGACAGACAATCCCTCAGGCTAAATAGTCAGGGTATCACAAACGTACATTTTTTGTCGGGCGGTGTTTGACTGAAGCCACCCTCTTCCTGATCAGCAGTGCAGCCCGGGGCTCTTCCGGAGTCTCTCACCCCTATGAGAGTCCAACTCCCCCCCTGTCTGGCCTACTATACCAATGCCACCCCTCTCTTCTTATTTTCTCTCTGTGTGTCTTTCTCTCTCTCATTAATCAATGTCAAGCCGTTCAACAACAAGGCCGGCATTCTTTCCCTGCCTGCCTTCTTGGTTCCTTGTATATGTCATTGTGCCCTGACCCTCCCCTCTACCAACTCAGCGGCCACCACCATCCTTTCACATGGCCGCAGATCCGAAACCCGGGCCCACACTGCCAACATGAAAGGTTGTTCAGAAGAGGAAAAAAAAAAGTGAGGAGGAGGCATTTCTCTCACTTCTATCTTTTCTTCCTCTCTTTTCCTGCCTTCCTCGGGCCAGGGGGAGAAAGGGATTCCATAGTCACTTACATAATTCATGGGACACACAAGAGAAAACGGGCCATTGAGTAGTAAAAAAAAGTTTGGATGGAGCAGTCATGGGGGGTGGAGGGACATGTATGCCAGTCTTTGTGCCCCCGGACCCATCTTCTCTGCCTCTCTTCATTCATCACCACTCCCCACACACACAGTCATTGTCCCATGCTCGTCATTAACCTCTGGTGTAAGTCGGCCGCCTCTCTTCCTATCAAGACGTGTCTCCATGGGAAAGAAATCATTTCATCATGCCTTGGCAAACCGGGTTTCATGGCCCCTTTTTTTTGCTGATGTTGACATTTTGATGGACACCGCAGATGCAAAAGTCGTTAACCAGAGCGTGCTGTAGCTATCAAGGCGGAGACAGGGAGAGGCAGGGCTTTGCTAAGATGAAATTAAACTTGATTGTGGTGAGGTGATGCTGACGTTAGCCATAAGGACTCTCAAACATGTTCACATGATATTCACACATGTAAGACATGCGCGGACATTAACATCAGCACCTTCAGCATTTCTGAACGTCCCATGGGCACTTGACAGTTTACCGTTACTCTTGGGTGTCCTTCTCATTGTCACATGCTGCATTTGTGCTTTTTTTTTTTTTTCCATTCTGCATTTCCACTATTAACCTGAAAATAAGTAAAGCAAATCACAGACCATGCTATCACTAATACCCTGTTTAAACACTTAACTGTCCACGTTTACATTGAATAATGAGACCACTTCTCGCATGAGCTCCTCGGCATGCCGTTTGTTTACAAAGAAGCGGATTGTCTCCAAATCAGCAGTCATTTTGGGGGGGGAGCATGTGCTTAGAAATCCTTTCTCTCTCTACGTCCTCCTTCCCCGAGCATCTGTATGTATTTGTTGTACTAATGAACGGAACAAAAGTTTCCGGGGGCCCTGTGGAAAAGGGGGGGGGGGGGGGGGGGGGGGGGTTTGTGAGGGAGAACAGCCGTAGCAATGCTGAAGTAGAGTCCGCTGAGTGGTCAGTCGCCATGAGGTTGACAGTGAGAGAACAGAAGACAGCGAGAGTGATGGAGACTTGACCCGGCAACCTCTTCTCTCCTTTCTCTTGGCTTTTCCTCCAAACCCTACTCAACCCTTCCCTTTAGATGATAGATGACCCTCCCTCTCATTCATGTCAAAAGCTCTTGCACCCCCCCCCCCCCCCCCCCCCCCCCAGACCTCCAAAGTCATATGCCTATTGTCTACACATTTACACGTGCACGTCTAGCCAATCTCCTCGTCCACCCAAAGACAATCAGTCTTTTTCATCTGCGCCAGTGGATACAGAGACTCCAACCTCACAACCTTTCATGCAGACCTGCAGACCTTGTCATAGAAACACACATATACAGACACACATGCTCACTGTCACTCCCACTGAGACCTTTACAGGTATGGATATGTAAGGAGTAGGAGAATGAATGGACGGATAGACAGATTGGGAGAAGGGCAGGTAGGAAGGGAGGGAAGGAGGAGTGCAGAATGGACACTGGGCAGTAAATTACTTTGCCAATCAATCTTCCCCCTGGGTACCCTTGATGAAAGCTGTCCAAACTTTCCTTTACTGCTTTAAGTAACCCTCCTACAGTTTGTCAGCAGAGGGCTGGGAAATAGGGTGGACAAACAGGTCGCAAGATTAAATGTTGCTCGGAGGAGAGAGAAAAGGAGAGTGAAGGACGAGTGCAAAGACCATAGGAAGCAGGGAGAGAAAGGTCAAGTTTGGGAGAACATGTGTGGACATGCGTGAAGGGAGAATGGGGCAGAGTTTGGATTAAAGACGAGGTGGACTGTGCTGTGGGGATGGAGAGGGGCGCTCACACAGTATAAACAATTTAACTGTTGAGAAAGGTTTGCACCAAGGAATGCGTTGTATTTCTTCTCACCCTAGGTTCAGTAGCTTCTAACAGACACGGACACAACTAGGCTCATGGTTCTTCATGGGTGGCATGACAGGATGACACGCTGTGATTTAGAACATGTGACACCTCCCAATTACAGCACACTGCAGGGCTAAGGCCACAGGGGATCCGGGGCTGTTTGTGTTTGTGACACACAGAAAAACTTTATGACTAATTTCTTAAAATGTTTCCCTTTTTAGAAACATAGGCAACAAGTGGCGATCTCCCTGACCACGCATGCATGCAACCCATGCATAATACACACAAACATACACACAAAGCCAAATGCACCCGTAGAACGATTTCTTTTTTACACTTGTTATCTGGCAAGTTTGAGAGTGTCTCTGCCCAGAACTGTGAAGAGAGAGTAAGGGCTGTTAGGAATGTTAATTTGGTAATTTGTTGTTTTATATAAGCAAGGGAGGGATGGGGGTGGTGGTGGTGCAGCGAGGGCAGCACACACACTGTGCGTGTTTGGGTCTGTTGGGGGTAAGTTGTGTTGAAGGGCGGGGGTAATGCTGGGTGACAAGGTCTAGCTCAGTGATGCAGATGACTCCCGACCAAGTTATTTTTCTTCGAGAGAATCGGGCAAAAAAACCATGACGGTCGGAGAGCAAGAAGCGCCCCATGCCCATAGAAGGTATAAAGATGTCTCCGATACATAGCTGCCCTCCCCCTCCCCGCCCCCAAGTCTCTTATTCTCAGTCACTCTCTCTCACTCCTAAATCTGGGATGGTGGCCAAGTGCCACCAAGGACACTAAGGCTAATAAATCATCCTCGTTTCAACATCTGCCCATGTCCCAATGGGCTGCCCACCACCCCACCCCTTGTGAAGATGGGTCCTTGGCTTTATTCCTCTTTCAGCATCTCTCCATACTCCCCCATTGACACCCCCTCCCTGACTGACAAAACATCTATTGTCCCATGCCCAAGTGAAGAAGAGACCCTCTTTTCCCCTCTTTGACAAAAGCCGTCTGAAGCCAAGATGGGGACTGCCAGCCGAGATGCCTGGGACCCGGCAGGGGTGCCCCTTCTCCCCTTTCTACTTTTCTCCCGCCTTCTGGTTTAACCATTCCTTGCTCTCGCTCTCTTTTTCACTTTTAATACTCCCCTCCTGTGGGGGTCACTCACTCAGCTCGCCCCCACCCTTTTCATAGTGGTGAACTCTCAGCCTCGCATAAAGACATCAAGTGACAGCAGTGAGAGAAAACAGCCAGATTTGGCAGAAAGAGATATTCGACATGGCTGTCAGTGGCCATTCTGCATGCCTTTTGTTCCCTTGGGTGTAGTTGAAATAGATAAATAAACAGTCATAGGCTGAAAAGCCGGGATCAGGAGCTTGTCGCATTTATTCATATTGAACAGAGAAGAAAAAGAGGCAGAAACCTGCTGCTGCCAATTAAGAAGAATGAGACAAAACTCAATTCACAGTGTTTAGATTTGTTTTCATGGCTGAGGCTAAAACTAAGCTATTCAGTGACTTTATGTGTTTGCTTTAAAGATGGCAGTAGGTCTTTAGCATTGTGGGTGTCTCCATGTGGCAGAGAAGATCTGGGAAGTTGTCTCTGGACTCATCAGTTAAGAAGCACTCTCTCCACGGTTACTCACAAGGCTTCATTTAGTGTGAATGAACAGCCGTTTTTCCCAGCACCTCAAGCTCACCCCCAACAACGGGGAGCACCGCCCATAACTGTGCACGGGCCAGCCTCCGGCCACATTCACAGGACTGTCTGCTTATACAAAGTCACACCACTTTGACTTTTCAAGATACTTTGAAGATGATGCTTGCCAGGAAATTCAACATTGCAAAGATGTGAAGTTTGTGTTCATTTTCTAGCTAGAGTATTTTTCTTTGCAATACTAGGACAAAACAGATAAATGAATGCATACATATACATACACATGCTCCTTTTTATATAATTCATACATTGCAGCTATGAAATAACAAAATATTTTTTGACATTATTTGCAAGAACGTCACTTTTTTTTCTCAAAGAAGAAACATAACTCATCAATGAAGGGTTAAGAAAGTGGTGTTCATAATTATTACATCAAGAAATGCTATTTGGTCTCACTTTTCAGTGTTTACTGGCGGGTCTCAAACCTTAACTTTATGCAAATGTTTTCATTTTACCGAAACTACTCAAGCAGGAGAGAACATTTACCAACAAGGCCCTGTGATGAATTAGTCAATTAGTGTTAGTGGCATTTTTTGTTTCATATTTTATTCTGAATTATGTAGATGGAGGCACTGTAATTAATTATTATTATTTATTTTTTTTGCAGTTGGGTCATTATGCGTGGAAATATATTTGCCTCTAATTCAGAGCTTTGAGTGTTTGCTCATTAAAAATGGCATAGGGTTTCAGGATGGGAATACAACTCCACAAAGGGTTCTTGAGATAAATTGCACACTGTATTCCAGTATCCACTATTCACAAAATATGTTTTGGTCTTTGCAATTTCATAAATTCATATCAAATATCATGAATAGAAATATTCTGTAATCGGATTTTCCGCTTCTGGGCAGACCGCATTCCTTCACAGCTCTTCTCTTCCACTGCAAAACATTTAGATTTCCAATTAGCCCCTGAGAAGAATGGCTAATTTACCACAGCGAGCAGGCGCCTGATGTCTCAATCTGCCGGGTGTCAGCACTGTGAAAAGGAGAACTCTCATGTAGGTACACACATGCTTATAGAGACACACAAGCCCATGAAAGTAAGCATGCTGTACTGAGTTTGAGTGGCGAGAGCAGATCTAATCCAGCATGGGGAGTAGAAGAAAAAGTAATTTTTTAATAAATGAATGCAACACAAATAAGGGAGCACTTTCAAAAAAGAAAAAAAGAAAAATCAGTGAAGAGGGGTCTTATTGAGGCACTAGAGCGGCAGGACAGGCAGCGGTTCAGCAGTGGCCCCAGATTGACTCGTCTGTGAGTGTACAGCCAGCCAGCTCCTCCACACAACACCCACATTGTCCACTGTGCCAAGGAGCCGGAGCAGCGCTCCACTCCTCAGGGGGCTGCCTGAGACGAACACATTATAGATACATGTTAGCCTTGGCCCGACCTTCTGTATGCTGTGTGGAGCACTCAGCGGAAAGAGACAGAGGAAGGAGGGAGGAGATGAAAAATGAAATGCACATGGAAGTTATTGAATGCTCCAGAAAGGATAAGCCTGTCCGACAGCTTAACAGCCTCCAAAAAGTCTTAAAAACTCTTATAAAGAGAGCATTCTTATCACTCGTGCATCTACTGAATTAAAAATGCTGTGAAACAAGATACACTGTATCTAGACTGTGGGTGAGAAGAGATAAAGAGAGAGAGATGCTATTTGGTGAGACAAGATGTTTGAAATAATCCATTGGCTTCATAAACTAGTGGTTTTGGCTTTGGTTATCTGTCAAAATCAGCTCACTAGATCATCCGTCTTTTTCTTTGTGCCGTATGAGGCCCCCTGCTTGTCCCGATGGGAAACCTGAAAGCTGCAGTGCTATCGTGCTGTGTAATGGTCACTAGCAAGCGGCCAAGCTCCCTCCCTCGGCCCTGATAGGGAGAGAGAAAGAGAGATTCCTGTCTGGCTCCCAAAACCCAAACAACATTAGTGTCACTGTCCTATTTCTCTCGCTCTCCCTTTTCCCAGCCTGCTGTTAAACACACACAGTTCCCTACAAAATGTTGTTTCAGCTTCTATCTCTCCACTGTCATTAACCAGAGGCAGGTTGACTGACTGTCTACGTGTCTGCAGCCAGTCCCTCATTCACTTAAGGCCCATCAGCGGCCACAGTCTTTATCTTGCCCAGGGAAGCCCTGTGATAACACTGTTAACAACAGCAATGTGTGGCGCGAGGGAGCCACTGGAGCTGCCACTGTCAGGGTGAGTAAGTGAGGTCAAGGGCTTTTAGTATCTGGTGACGTTTGCACCAAATGTGCTCCAGCTCAACTTCATGCTCCCCACACTCCCTGTCTCTCTCTTTTTCTCTCTGTTCAAACTCTTCTCCATCTTTTAGTTTTCCGAGCCCTTCCACTGTTCTCTGCTATCCAATGTTAACAGTTTGAGGGGAAAAGAAAAGAAAAAAAGAAATCTCGACTGAGCTCGGCAGGACTGAGCAGGGCCTTCTCTCCCCACATGCCTTAGGGAAAACACTGGTGTTATTTTAGAAATCACACTGTTAAAGATTAATGTGGGCCTGGAGGAGTGTGTCATCGTTCCTTAACGACAGAGCCGAGACGCTGAATAAAGCCGGCACTGTGTTCTATCCCACAGCCCAAGGACAGATAAGTTTCCTCTCACCAAGCTCGCCCCTCTCCCTCCCTCCTCCTTTGTCCAATAACTCTCTCCCTAAGTCATCTATTGCAACCACAGGGGCCGGAATGAGAAGAGATGTAATGAGTGAACTCCTCCGAAAATCAGTTTCTTCCCTCATCTTAGTTTGTTTGGTCATCACCTTTCTATTTTGTTATTGAAATAGACTAAGTCGTGGGCGAAGAATAGCTTATGTTCTGGCTTTACAGATATAAAAACAACGAAAAAAGGGTTGAGAGGGTGTTCGCAAACATTTTCCATGCTGATTGCTCTCGTTAGATGACTAATGGAAAGTCCCGGCAACTCCCCCAATAAAGTCATCTGTCATCATCCCATGGACTGGCCAGACAGACAGACAGCTATAAACCAGGGTTCAGAGACCACTGCAGAGCATCCGATCGGTACATGTCATACCTTTGTTATTCTAACAGCCAGGATGATGATGATAGCTCTACATTAAAAACTGGTATCACTGACACCAATGAAGATAATAATGATAAGAGTATTAACAGTTGGGGATGACGACGATAAAGACCTGTGAAGTTTGATGAGTCTCAAGTCTGAGGTGTGCAAATGGGACTTAGTATTCCTTGCTGAAGGTTTTTGCTGATAACGGAAGCGCTCGATAAGCCGGGGAACATCAATCTTAGTGACAGAGATAGTCTCTGCTTCACACTAACAGGGTTGTAAAGGGCCTTCACCTTATATGGCCCGGCTAATAAACTCATTTGTGATGAGCCCGAAGGTCAACTGAATGGATATTTGCATTAACCTGCATGTTAGAGGTGGGTTTTGTCTTTGACAAAGTATAGAGCATTTGGCAGTCTGACACAACTGATGGAGGGCTCCAAATTATGATCTTTGGTATTTGGTAGATGTAACAGCACTTGGTTTAAAAGTCATAAGTGAGATTGAACTTTGGAATGACATGAGGTATCTGTCAAAAATTAAAATTCTACTTGGCAGTGTCTTGCACCACAAAGTCCACTGTTGTACACACTTTTTTCCATTCAGTGCCCCAAGAAAGCCGGCAGCATCATATCATCGCTTTTGCAACATCATTACCACGCTGTCTTTTGAAGTCTGAGACCATCCCTGAAATTATCAAAGCAAGTGACACTTAAACTCATCTTGGGTTTTGATGGCAAAAACATCAGACAATGGCCTTTGTACAAGGGAGTGTGACAGCTACATTATCTCCACTCAATTATATCTTCTCTGAAGAGTCCTCAAGGTCAAACCATAAAGACTGATGACAGAGACTCAAAAATTACACAATTACACACTAATACAGCTACATCTTACAAAGATGTAGCTGTATTATTGTCAAGCGGTAGTTGATGAGATGTCTCACAGCGCTGCTTTCATCCCAGACACTAACAATAGCTGGTCTTTGAGTAAACAGGACAGTAGTGAATCAAACGATTACAATGTTCTGGGACATTGTAGCCATCTAATCAATTTCATTAGCTGCATAAATCATGACAGCTTGACATTTATTGTGGAGGTGATGGGTTTATCCTGTGGACTTGGAGACAGCTCTGGTGGTGATAAATGTTGCTATCTCTTGAGAGCAAGGATAAATAGAGTGTGTGTGTGTGTGTGTGTGTGTGTGTGTGTGTGTGTGTGTGTGTGTGTGTGTGTGTGTGTGTGTGTGTGAGTGGTTGTACAGAAAGACAGAGGGAGGGTTACAAAGAAAAAAAACTGAACATACGTTACTGGAGGTTATTGTGCAGCAACACATGTTAGACTGAGCAATTCAATGAGGGCAGAATGGTGGACGATTCATTTGCACAATGGGCTCAATCAATCATTTCTCATTGTTACTTTGGTGTTTCGCATTGTTGCTGCTTTTCAAATGTCCTTTAGAGTTTGTAATTTTGTTTTGGTTGTCAACTGGGACAATTCAGAAAAGTCGTTATTCCTTTGTCTGAAAGACTGTTAAAGCTTTCATGGTATTATTTAGAAAGTATTACATTCTTAATGGCTGGTAGAAGAACCAAATCTGAAAATAACCAGTCAACACAATATAGGGGCCATTATATGCATTTGGCAATAGTTTTTGCCTAAACCCTATGCAAGAATGTGTTCCTGGCCACCATAGTGAAAGAAACCATGTGTAGCCAGTATGTCCAGACAGTATCTTTTGGCTGTAGCAGCTGGCCTAACTGCTCTGGTCTTTATATGTTTCCACTGTGCAAATAATCTGATTGGCCACCAGAAGAAATCACAAGGATAACCAGTGCACTAGTTACAGTCCATTTGTTAAACACAAATCCCTCTTGTGTATTATCTCCACATCATACTCAAAATGATATACATGCTAATAGCAGCCATTACAGCTATTAAGCTGCCGTTATTATTTATATCGTGTACGTGCCTCAGTTACTTGCGTTTGAAGTAAACCCTTTGACTTCACTTGTTGATGGCATTGTAGAATGCCAAAACAAATAATGAGGAAACACACAAAAAGGAAGGACGGCATCACGTTAAACAGATGCAGGTTTCAGTATATCTCAGTCATTTAATTTACATGTTTGTTGTGGTTAATAAAAGAGTGTGTGTTCAAATTTATTGGTGCAATAAAACCAGCTAAAATCACAGACTGCCTACCTGACAGAGTGTGTTATGAACACTAGGATCTGTGCACTCTTTCCTTAGCACACGCCATACTATTCACCTCTGTCCTGCTGATGACCTAACATCTAAGCTCTACATCTTCCCTGTAAACACAGAGGCCATTCCCATACAAAAAGACCATTGAGAGAGTGAAGATAGGCTAATGACCTAAGTGGATACATTGAGTGTACAGAAGACAGAGGACCTGTTGGAGGTGTTTGATCTGCATAACTGTTACTACTATAATTATGTTATGGTTCTAGTATGTGTATAATTTGCCTCTATTTGGTGCATCAGATCAAATCCGAGTACCCTACTGCACACAAACAAAAAACACACTCGTACCACTGAGCAGGAAATCCATGGTCAGGCCTTGTTTATTTATCTGCTGTAGAGATCTCGTCAGGGAGGCAACTGGTGTGGCTTTGGCCTTCTCAAGCATCATCATCATCATCGTGTGTAGGGCTTGACCTTGGTATAAACCCTCTGAGCCCTAAAGAAAGCCCTCGCTTGTCCCACGCACTGACCCATGTATACATGCACTTAGCCTCCAAGTCACTGGAGACTTTTCAGTTCTATGTTTGGGCCTGCGCCCAAACTCCTAGTATATGTGTGTATATGTGTTGGACAAAATTGAAGAAAAGCCACAGGATGGATTTGCAGGGGGATGCCTGACCGACTAAGACACACAACTGCAAAAATGTCTTTCTCCTCATTTCCCTGCACTCTGTCTATCCTCTGTCCACATGCAGTCTTCTTGTTTGAGCCAGATTGTCCTTCCTGTACATATATTGGATTTGAAGAAAGCGGGAGAGTGGAGTAATGTAAAGCTACCAAAACCCCTCTGTTTATGTTGAAATATGCAAACGGTGTAAATATTTAGCCGGACCCCGACAAACGATATGCAATTTACTCGCCAGTTATCCGTCGTCACGTGACAATATCTCAGTGGCTGCTGTCCAGAAAAGCCCCTGATGCGATGAGAGATACCCCTCTCTGTGTTTCCGTGTCTTTTTCTACCTAAAGGAATTCCTGGTTTGAATTAGGAACTCATATTGGCAGTAGACAGAGGGACAGACAGTGTGGTCTGGTGTATGTTTCTAAATACACAAATTCAGTTTACAAGGGGAAATGGAGATATGAAACATATGACATTGCTGAGCTGAAAAGCCAAAATCGAATTTATGTAGTGCATAAATGTAAACATTCATATATGCATAGGCTGCGCTGGCATCTGAGGTATGTGAAATGAAAAGTATCCGTGGCATGACCTTTGATTCAATCTATATGCCCTCAAGTCAAGACCCTAAATCTTTCTCCTACAACCCCCCTGCTTGCTCAGAGGCAATATGTGTCATCAGAAGAATAGGAGATCATTAGAAATAAGGCAATATTATTTTTCTTCCTGCTGCCACGTATCGATAAACTGCAACCTTTATCAAAATGAAGAGGGAGGAAGTGATATATCATTATCTGAAATGTATGCCACAGCAGCTGCCGATGCTGTGTCGGCAATCCTCTTAGGCCAAAAGGTAGGGTTATTTATTGGGCCTCAACCCTGCGGCTGTCACAGCATCTGCTAGCGGAAGATCTATCGGCACGCACTTATTCACTTATGATTATTACTGATCATCTGCCCAAATGACTTATCAATAAAGCGAAGGCCAAGCAGATAATTTATCTGTATGTTTCTGTCGATATCAAGTTCAGAGTCAACGGCCTTAAAAGGATAGGGGGCAGTGGACGTCAGGTGATGGATGGTCATACAAGGCCCCCAATGAAAATATTACCCTTTTAATACATTTGCAGAATCTTGCTCTCTTCCTCCTCCCTCTACCTCCCTTTGCATTCCTCTCACTCTCTTTTTCATGAAAGTGAACTTCTTTCCCAAGGTTTGTTTGCTGACCAAGTGCAAACCTCACCTTGCAACACCACTTTCTTACAGAGAAATGAGTTCAAACGCTGCAACTGTCAAATGTATGAATACAAATATTGAACCCGCTCATTTGTACTAAGCGCATGATGTGTGGCAGCTAGACCGCACATGTCTATTCAAGACCTGTGAATCATACAGGACATTGAAATGATGAGACAAACCTGCCGAGAGTCGATGCAAACCCTGCCAGGATATTTCACTACGACGTTTTCTTCATAAATCACACAAAGACTCTGAGGACACACAGGGTCAATGCTCGTTCTGTAAATATCAGCCGTTTTGTATTTGACAAGTGGCCGTGACTTTCCAGAGTCGCACAATGGTTCTGTGTGTTTGTCTTCCAAATCTAAGCTTTGTGCGCTAAGCCCTATCTCACCAACAGTTCTCAGTTCCGTCACAGGCCGCACCCTGCGTAGACCCATCTGGATGTAGGGTTGGGTAACAGTGTTGGCTTTTCGCGTGGTGTGATAAGTGTCAAGCTAATCTGATCTCTCCTCTTTCTTTCAGACAATGGCATCTCATGCATTCCTTTGGCATCCGTTTCTTTCGCTTTTACCAATGAACTGTATCATTTTCTCACATTAAGCTTTGCAGCAAAATGTCGATGGAGATAAGGCATCAAACAGTGATTATATTCATAATTACCTTCTCAATCAACCAAGACAGAGAAAGAGAGGGAGCAAAAGAGAGAAAATGTCCTATCAGCACTCCCATTGATGTTTGCCTTGGCCAAAGCACCTCAAGTCTTCTGCTCATTAAAGTCATCATGAATATATTTTATCTGATGGACGCCCAGTTTCCTGGTATTTAGCAGTGCAAAGTTCTACCCTGTGTCCTCGTCTCCTGGCTTGCTCTCCCCGCCTCCCTACTTAAGCTCAGTGAGCAACCTCATTGTTGAGGCATGTTTTTAAGAGGTCATAGCTCTGGTCTTGTTTTGGGTCAGCTGTCAAGGCCCCTATCTGTGGGAAGCCTCGAAATAGCCGCATTTTACTCCCTTTTAAAGGACAAGCCATGAGAAAGGACTTGGAACTACAACCAGGCACCATTTAAGTTAATGCTAAAAAGCAGACTAAATCAGACTTGTATCCTTAGTCAAACAATCTCTGATTCTGGCAGGAACGTGTAAAAGGTTTGTTATCAGGGTGTTCAAATGATAGCAAGAGAGCTCAGAAAAAAACACTGGAGACTTGATATCCTCAGTTCTTTTTCTTCCTTTTTTGGAGTAGTGTTGTTTCATTGATTGTAAAGTGTTCCGATCAGATTTGCCACTATCTGGAAGTCAGAGGAGTCAGATCCATTTGTTGAGATTATGTTTGACATGATGGTTAGCTCCTATTTTAAAGGCTCCAGCAATGAGAAATAGAGCCTCCCCTTTCATTTTTCTTTCTTTTTTTCTTCCTTTCTCTCTGACACAAATACACTTTCTCTGCAGTTTATTATTCAACACGACCCACAGTGAAAGACCGCTACCTCTCCCATCTATACGTCAAAAACATCAATAACCTGTCCATGGCATTGCCACCACAATGAAACCCTGTCAACCTGCCAAGAAGCTGCAAAAGTTCCCAATAAATGCGTAGCAAAACTTTCAATTTGTGGCTTTCTTGGTGTGGCTGTTGCAGCCAATGGGTTGTCAGTCAGGGCCCTGGTTCAAAAAGCCCTGAGGTTTGTTTGCTGCTCGTTCTTTTTGGAAACTTGCGGCTTTGTGACATCCGCAGCCATCCATTGAGCCGTGTTGCTGTATTGCCTCATATTATCCAGAGTTGAGGAGAATTGTTTTTGGCGACAGAAAGCTAACATTTTCCTACGTGGGGCCCTCTTCTCCTCGTGCCTCAGGATGATGATGATGAGGAGCAAGCTTTCTGAGGTCTTCCTCTAGTTGCTATGGCTACTTAGCCCTCTCATTGGTGTGACTAGAAGTCATGATGCATGGGTCATTCTATGACTTGAGCTGTACACGCAAAACCACCACATATCCTTCATGGGTCCCTATACAGAAAACACCTTTCTGTTGTTTTTTTTCATGTTAAATGAGAATCTGGAAATAAACTGAGCAGGATCCTGCTCCGTCATGTGTTTCAGGCCGTGACAGGTCTTGTGAAAACAATGAGGCAGTCCACTCACCGAGTGTCTCTCCCCATGTCTTGTTTTCTTTGTCCGCTTGGTCATCATGGCATGTCAATATGAATGCTGCTAAGGTGGTGTTGAAAAACTCCTGACTCTGTCCAATAACAAAAGCTATGAAACACTAATAATGGTGGGGTTTTCCCTCCTGCCTAGTGTGAAAGCACACATCACGGACATGGTGAGATACACACATACACTCACACACATTCACACTTACACAAACACACACATTTACACTCACCCCTAATGAGGGTCTGGACAGCTCTCGGTGGAAGGATTCTGCAGGTGGCTGCACTTTCATCAAGCCACGACTGAATTTGTTTATGTTTGAGGTCATATGGGCCAGAGAGAGAAGTTTGTGTGCCCAGACCCACACACTTGCACACACTTTCTAATTACCCTCGCTCCAGTGTTTTCTCTTTTCCATAAGACATATTGACATGTCAGCATTCTGCAGGGTAGATACAGAACAAATGGACAATTTTACCTCTCTCTGTGTAGTGGAAAATCTATCCCTCTCAACATAGGCCAGTCTCTATTTGGACCTGTCTCACCGACCCAGAGTAAAAGTCACTTTGAGATGACTGTGACACGTGCAATAAATCATAGCGCCGCCAGTCAGTGGCCAATCACATTTTCCTTCCCTAATTAATAGCTTATTTATTTGCTTGGCGGGGTCTTGCTGCAAGGCTATGCTATTTTGTGTGTTTTTGTCTGGTATGTGTGTGTGTTTGTGCAAGCAATACAGTATGCCAGTGTTGAAAGAGCATCTCCACCTGCCTCTGTGTTGTTATTGTCATCATTGCACAAGCCCTTTTGTCGCCATTGGAAACCCCGATCGTTTTTTTTTTTTTTAAATTAAAAAAAGTAATTGGCTAACTTTTTAACAGACAATAGCAATTTGGATTACAATTACATAGAATGTAAAGCCAGGAAGCTTTATAATTAGCACTTTCCTGACAGTCAGCTCAGCGGTTCTGTACCCAAAACTGAGGTTTGGACGATAGAAAGCCCACACCCTCCCGACCCCCCACCTGAAGATAAAAGACATTAAGGCATCAGTAAACCACTCATGTCTGCTTGTATGTCTTCTACAGTTTAGGTTACTCTTGCAAAATTTGATACACACACATATTTACACTTGGCATGTAGCTGAACAGAGCAGGGGGAAAGTCCAGAAATTGTCCTATAGTTGTCGAACGCCTGGTAGCATTTTTAGACGACTCAGCCAAGCTGTTGGTTTTGTAAACTGTTACAGCTGGTCCTGTGCATTAAAGAAATGGGAAGTCCTTCTCTCTCTCTCTCTCTCTCTCTCTCTCTCTCTCTCTTTCTCTCTCTCTCTCTCTCTCTTTTCTCTCTCTCTCTCTCTCTCTCTCTCTCTCTCTCTCTCTCTCTCTCTATCGCCATGTTTAAAGTTTACAAGCACATTTTTTACTTACAGAGTAACTTAATTTGTCATCCTGAAACCCCTTTTGCTCTGCCACACAGATTTAACTTTGAAGGGTTATACTACGTAATCCACAAAATAGATAAGTAAAGAGAAAAGTAAAATAGAGAGTTATACATTTTGAGAAAAAATTATTGTTTTTAGGCGAAATTACCCTTTTATACTAACCATGAACACACACTACGATGTACTATACATTCAAAGAGTCTCATAACAACTGAGAAAAAGCTGACCAGGCTGCTTAGCTTTGTTTATTCATCTGATCAGTCATCATGGTCTGATTTTAATGAAACTTTAATGAAACTGCACCTCACCACTCATCGTTTTGACTGGTAACTGTAGCGCCCTATTTTGAAAGGGTGCACATTTTCAAAATAGGGTGCTACAGTTACCAGTCAAAATTATGTGACAAATTTAATTGGCCGTGAGGGACACGGCGTCTCTTGTTGTTGCATTGTTTGGAACTGATTTCAGGAACAGGATGCTTCTGTAAAGGTTTAGATGATGTGTAAGTAGGCTGAGAACACTGTTGTAAGTATCTGTGGTGTAATTGTTCCCATTTGCTGAGGCTGAGAAACAGATCCCTTGACAGCTTAATGTAGGAAACCACTTCGTACGGCACGCCGGTGCACATATGGCCCATCTGGTTCACTGTTTAGTGAAAGGAGAGAAAGAGAGTTGAGAGTGAACTTCTGTTGAGATAACTGTTTTTCTAATTTCCTGGGGAATAAATAGTCTCACAGAGAAACTTACCGTATGGACACCTTTATCTAGAGGCATATGGGAGAGCACACATTCACAGGCTCATACACACAATTCATAATCACCTCCTGTGAATTGAGGCCTTTTATAGAAAGTGGCATAAAAGAAGTTGCTGTATGCCAGAATTGAAAGAATGGCTCCACAGTTTCCATGGCAGATTCCGCAGCAGATAAATGTCTCTTTGCCAATCACGGTGGGCCATGCTGATTGAGGAAATACAAACTTCAATATGTCAGCTCTAATGTAAAGGCAGCCAGTCTTGTTACAACACCCAAACAACACACCTACTGTGAAAGGGCAGATGGGGAGGATAGGGAGTCTGTGCTGGGGAAGTTTTATAGGCCTAATTTCACTTAAACTCGGTAAGTACCACGCTGATCCTCCACCCCACCTAAAACTGCTCTGAAAACAGTCTGCATCTCTTCTTTGATCCTCAGTTGCCATCAATGGGCTTCAGAGAGGGAGAAAAAGAGACAGAGAGATGGAGAGAGACTCTGGGTTGCCATTATATGTGAAATTCCCCCTCATTGCAGCAGGGCAGCCCCATCTCTTCATCATTCCCCCAATTCCTTAATTTCCTCTGGCAGACACTGGGAGCATTCTACCACCCATCTGCCCCCAGTAAATATTGCTTGAAGGCTTAATTATACACACACACACACACACACACACACACTCACAGACATGGTCTCAGCGAAATTTCCTGCAACGCTGAAGCGGAGAATTAAAATCTGTGGGGCATTCATTCATCAGTGTGAGAGTGTGTGTGTTTGTAGTGTTATTTTTGCTTCTGTGTGTGTTTTTGTGACCCCCTCAGTCCATTATTATATCCCTCTGGTCACATTTGTAGCCCAGAGGGTCTGTGTGATGAACTGTGAACACCCTGTGCTCATGTCGTCAAGCAGCGATGGTCACAACCCATGGCCGAGTCCCTGTCAAGCACAGGAATCAATATTCTCTTTTCATTCTTTAACAAACAGATTTTTCTTCTCAATCAAATCAAATATTGTTGCCTGGTTTATTGTTCTTCTTGACTTTTGAAAAAACATTGTGGGTTTTTGGTACCATGAAGCGCTTTACCAATGTACATCTTCTTTGTGTTTTCTCAGCAGATGATGAATGACCATGACGAAGAATCCCCAGACAGCTGCATCAAAAAGGTAGGATAGTTACACCCGTTGTTTCTATTTCTATTCTATTATTATTAAATTATTCTATTTCTATTAGAATAATTTCTATTATGAATCCTGTCTCTGTACCTCTGCCCTGTATGACAAATGTCATGCTGGATTTGTCTTAACATCAAAGTTACGGAAAGTCATTGTGAGGGTGAAGTGATTAAGTGGCAGTTTATAGCAAGCACAAAAAGTAGAGAGACATCTTTTCTACGTTTGTATGTCTGCATTTGGAAGACAATGTAACAAAATTTCCTCTCAACTCCTCTGGCACTGCATGAGCGCATACACACTAATTATGTCCGTACATGCACGTCCAGTTACAGTTTTGTTCAAGAGTTTTTCTGGTTTACAGAAAAAGATCATCTGCGTGCTTTAATTTGTGCAATTTTTTAATAGCTATATTATTATTATTATATACAGTATATTTAATTATCATGAATATTTTTTATTAGAATTACAGTATCTGAGATTATCAGCAGAGCATACAAAGGATTAAACAAATAAATCATCCTTTTTTTAAAGCATTCATTGGCGTTTTCAGTAACTTAAATGCCCTTCTTATTGAAGAATTGAAAGTCTCTCTTCACTCACACAAAAACACTGACACATGCACACACACTGTGACCGACACGTCCCATTGACCAGTCACTGACCACTTTATGAGGTGATAAATTTATTGAAGAGGCTGGGCAGTTTGCTTTTACGTCCAGTGTCGCCAGGTCAAGGCAGAACAGCGAGAGAGTTCATGTCCATCTAATGGTCCATGAAAGAACAATGGCTGCAGCAGAGTGGACACTCTTTCTGAGAATGACTGAAGCCATGCTGCTCCCAGTCAACTCAATGGCAGGATAGTTGAAATCCGAATCAATGATTGAAAATGGGACAGCAGTAAATTATATGCGATTTTAGAAGATTAGAAGAACAATCCATATTTGCAGTATGGCACCAGTATTCAAACTACTCCCAAACTCACTATTGGTATTGTCTTGAAAAATTCAATATCTTTTTTGTTTTTCACTTCAAAACTGATTGACTGACCTTGCTGCTCAATAACAATATGATACAATAGTGGTCGAAATGTGAACTTTAGTTGCAAACATATGTTTACAATTGTAATGTGGACTTTGATTAATGTTGGTTGACAGAACTGAGCTTAAACATTCATTATGTCACATGAGTGGCGTTCATCATGGATTTAGTTGTCAAAGAAATTGAAACTGAGATGTGGAATTTGTCTGCAAAGTTTGCATGGGCCTTTTGTCTTATCTCACATGACATGACGGTCAAAATATCAGGAGCAGAACTAATGCTGGACTATTTTTCAATACATAATCCAGCTCCCCTTAATAAAAGCAGTGTGTGAGAGTAGACTCCTCGTGAGCAGCCTTAGCAAGACGTATTTCCCCTAAAATCTCTTTTGGCGTATTTCACAACTATGACCAATTTGGCCCTTGGAAAAACAAAATAATGTACATGTCCTCATTTGCATTTCAGGTCAAGGGTCTTGTTGCTGTTCCTTCTATAAACAGGCAGGCATGCAAATCACAGACTGCTTGGTTGATTTGAAATCCTACATTAGTCAATGAGCTTATTTTAAGAGTTGACCGCAGATGGTTTGGGCTGGTCCCTGTTCCCCACATGTTCGTACAATGTGGAAAAACCTCGACGGATTCATAAACTACCTCACCACCTTTCACATAAGAGTGGCCCGTGCACTACCCTCTGCATGCACACACATTCACACACTCAGAAGTGGAAAGACGCGCATACACACATACAGGCACTGATAGGAGCGTCATGTGCAAAACACACTCAGGCTCACACAGATGCAGAATACAGACATACAGTATGCTTACCTACGGTACATAAAATCCAAACACACACACACACACCGGCCACATCTCATTATGCAGAGTGTGAGTCGCGGTGGGCCCTCATCGGGCGGTGGCAGACCACATGCCTGTTATGAATATGAATGAAATTATGCATGAGCCATTCCTTATGACATGACTCATTCATCCACATCGTGCAGTCACTCACACACACAGACTCACACACACACACACCCAGGGCATGGGCACATGCACATAACATTGACTTCTCCTTTCTCCACCATGCCGTTAACATCGCTATGCTTGATTAAGGCAGAATGCTAATTGAGTTGTACCTTGTGAATAAACTAGTTAACTGCTGAAAGATGTGTGTGTGTGTGTGTGTGTGTGTGTGTGTGTGTGTGTGTGTGTGTGTGTGTGTGTGTGTGTGTGTGTGTGTGTGTGTGTGTGTTTGCATGACTACGAGTGTTATTAGTTTTTATTTGTTGCCACACTTTACATTACAGAAAAACAGACCTGTTGTTGTGTTTTTATATGTTATATACATTTTATATAGAGGAAGTAGCAGTACAGTGCACATTATCGAGGCAATGTAAACTATATTGCAGCCACTATGGTCACAGGTTATTTCTATAAAGGCAGGCTGACAACTCCTGCACAAAACAGCTAGAGTACATGGATGGATTAATAAATGAAATGAGATGTGTGAGCACTGGAAGACATAAAGAGGGCTAACTTTAGGCTTCTCTCTCTGTTTAAATTAATTTGAGAAGCGCAAGGCCCTGACGCAGATATTTCATAAGTCATGGAATATTTAGTAACCTCATCGATATGTGCCAACTTCATAACTTATACCACTGCCACACACAAACCCTGTGTTTGACACAAGATAAGTATTTGGTACTCAAAAGACAGATTGTTTAGTGGACGTAGTGTTGCTTAGATTAATGATTTTATACTGAATTAAAACAGATACTGTGTTACAGATAAACTCTGTACTCATGAATGAAATAACAACATAAAAGTCAAATAAAAAAATGCAAGAAAAATCTGGATATTATCTACAAAATACTCTTAATAAGAAGACAATTATATTTATTTATATATGCATAACCCACTACAATCTCAATAATACAAACATTGACACATTCAAACTGACCACAAACAGGTTCATTCCATGTTACTGAGTCAGTCTGAAAAGAATGTAGAGGCATGTGGGGGGCACTGGTAGAGTCGGGGTTAATGCAAGGGATAAAACGGAAGCAAAGATGTTATTGTAGCTTCTCCAGTCCACTTACTAAAAGCTGCCCAGAGCTTACAGCTGTGTGTATGTGTGTGTGTGTGTGTGTGTGTGTGTGTGTGTGTGTGTGTGTGTGTGTGTGTGTGTGTGTGTGTGTGTGTGTGTGTGTATGTGTGCGTGTGTGTGTGTGAGGTTTAAGGCCTTGGATTCATATCCATCGCTTGCTTAGATATGGATCGAGCCATATTGGCTTACACACATGCATCTTCGCACCCCACCCACAGGCAGAAAATAAAAAGATGTGTTATCGGAATTCCTCCTCCACTCATTTCATCCCCTACTCTCTCTCAGCAGACGCTATGGTGTTGTTGGAGCTATAGATTGCTATCAGTGGCTATTGATGGTAGGATCAAGGATTGTTTAGTTCAGTCCGGTCCGGCCATACAAATCGAGACTATCTGTCTGTTTAGCTGTCTAGGCCCTGCTTACGTATATTCTCATTCACACACTGCACATACACTTAAGTCTGTGTGAGTATGTGTGTGTGCATGTTGAAGTTAATAGGGTATCGGAGGACTTGTTTCTTTTGGGATTCCTTGGATTTAAAAGTGGTAGCCAGATAGGGAGCAGGGGGTAAGAAGGCAGTCTTTGCACTGTGTGTGTGTGTGTGTGTGTGTGTGTGTGTGTGTTAATCCTCATCTTCAGAGGAGCGCCACTGTCCATCCTGACGTGTGTAAACACTCCAGCAGATCAGATGGCAGATAATGACTTCCAGATAGACACCCTCCATTCAACCAGCAGAAAAAATCAATGAGCACTGATTGCTTTTTTCCCAAGACGATCATCTCCCCCGAAGGCTACTATCCATCTCTCTCTCCTTCTATCTCCTCTGTCTCTCTCAATTTCTCCGTCTCTCTCGCTCTCCAAGCCCCATTCATTCACCTCTCAATACCACTGAGATTGAATCAATTTATGCTGCTTTTCACAGGGGATTTACTGTGAAAAGATACAGCGGAATATCTCTTTAAGACGATCAAGTCTCTGTTACTCTGCCTGTGTCACTCTTCCTCTCTTATTTGTCTGAGTGAAGGTGGACATGCTTGCCTAACATATTTCTCTTTAGCCCTGATGATTTCCAGATAGTGATTTGTGTCTTTCTTTCTATTCTCGACAGAGATGTTCTTTTAAGTCAAACTCTAACTCTCAATGTTTGTGATGCAACATATGCAGTAAAGGTTTTAGATGCTGCATGATTTGAAAATTGAGAGAGGGGTTCATATGAACTCTGACCTATAAGTAGATTTTTTTCCACTCCGTGTTGAAAGACGAGGAAGCCAAATGGGGGTCAGCTGCAGTTGTGAGTCGACGTGCGTGTGTGTGTGCACCTAGTTTTGTGTGAATGTCTTTTTTTCCCTCCATATCAAGCCGGGGAATTGAATCTCTAAATATGCTAGCTAAATGACCCTTAATGTATGAGGGCTATTATGTGGACAGAGGGAGGCTCATGGGTCACAGAAGTGATCCAGTGCTCCAGGCCATAGTTTACCCCCTGCCAACAGCACTACACTCCCCCATCCCTCCCCCTGCTTAAATAGGCTCATGATTGATTGATAATTATGATAATTTGTTTGAAATGATTATCTGGATATTATAATCACTGCCACCCCCGGTGCGCCACGGGGGCAAGTCATTTTTCATGCTGCTGAACGTCACAAATGCCCCCTGGTTACAGAGGTGGCTGTGTGTGTGTGTGTGTGTGTGTGTGTGTGTGTGTGTGTGTGTGTGTGTGTGTGTGTGTGTAGCCAAACCATGGAACCACAACTTCCGGGTCCTTCAAGACCATTGGCCCCAAAATACTTTTTCCAATAAACTTACATTGGGAAAGAGATGTCTGTAACTGAGTGAATATTTTTTTGTAAATTAACTTCCCAGTTTTAAAGTTCCCAGTTGAAAATCCCTTACTTAAATCATTAGGTCGTACAAATCGTAAAATGCACTGATAGTACAATCCAGAGTCATTTACGTTCCTCAATTTATGTGAATGACAATGAGAATGGACCGAGGGCCGGGAGGCGTGGTTAAAGGAAACGCTAGTGCGCTTCTTCTATGGGCCTGTGGATGCAGCAAGATCCTGGTAAATTGATCTGAATCTTTTACTCTGAAGGCAAACTTTCTTTGCTTCATGCGCCACCGAATAAAACTCTCACAGGAATGAATGGGGCCCTGCCCCCAAAGCTGTATCCAGTTGTCTTTATACATCAATGAGTGGGCTCCCAGAGCCATGACTTGACTGTGGATTGATTTGCCCAGAAACAGACATACATTGAAAGCCTAGAAAGTTGGAATTTACCAAAACATCTTCGATACATTTGAGTTTTACTCATAGATGCATGAAGTGCCGAAATGTGTTATCAATTAAGTCAACAGAAAACTAATTGACGACAATTTGTATACCGTATTTTTCGGACTATAAGGTGCACTCAAAATCCTTACATTTTCTCAAAAAATGACAGTGCGCCTTATAATCCAGCGCGCCTTATGTATGGTCACTTGTTGTGCTTATTGATCGATTTTATGTGGTACAATGCGCTCAAAAATCTGCCGAAATGTGTAAGTACGACTTTGGTAAGCAATGAAGCCGCTCCGCTCAATGGATATTCGGAGCATTACGGTACGCTGTGTCACTACCTGATCGCCCCGTAACAGGAATGTAATGTCTAAACTAAAAGTCAAAATCGATCAATAAGCACAACAAGTAACCATCGGTCGCAACCGTCGTCCGAGCTTTCACGAAAGCTGGAATCATCACTGAACAGCCAAGTACCGATAACGGCAACAAGACTGACTCGGAAAATGACGAGAGGGATTCGGGCATTCTTGATGCCGAAATCGCACAGCTGTTTCACTCAGACACTGAAGATGAAGAATTCGATGGATTTGTGGAAGAGGAATGAATCGAAAAGTGAGTGTATTTTTCTGTACCGGTATTTGTTGTTACAACTGAGTTGAATAAAGTTTGATTTACCGGACTGTGTTGTTTTGCTTAATGCGCCTTATAATCCGGTGCGGTTTATGTGTGAACACAGACACGTTAATTCACAGTGCGCCTTATAATCCGGTGCGCCTTATAGTCCGAAAAATACGGTAATTGTTACATTTTTAAGATATATATATATATATATATATATATATATATATATATATATATATATATATATTTATATATATGTTTTGGACTGTTGGTCAGACAAGACTGAAGACTTCACTAGGGCTTATTTTCAGATATTTTATTTACTGAAATGAATAATTAAGGGATTAATTGTCACTGAAAAATTGAGTGAGTAGACGGTATGATAGATACATAGAAAGGTTTGTCTACAGAAAGGGATAAAGAATGACTGTATGATTTACTTAATGTCTGCTCTTGAAAACATATAAACCAATGCATGATCAGGAAGTTTCCAAACATCTTCTTGTCATTCTCAGGCCGTGAGCAAACACTCCGTAGTTCCAATCATCCCGTCTTCTCTGTCATTTGAAGGAAAAGAAGGGGAGGAGTGTGTGTGCGTGTGTGTCTTGATGGGGGTGCAGGAATAATATTTGCGGTTTTCGCTTCGCCCCGAGATGACTTAATGATGATATGGGTCCCTTTCTTCTGCTGGGCAAGGTTACGTTTTAATGGGCCCTGAGTGACATGTTTTCATTCGGCTCTGTAACCTGCCCCCCCACCCAGCACCACCACCGTCACCACCTTCCAAATATACACCGCCGAATCCTGCACTGTGTCGGGTCAGACGAGGAAAAAAAAGTGAGCACTGAGCTTCCATGTACTGTTTGTGTGGTAGGTCACGGAGGGATGGGGAGTGGTTCCTGGCAGACAAATATGCAGAGACTGAACTCACATGGTCGAAATCATGTATGTTGGGGAATGTTTGGATCCTCAGGCAGGATAATCTTTCAAAGCATACCACTTGCCTCCTGACATTGACCTGAAAATTGAAAACGAATACCCCCCTGAAATACTCAATGCATTTAAGTTTAAAAGTTGAAAGTTCAGAAGTCTGTAGCTTGCTCTTTTGCATAGGATAGCTGGTGACTAAAGATCCGTCTCAAACAACTCTCTGCTGTGGATCTGTCTGTTCAAGATGTTCCAAACCCTCAAAATGTGCACACATCGGTCAATACACTCTTACACCACGCTATCACCTCCTCAAAGCTGATGGTGTTATATTGAGTGGTTTATTTATTAATTATTGGTTATTTATTTGATTATGTTGGAGGAGTGGTTGGAGAGCTTTTTAGTGCCATTTTCAGCAAGCTACAAACTTTTCAGAGCCAACTTTCAAGCTTTCAAACAGTGTATTTGATGCAGATTTTTGGTGTAATTAATCACTGTTTACAACCAAGTCATCTGTCCAGATTTTGTGAGCCAATAGCGTTGATCGGTGGAAGGTCACGGTCCGCACAAAGTCAGGGTTGTTGGAGAGGAGGTGGGGAGTAGGAGGAGAGGTGAAGACAGAAAGAAATGCTCTTTCTCTCTCTCTCTCTGTCTGTCTTGTCTGTGGGAACTGTCCCAGCTACGGTCACTGCAGAATGCTGTCATTATGCCTTGTGAGGAGCATTCACTCAAAGGCCACTGCTGTGTGTCACTCTGTTCATGTATGTGTGTGTGTGTGCTTTGTGTCTGAGTGCCACTTTTTAACTTGCATTGGCACTTTTAAGTTTGTGTGTGTGTGTATGTGTGTGTGTGTGTGTGTGTGTGTGTGTGTGTGTGTGTGTGTGTGTGTGTGTGTGTGTGGGCCCTGACTGACGCATCTCTGTTGTTATCGCCGATCAAAACCCGACGTCACAATGGGGTGAAGCGCTGGGAGAGGAATTCAAGTGGGAACGAAAGAAAGAAAGAGTGGAACAGATAGAGAGAGACAGAGCGAGGGGGCGGAGGAGAAGCACGAGGTGATCGGAGGCACTTTCACATCAGCTGGCTCCCTGACCTCTCTCTCTCTCTCTCTCTGTCTCTCTTTCTCTCTCTCTTTCTTGTGCCTTTCGTCTCTCATTCCGTCCCTTGCAGTCTTTGTCTCTCCATAATCTCTCTCCCAGTGGCCATTCCAACACATTCTCTGGGGTCACCCAACAAAAGGAGGAGGGCGATAGTCTGACAGTTGCGGGGGCTGTCATATGAGTTTACTCACATACACACACACACACACACACACACACACACACACACACACACATACCCATTTTCACATATTTGTTTTTACTATCCTAAGAAGAACATTCTGTTGCTTCCTAATTATCACGATATGTCTAAGGAGACTAAATACAACGGAACTTCTGGGGTTATTTTGTTGAGTGTAATACCTTTTGATATTAACAGTATTACTTTCTGTGCCTATGGATAACCTGGCAAACATAGGCCTTCTGTAGATGAAATATCTTCCTTCTAAAATATTTTGCAACTGGAAACTTTCATTAACTAAATGATGTGACTGTATTGTGATTAAACACATTAATCTATTGACATTGCTTACCAACTATATATAAAATGGCATTTCATGGTTGAAAATAGCTCAATACGTCATCTACTGTTATATAACCTGCCCTTATCTAGCAACGTCAATTCTGAGATAGAGTCAACCATTTGGTACTAATCTGTCATGAAATAATGTGGATAAGTCGTCTGATAAGTAAGTTCATCAAATTCTGTGACCCATGCCATATCACTTTTATCCAAGCTACTGTAGCTGTCATATTGCTGCATCAAGGCTTCCGTCATACAGTAGTGAGTGTGGTTTCATCTCTTAGCCCCTTGGCAACTTTTTTTGCATTTCTCAAAATGATACAGTGTGTGGACTTGTGGGCTCAGACCTGGGGGTCACTTTTAATGTCACAAACCTATGATAATTTTCCTTTAACCCTTATGCTGAATTTAATCCCAAAGCTGATGTTCTGACCAGCCTAAACCCAAGGACATCATATTGTCAAATGAGGTGGATAAATGTTATGGTTTGGTGCATTTATAAAGCAGAGATATTTCACATGACATCTCTTGGCCTTACCACTTACTGGTTAAATGTCCCCACTTTGGAGGATTATTGTCATCTTTCTGTGCGTGTAAGGACATTTGACGCTCATACACTTGAAAATAGACACAAAGCACACACACACACACACACACACACACACACACACACACACACACACACACTCTCTCTCTCTCTCTCTCTTGTCTGTCACGAAAGCAGTGAGTCCATTAAGGCAGACATAATGAATGCAGAGGGCCGGCTGGTCAAGCATTGGTGATAATAACATGATGACCCGCATGGCGTTGCCACGGAGACTCAGAAGCCAGGGGGAGGCAGAGAACAGAGAGTTGTGTGGTCCTGCTCTTCAAAAATATTTCACGTGTCAGACAAGGATCTCCCTTCATCTGTGCGTGAGAACGAATGCGTGCAGCTTAATGGAGAGTATTTTTTTTGTTTCAGCTAAGAATACATTGCACTGAATCTCACCTTTATATTTTGTGCAGCTCAGAATACCTCACAAAACACTTGAAAATGTTTGCACTTTGAGAAAAGCTATGCATGTGATATTTAAAAGAAAATGGGGGCTTTGAACACACCACATCTAAGTTTTTATAATGTCCCTCTTTGTTGTAATTTTTTCACAACACTTCATTAATCAACTTGAAAAGAGGAAAGACCAAAAAAAAAAAAAAAAAAAACTGCCAAAGAAACAGACATGGCGTGGGAGATGAGGAGGTGTTGACACAACATAATGTCTATAGATAGATGGGCAAAAGATGGACTTCAAGCAGGAGAGTGAGCAGTAAAGATGGAAACCCTGAGAGGGCAAGAGACAGCCGGAGGCAGGGGGATGGGGGGCAAGACAGGGATGGAATGCCAGAATGCCCAAGAGAGGCAAGAACTGCCAGCCCAGTCACAGACACAGCCCGTCTGGGGAAGAGAGACAGAGAGTGGGGGCGAGAGGCCGGCCCCGCCAACACAAGGTCATGTGAAAAAAGATACCCCTTTCTCCACCCACCCACCTACCCATCCATCCATCCCTATGTCTGCACATCTCTCTGCCCCCTTGAATATTTTGGGTAGTCCAAACATCTGAAAATGTTCCTAAAAAAAAAAAAGAATACAAGAAACAAGTGAAGGTTACAGTGGGCTGGTGGGAGACAGTGGAAGTGTGCGGGCGTACCAAGTCTTAAGGGAGCTTTCAGCCACCTTTCAGTGGTAAGTGAAGCGTGCCGTGTTCAGGCTGCTTTTCATACTTCGAACGAGGGCCTCAGACACACACACACACACACACACACACACATATACATACATACATATGCAGATACACATGAGCATATCTCTGCTCATGTGTTTAAGTGTCTGTCTGCTGGGCCCCGGATAGGCCATGAAATCAAATTCAAATTCACCAACTAGCTTTCACGAATATCACACACAACTAGATTTTTAGAGCAGGGCCTTCAAACTAGACAGAAATACAAAAAGCTCAATTACTTTCTCTCACAGTGAAATAAAGGACACTTTTTACCACAGAAAGAATATCTGTTGTGCTGGTAACAGCTCATGGGGATCCAAAGAAATTAACAAAAAAATTCATGACATGAAGGGAAACAAAATGCTAATGATGCTCCATATCTGCTAGATGTGTAAGCAGCACATCAGCTGTACAAATCATGACTGTATCAATGAGCATTGACAGGAGTGCTTTTACTTGTTCTTTCGGCCTATAACTGCTATGTGTTGGTCAGTTTCCGTTATTAAAATGTGGTCTGCTTTTGACTCAATTGTCACAATACATCTGGATGATCTTTTTATGATCCCGGGTAAGTCAGGGGAAATGGGCATACAGATGTGCATTTGAAACAGTGCTCAATTTAATTTACCGAATCTTATCCCGAGGAATGTTTTTGTCGTAACTAGTTTTTTACTTTGTGGCTGGTTGAATGCAGAATGGTCATTTTTATAGCGCTTTTTGTTTCACTGAATTTTTCTATAAAGGTTTGCAGCTGCAGTTAAGAGGCGATTACTCCGAACAGCTTGTAAGGCAGTCAGCCCATTGTTGACAAAAAGTTTTTGTTCCCAGCTAGTTCAGAAATTTTGATATAGAAGAGGTAAAAAATGTGGGTTTACATGGTTCTGTAAACAATAAATTGCTTAATTATTTCATGCATTCATTTTTTCTATAGTTGACGGTATCTGTACCTGTTGCTGAAAATTAGGATAATTCTGAAAACCAGGGTTTCTGTCCTCTTTATCCCTGCTTTATCCTTTATCCTCACTTCCTTCCCTCTCCCCCTCCTTCCATCTCTCTCTCCTTCCCTCCGATCTCGGCTGAACAGTATGGTCTTTGACTGAGTCTTAATCTTCATTACAGGGCATTAGTCCACTGGGGAGGCCCTGTCTCGTCTCCCCACAGCGCAGCCTGGCACTGTCCCGCAAGGGACGTCCCGCAACGGCACAGCACAGACACCCTGCCAACCCCCCTTGCCCCCCCCCCCCCCCTCCAGCTTCACCTTGGTCACCCTTTCGCTCAAATGCACTGTTAAATAAACGGCAGGCCTTAATCCACATGAAGGAGCCGGGGTGGAGGTGGTGGAGTAAGTGGCAAGGCTGGTCAGGAGAAACAATAGAGCCGGCCCTGGACGCCTCCATTTAAAGCAACCATCAATCATACTCACCATGAGATTTCACTTTCTTTCTTTTTTTGACGTAGATTATATCATTAATGACTAAATCTCAGGGAATCAGAGTGACAGTAATCTGAGGCATGTGGTTCAGCACTCATATGCAGTCCATGAGCATGGCCTAGTGTCTGATGATGCATGTGTGAGTGTTTTCTTAAGAGGAAAGTGACATACAGACTATTTTACATGGCTCCAGCTTCCCTTTTCTGCATTTGTTTTTAACTGTCCCATGGCTTGCTGTTTTATTTAATAATCATCCACAAAAAAGAAAATGCTCATACAAATGAAAGTTCTCCCTCTCAGGTGGAAGGTTGTGCACATTTTCAAACGAACCCAGTAAAAAGCATGCACACCCAGCTATATCAGTGCATCGCTCCGTCACTGAGCTCACTAACAAGGACAGTTGACTGTTGCTGTGAATTACATAATTAAGGAGGATGGCTAATTGAGTAAACAAGCATCGGGGCCGTCACCCCTAATTAAGTGATTACAAGGAAGAGCACACTCAGCCAGCACAGCTCTAATTAACACATACACAAACACACGCACCGACACGTGTGAGGACATGGAGAATTATCTGTTAGAGAAACAATGATTAGGCCGAGTGGGGGATCCCAGGAGAGACAGGCAATGAGAGGGGACCCCCCCCCCCCCCCCCCACACACACACACACACACACACACACACACACACACACACACACACACCCCACCCCCGACACACATAGAGCATCATCACGAGAGAGGGGTTTTCTGTGTCTTAATTCATAGTGGATAATCCTTTTATTCATCTAGCAACACTGAAACGAATGGGGACAGTTTACTGCAGAACACATAGAGTGACCTGCACTCTGTTCATACAAACCCTCATAGACAATGCCTGTGGCCTGCGCACTGAAGGAGAGGGTGATCTAACAACAATACTGAGATGTTGGGCAAAGGCTCAATTTAAATGCAATTACACCTCCTTTGTTTTTCAGTGGTGATTATTATCTTAGGCAAAAGACTTTCACCGAGAAATTCTATACCCAAATGTAATAATCCAATCAAATCTTTGTATATATTTACATATTTTGTTGCGCTTCTTCAATCCGCTACGTTAATACTGAAACCCATTTAGTTTTCTCCACACTCCATGGGAATACACTATACACAGGGAGTCAACCCCGCTCTAATCTCAGCTGTGACATTTCAGATCGAGATGCTCATATGGGGGTATTATCATAGAGAGTGTTTCCCTTGGGAGAATTATCCAGAACATTAACCATCGAGTCAAAGTGATTATTTTGCCCCAATTCTCCTTGGGGAATATAGCAGCATGTATATTACATGATTTATTCCAATATAAACTATATCTAGTCAAATATTTATTTGGATATTAATGGCTTTACTCAGTGAAAGGGAATTCTGCCGTGAAAATGCAAAAAAGGTCAGTCTGCAGTTGAAACTGTACTGAAGTCAAAAGGAGCTCTTTGGGTCAGCTAGATTAAATTCACACAAAAAGAAATGATTACATGTTTTCATAACTCATTTTCAATCAGCTGTTTTTCCTTAATGCACCAGGTCAAATGTAATGTTTTTCCTGAGTGTACAGGATTTTCACAGCAGAGCACAAAAGCAGATCAGCTTGGCTTAAAATCCACTTACAATGCAAAAAAAGCATTAATTAAGAATCACCCCAGGGATGAAGTCTAATTATTTTTGGAGCAGAAAAGATTTTCCACGTTGGTCAGGATAACTGTGGTGTGGTGTTATCTGCTGACAATAAGGCCAGCCTTTCGAATCCCTTCCACCATTGTGAGGGTGATTTAAGATCCCCAGCTAATGGGCATACCTCCTTGACAAACATGACTTCTTAGCAGGTGACTCCTGTCAAGTTTGTCTGAAATAACAGGTAAATGAATTAGCAATAAAATGGACTTAGGGGTAACAGGCAGGGGTGCCCATTATTACCGCTCCTAATCACTAAAGAGATGCCATTCACTTGACTTAAGAAGGCAGCATTTTTCACCGCTTGCTGGCCACCGGCCCCCTCAGAGCCACAACACATTTCTAATGGAAGGCTCGCTGCTTGAGCTCCAACCTCCCGAAAGCCCCCAACCATTTCATTCTTTCGCTCTCTTTTCTCTCCTCCACCCACAACCCTCCCCCCGCCCTTCTCTCCTGTAAGATTATCAGTTTTGATTACCGCCGGCAACAGGCTCTTACCAGCGGTCGGAAGCGGCGTCTCACAGACCTGAAAGGCCCTCAGCAGGTTGCAAGAAGCTTTTGAAATTATGGGGCTGGGCTCAGAGGGAAAGTGCTCTGCGTGCTGCTTCGCGGCCATTTAATCAACTCCTGACTTTTGATAGTCAAATAATGGCTAATTACAGTAGCACCTGCCTACAGGGTTTTAAGGGTGGAACAGATTTAATGAGAGAAAGAGAGGAAAGAGACAGCGAGAAAGAGACAAGAAAATGATAGAGAGTGAAGAGTAAAGAAAGATGAAGAATGTGTGTTATTATCTTTATGTCTTGCTGATTGGGTGCAAGGATTCAGTAAATCAAGGGATGCTCGTATGTGCCCCCTACTCTTTCCTCACAATTAGGAGTTGTTTTTCTCACACACAGCACATGATTGGCAAGGGTGGTGTGGTACAAGGGGAGAAGAAAGTGAGCTTGAAATAAGTAAGATTGACTTTGATTAACAGTTTGTGTTTGTCTAAATAGGGAAAAACACAAAAAGGAAAGGGATTCTTATCTGAGCCTGTTTTCTCTTTTTTATAAGTGCTGTTTCAGCTCAGCTAACACAAGTGATTTTGTGTGTTAAAAAGCAACAAATATTCTCCACAAATTCAAAAACAAGTGTCGTTAACTGCCAAAGCCACAAAATAATTATTCTATATGCATAGAAATAGTTCATTAACATTTCATACATACAGTACATTTCATTTCTAATTAATAACTTCATCAAATCGCTCCCGTATCACTCCCCTTTTAGATTATCAGTCCATCTCTGCCTCCCTCCTCAAAACTGCAGGCAGTTAGAGAGATAATGAGCAAAGAAGAATGGGGCTATTAAAGAGACTATTTGATATTTCACACATTGTGTCTGGCGTCCTAAACAAGACGTGCTTGATAGTGCACACCCAAACACCCCTCTGAACACACACACACACACACACACACACACACACACACACAAGGCCCAGCTGGGGTGACAGATCAAAGCATATTAAAAATGACCTATGTGTCAGTGCATTGATCTAAGACCAGGTGGCACCCATACATACAGGCTGAGCTGCTTGTTTGCTTTTTTTAAACCCACACCCACCTCTCTCTCTCTCTCTCTCTCCCTCTCTCTCTCTCTCTCTCTCTCTCTCTCTCTCTCTCTCGCTCTCTCTGTCTCTCTCTCTCTTCCTCTCTCTCTCTCTCTCTCTCTCTCTCTCTCTTTCTCTCTCTCTCTCCCTCTCTCTCTCTCTCTCTCTCTCTCTCTCTCTCTCTCTCTCTCTCTCTCTCTCTCTCTCTCTCTCTCTTCCTCCTTTCTTGTGACCAGCGACAACTTAGTCCTGGCACTCTATTGTTCAGGCACAAAGGCTATGTAAAGACATGTCAGCGATTACAAAGCTGCAACGGCACAGCTCAATTACTCAAACGTTGCTGTGTACCGCGTTGGGATACATGCGTTTGTAGGTGAGTGTGTCTGTGTACTCACAGTGAGTGTGTATATAGTCCCTGTGAGATATTAACAGGGCTGTGGCTGTGTCAGCAGCGCTGCACTGTGTTTTTAGTCTTTCATGTTCCATTTATCTGACCCCTGACCCTCAAACACACAGCAACTTTACTTCAGCCCCCTTCATACACACCTATGCACCTTCATACGCAAACACACGCACACATCCACAAACACACCCACTCACACATCTTCACACACAACAAAGCAATCCATTTCTCTCTCTGACCCTCTCCCTCTTTGTACTATCACAAACCATATTTGCCCCATCCAATCAGTTTGATTAATCATGTGCCAGACCAAAGTCTTGCAATCAGATGACCAGAGCATTGGACCTCTCTCCACACACACACACACACACACACACACACACACACACACACACACACACACACACACACACACAAACACTAGCGCCTGTGGGGAAGTATTTCCCCATAGACATCCTCAGTGTGACAGCACCATAAACTGGCCATTTATCAAAGTGTCCCCCCAGTACACACACATACAAAGGCTCTCTCTCTCGCTCTCTCTCTCTCTCTCTCTCTCTCTTCTCTCTCTCTCTCTCTCTCTCTCTCTCTCTCTCTCTCACACACACACACACACACACACACACACACACACACACACGCATTAGAGGAATTGTCCCTGAGTATTGTCTAAGTTTTGGAAAAAGTGTTTGGTAGTAGCAGCAAATTGTCATTTCTTCATACAATGCATACAACCCTGCATTTTCCTAAATTTTTCCACCAGTTGACTGTGAAGCTATATGACTTGACACTTATTGATATTATCATTTAACACCTTTCAGTGGATTTGTTTTAGAATAATATGAACATATTTTTAAAATTATTTTACAAATTTAATTTGGCCAAATTAATGTTTGTAAGCATAAAAATGATTTCTAACTAAGAAAATTACTTATTGCCTACTTTTTAATTGATGGGTGCATTAATCTGTATGTGTCTATTTGTCTGTGTGTCCATGAGGCCATTGCCCTTTAGTAGCAGTCGCATAATTCTGAGGCTTGAGTAATGCAGTGCCCCTACCGTTCTTTATGGCACATGGGTCAATAGTAATAATAGAAGAGATATCCATAGACATGTGGGGGGGCTCTCACTCTGCCATATCAGCTGAAGATTTAGAAGCCCTGTTTTTTTCTCCCTACACAAAGTCTCTCTTACTCTTGGTATCTTTATCTCTCTCTTTCTGTGTCTCCATCTTCTTTTCTCCCCATCAATCTTTCAGCCGGGTGAGACAAAGTGAAGGCAGCAGGGGAAACAAACTCTATCCAATGTCCTGGCCACAAAACCATTGAGATTAATCTTGCTTCGGCTCTCTATCCTATTGATTTCAACACACATGCATATTCAACTCTTTTTTTTTTTACTGTTTTAAAAAAATAAATTGTTGGTGAGTGGTCAATAGCTAATATAGCACCATGCACACTTAAAGAAAACACAGCACAGCATCACATTTTCTCCACAGATTCATTTGTCTATTCATGGTTCCAGCTTCTGACCCAGTCAGCCATACTAGCCATGCAGGCAGGTTTGCAGCAGCTCATTGAAGCCTGTTTTATTGCTGGCCTGTGTTCCAGGGGGCACTCTGTGTCAGTAATCAGGATATGGGGGTTATCCTGGCTGACCTACGTATTGAGCCTGCTAGCGGAGCCATTTCCAGTGCTAAGACAAGTTAAAAGCATCGGCTTTCACTGGGAAGGAAAGAGAGCCACTGGACTGTTACCCTTAAATTACATGACAGGCCTGGTATCAAATGTTTGCACATAAACTGTCTTGACTGTGCCTCTTAAAAAAAATATAAATATATGTCAAATATGTCATTTTTCAAAGCTGTGATCGTCACAAATGAAGGCTTGGTTGTACATCTTGAATTTGGAG
The DNA here is from genome assembly GCF_023349555.1 of Cebidichthys violaceus. Taxonomy (NCBI): domain Eukaryota; kingdom Metazoa; phylum Chordata; class Actinopteri; order Perciformes; family Stichaeidae; genus Cebidichthys; species Cebidichthys violaceus. The sequence goes on from NW_027176816.1 coordinate 9,623,309, forward strand.
ATATACAAAAACTCTTCTTAGACCAACTAGAATTTTATTTAATTTTTTCAGTTATTGACCCTTTCACATGAAATTTATTGTATTATCCTGCTAGTAAGCAGTTTTTTTTTTTCTTCAAATTTCCATCAGTGTTATCAAAGCAAAACAGTCAAGACAGCTGCTGAGGGAGAGAACAAGCTGGCAGGCGATTGTTTTCCAAAAGAATTAGCTTGGCCTGACCCTCTTGAGCCGAGCCATCTTTTGAATGGCGGACACTTTATTTGTTTTGTCCCTATAACAACAGAATCTCCCGAGCACCGCAGCACCCGTTCACCCTGGTATTGTCACATACAACAAGACTCACTTTTCCTCTCCTTGTCTTTGTGGCGTCGGGGAAAAAAAGCCCCAGGCTTTTTACACAATCACAGGAGGCAATGCTGAGGTATGTGTGTGCCGTGATAAGACAGAGCGATGGGAGACAGATATGGGAAGGGCAGAGGTGGTCACGCACTCATAGGCATAGAGGCACACACAGAGTGGCACAGCTTGTGCCCAGAGAGCAGATCCAGGAACATTATGTTGATGTTATTAGTGTCGAAAAGATTACTCAACCAGGAAGTTTACTATTGATGTTTGAATATATATTTGATCAAAGATAATGAGACTAATAATGGCAGGGCAGACAAAGGGTTCATATACACAACTTTCTCTTGACCCAGTGTGGGTGTTGGTGTGTGTGTGTGTGTGTGTGTGTGTGTGTGTGTCCTGTGTGTGAATGTAATGGCATTACATGAAAGTCCAGCTGTGTGCAGGCGCCCCCTATTGCTTGTTACCTTTCACTTTCCTCTCTGCAGAAAGCAAACAAGGGAAAAGTTACACACGTGAACGTAGGGACACACACACACATGGGATTTTATGTTATCATATTACATACCTCAGTTCATACGTTGATCAAATCTGATCGATAAAATCCACAGTGGATCATCTTTTTCATACTGTCAGACTTAATAGTGAAATAATGGTGCTTAGCTTGCGTGATCTCTTAATAGATCCCCACAACACTTCCCTTTCCTGCAGCACACGAACACACACACACACACACACACACACAATTCTCACCCATCAATCCCAGCTTGACCCCGTTTCAAATTCATTAACAAGGCTTCAAAATCTGCAGACACAGCAATCACCCGAAGCAAAATAAATTCCTGCGCCGGAGGAAAGAGAGTGCATGTGTGCATGTGTGTGTGTGTGTGTGTGTGTGTGTGTGTGTGTGTGTGTGTGTGTGTGTGTAAATTGTAGCAGTTTCGTGTCGTCCACTGTGGAGTGTAGCGAGGAATCTGTTTGGACAACTGCTGAATGTTTTGGTTCCCCCACAGCGCTTTGAAAAGCCATGCAGCCGTTGTATCTTTTACAAATTAGCCCACGTCGTCTACCAAGCACTTTCTCTTATCCCCGGCCTAAGCCCTGTCTGCCCACTGCAGGACAATGCTGGGTGGGGTTAGGTTAGTTAGGGTTATGAGGAGATGAGAGGAAAGAAGAGGAGAAAAACTAAATAATGGACATGATGATGTTTAATAGTTTTCATATATCAACAGTCAACGGTCTTATGAGAATGATAACTGCATGGCAAATGCTGATAATGTTATTCAGGTATTGAATTACAAATTAATGCTGTTTATGTTTCATAGCAATATATTGTTGTTGTCACAGGGAAATATTTTTTTCAGGAACTTATCATAAACTGACGTAAATTGTTTTAATTCAAACTCCTAATCAGTTATTACCAGCCAATAATACATGAACTCTCTACCAAACTTCTGTTAGCTACACCATATGTCATTGTACATTTGCGTATATTGCAATACTACAAACATTAACAAAGTTAGAGTATTTCAGTTTTTTGTTGAAAACTTGCCATACAACAGAAACTGTATTAAAAAGGCTTTTATTGTGCAAGACAGATAACTTTAAAACCTATTACAAACATGTCCCCATAGACAAAGCTAGTGTTGAGGCTTGACGCAGTGTGTGAAGTTCTTTCCATCTGCTGTCAGTTGTAAATATCCATCTGTGTCTGGTTAGCAGCACTGCTAAAGGCTACAGTAGGCCGAGGTGAGAGATATTTGATGGAAAAGGTCGAAGCTAGTCATGTGACGAGTGGAGCTGCTACACAGAGCGATGTTTTTACTACTGATTTATGATGTAAAAGCATTTGGGCTGGGGAAGCGATGGAAGAGAACCCATGTGTGAGTCAAATAGTCGATTTGATGATGTGTGCAGCAGAAGGTAAGGGTGTGTGGGTAGTCTGTCTGTCTGTCTGTCTGTCTGTCTGTTACTTCTTTAAAATCCCACACATGCGTTCTCTCCCAACAACAGCCACCAATGGCCGAGCTCAATTTTTGGAGGGAAATTACAAAATAAGCCAGTCCATCTTAAAGAGGTCAGCATCTTGAAAACCAGCTTGAGTTTCTGACAACAAAAGTGGTAAAGCTCTGATTTCGTAAGAGCCCACACAAAACCGCATAGTTGGTACCTCACTGTCTCCTTTCCTGTTTCTTTTTTTTAAGTGCGTCTCCTCTCCTCGCGATGTAGCGTGTCGTATAGTATTAGGTGGTCCAGCATTGAGGAGGAAATCCTCAGGGCCGAGTTGAATCGCTGCTCAACAGTTTCGCCATTGTTCACCGTCTCAGACACCAACACCCCTTCTAAAAAAAAAAAAAAGGAAAAAAAGTGAGCCCATGAGGTAGCAGCTCTCTAAAAAACTCACTGCATGCCTCAGTCAAAGAAAGTTTATATTTATTCTCATAATTAGCTACCCAAGATCTTCTTCATAGTCAGTTTTTTGGTGAGAGTAGATAGATCTTCAGTGAAGTGGTAAAAATTAAGTTAACCAAGGTATGGTTTACAGTTTGTACTACCTCATCATTTGCAAGTGCCTTAATCACTTTAAGTTGTACAAATATATGTTATTGTTGTTATTAAAGTATATAGCAACCAGTCTAGTAAGCCCATAGCATAGCTAATAGGCCATGAATCCGCTAAGGTGCATCCTTATAAGATGCACAGACAGCACCTCTATTCTTTATACAGTATATATATATATATATATATATATATATATATATATATATATATAAGAAGTAGCAGAGCAACAGCCAATCCCCGCCCATATGTGGCAAACATTCTCTCCTTATCAGTATGACATTTATTAAAATGAAAATGTCACATAGTTTGAAAAGGAGGAGGAGGGGGACATGGTGAAAAATCTAATTATATAGCTGAAGTTTTTCTTTCGCTAAATGATAATGTCAGCAGCTTTCATGTAAATGTAGGTGTTATGCGATCACAGCAAAGTTGAAAATAAGCACTTTTTTATACACTTAGGTGATGGATCACTACAAAATGTGCAAATTTTTGGGGAGGAACACCTTCATAAATCCATCCCCTCAATACAAAGAGTTGCCACTCCCTAAATGTATGTAAATAATGGATAAATTGAGAACAAATTAAAAATGTGTGACAGCTGACTGTTTACTGTTAAATACAAAAGTATAAACTTGCTCTTGTCGCAATGATTATAGTCATAGATGAGGCCTCGTAACTAACTCAAGCTTTTCTGTAATTGTAACCAGCAGTAACATGAAAATAACATAAACCAGAAGGAGAATTCTGTCTGGTCTGCGTTCATCCACTTTATTTTAAAGGGTCCTGATGAGTAGTTGTCATCTACCCTCTTTGCAAACACACAGGCCATGTGCTGCCGGCTGTTATCATGGGCTCCAAGGGAATACTTGTGGAAACTGCTGGTGCCCTTTAAAACCTATGCCGGTTTTTAACTGTTATTAAATGCTGAGAAGAGGTATAAAGTGGGATTTATTCTCTTTTTTCACACCAAATAAAATAATGCCTCCATAAACAAAGTAATAGTCTTTTCTCAACTAGTTCTGAAGAACCACCCACTCTGATTTGTCGAAAGGCATAACGGAGACGAGAGTGGGCCACTGGCAGAACACAGAGGAAATTTAAAATGCTGAGAAATAATAACAAGACCAGAAACTTTTTTCATGGGCCTTAGAGGGTCACTGAGTGACTAGCCAAGATGTCACTGACCCTGGGTTGTCAACCGTTGCACACTCACAGACAGATTCACAGTCAGCCTTTGCAGCACAAACGCATGCATACACATGCACACATACACAGAGTCAGACACCCAAAGGGGAATGTTCTCTCACGGTGGTGCTAGTAATTGAATCAAGCCAAAACTGAACGCTGCTTCGTTCCCCCCCCCCCCCTCGCCTCTGCCTTAAAAAGGTAAGCCTTGTAGCTGATGGGAAGCAGATGTGGACTGAGCCCTGCAAAGTAAAGGTGCAGAGTCAGTGCCCCGCATCCACCCCTGGCCAGGAATATATCTTCATTAAGGAGAATAAGGGTGTCCACTTACATCTGCTACAGCACATCAAATCACACTCATCTGTGTGTGTGTGTGTGTGTGTGTGTGTGTGTGTGTGTGTGTGTGTGTGTGTGTGTGTGTGTGTGTGTGTGTATCGGGACCCCTGGGATGTGACTGACACCTATTCCTATCACTAGACCCTGACAGCTCCACACGTCTGGCTCCAATATCCTCCCACTGTTTCTACAGAAACACCATCCCATTCAACCGTCCAACGCATAATGATACTTGTTAGCGTGTGTGTGTATGTGTGTTTGTGTGCGTGTGTGTCTCAGTCTGTGTGCATTACTGACTCAACTTCAGCAGTAAGATTGAGTTGCAAACACATGATTGGCAACCTCAGGCTTTACTACAGAAACAGGAAGTTGAGAGTTGAAGACATGGGTGATATATCTGTCTTCATTCTTAAAATTGAAAGATAAAACTAGAACTGAACTTTTTGATTTTACTGAAACCATAATGACACATAGCTGAAGCTCTATTTTTGCAATGCTCGGCATAATTCACATAATCAAGAATCATGGTGAATAATACCTAAATAATGAAGACATAATTGTTGTGACTCTTTTCACATGGCATTTATTTAGAAAAAGTGACATTATAAATTACTCAATAACCACCAATAAAAAACAATCACCTCTGTACACCACAAGCTCCAGCTCAGGCCATGTCAGCAGCAGCAGCAGCAGCAGCAGCAGCAGCACTTCTTCCTAATTGTGCTTTTAACCAGGCATTTTCTATTTTGGACCATTATACCATACATATGTAATTATGGTCTAAAACACTATATGTTAGGCCTAAATCTGGCTTGTCTCTTCAAAACCTCTGGAGCGCTTTCCAAGACCTTACATGGCTGTAATTCTCTCCAGCTGTTGCATTAAACATATGGAGGATGTGAGGCGTTGGGGATGGATGGCATTCAAAGCCAACATGACGAAGTTATACATATTTACTGTTTCCATGCCCACACAAATTCTGTATGAAGGCTAATGCTGCTACTGAAGTACTTTTTCTGTTTTTGACATTGTCTTGTCCAATAAAATGTAAAATGCAAGGACACCATTTAAAAAAAAATCTGTTTTCATATGATGCAAATGTCTAAAATACTGTGCTCTATCAAATCTTAGCTGTAATCACCTGATAAACTGCAGTTCAGTTTAGTCGTTCTTGTTCATTTTCTTTTTCAAATAGTTGCTATCTCCTTTGTGTGGACGGAACATGGAACTGGAGCATGATTCAACCTTCATGAGATATCCCTCCATCTCCTTTTCGCTCTCTGTCTAGCCAGTCTTTGTCCCTTCCCATCTAGGCTCTTATTGGATCCAGCAGACACAACGCAAACTGTAGGACTTTCCTTCTCTCCCCTCCCTCTCCCTCGATTGTCCCCTCCACTTCTACCTCAGAGGATTTGGCAGTTGCTGTGAGCGAAAAGAGAGGAGTGCAAAAAAACACACTGCTGCCTGTCAGTCTCATCAGTTTTTAGAAAGCCAGAGAAAAGGAGATGTTGGGAAGAGAAAGGAAGGAAAAGAGGTATTTGTTTTCACTGCAGTGTTAAAAAGCCCTGGTCAGATCACAAAGGAATTCTCGCTCCTGTCACAGAAGATACTTTTAATACATATTTTGCATGTTTTTATTTGAGCTGACAGTTCGTGTGTCTCATAGGTGAAGCTGTGAATCCTATTCAAAACCGATGAAGTTCTGAATTGCCATTTCATTTTCACTCCATTCTTCAGTCTGACACTTAGTTCATTTTAGCTATTTTCTGTGTGGGAGGAGGGTTTATTTTGCTCAAACCGATCAGTGGTGACTGGCTGCAGTTAAAATGTGTCATGTTGATCAAAGAAATAGGCTGGTTAAAGAGCTTTTATTTCTGTTACTTGACTTTAAACAACCTGTATAGTTGTGCCAATGATATAAAAGTCAAATACCAATCTTTCTGGCAATTTTTCTATCACCGGATTTTCTGGCTCTGGCACAGGAAGAAGGCATCATCATTTTTAATCCCACCTATAAATCTCTGATTGGTTTAGTTGTTTTCCCAACTTGGGAAACATCCATCAATGAGTAAAACACCAGACAAATGGCTGAAGAAAAAAAATCTGAGATTTTGGAGGTTTCAGTGGTCTGTAACCAGGCGTATTCCTATTCAAAAGACATGCCAGCATTTAGAAATGTGTTCAGGCGTCAACATCATCCTGTTGCAGCATAATCCATTATTTTGCAGTACAGAGCATCCTTCCTTAGTCCAGAAGAGCACATGCAGACAGAGAGAGAGAGACAAAACTGAGATACAAAGATGGCAGAGAAGAAAACAAGTGGAGTGTTTGAACAAGTGAGGGAGAGACAGGGAGTAAAAATAAGACTGAGCTGAAAGAGTAAGAGCCAAAAACAAGGAAGGAAGGAGACGAGGAGGTGCAGAGGCAGCGCAAGAGGAGACGTCCCGAGAGAGAGGCGGGTAGGGTGAGTTAGCGAGCGAGTAGCCCAGTGACAGACTGAACCGGAGATGAGTGGGGAAATCCCCTCTGTGCACACATTGAATAAAATCATCCGGCTGTGTGTGTGTGTGTCTGTGCGCAGTGTAATTGAGACAGTCAGAGGGGTGTATTCAGTTTATACAGTGTACTCTACCCTGAGGACTCCCTGTCTATATTATGTCATCCAAAAGCACTTATACAGACCTTCTGCTGGAACAGACACTTATACACACACACACACACACACACACACACACACACACACACACACACACACACACTCACTCACTCAGGTCCTACTCAGAGTCATATAGGCCTCCCACTCTGTCAGATGGCCAGGAGCAGTTCTGTAAGTTTGGATGTATTCTGGCTGAGGTTTCCTGCCTGATTTTTGTCTTAATGTTGTTCCACACTGTATCTGATGGCCTTAACACACATGTGGTTTTTATGTCTCACACACAAACACACGCTTACATCCTTGCGTACACACCTACCCTCCTAGGATTGCACTGCAGATGTTCAAAGTCATAGGAGCATTCTTGACGTATAATTCACAAGTGCATTTGGACATAATATTGAACAAATTTTTCGTGTTTCTCTCTGTTGACAGTTTTCTGGTGGGAAATTGCTGAAGAAACTTTCACATCAAAAATATGCAACTAGCATGTGAAACATCTTTGATACTTTAGGTGTCTGAAGAGGCAGTTTGGTACTTGAATGTCAAAGTTGTGTGATTTATGCTTGCCGTATCCCTGAGGGTCCCTAGCGTCCACACAGCCAAAGTGACATCACACTATCAGACACGGCCATTCTCGGAGATTCTATGTCAGGTTTTCGTTCTGTGCAAATAAAACATTTTCTAAATACATAAACTGGTGAGGAAAATTTAGAATTTTGAGGAGTTTTGAGAATGTCAGTTTGCCGCAGTATAAAAGATGTTAATGTTGCCTCGTCAAGATTCGTCACAGCTCGTGTCCTTGCGACCGTCCTTGCGGAAAGTATCACAGAGGCTTAAGAGTCAGAAAAAATCTTACAGCCAAGGGAACACGTGAGTGACAGTAGGCCTGGAGGGAGAGAGAGGAGCACCGAGAGAAAAGGTCCATGGCTTATTGTGTTAGCCTCCCACAGTGCAGGAAAGGACTAAATATGACACCTCTTCACCCTGACCCTGTCTTACAAGAGAAGAGTAAGAGGAGAGAGAGAGAAAGGGAGAAAGAGAGAGAATGCTTGGTAGTGACCCGCCTCGACCTTGCCAGCTCTTCCTGACCTCCCTTGTAGACCCATGCCGCTTAATTCTCACTAATTACATTCCTCACTGACAGAAAGTTGGCCCCTGACCACCCCTGCAAAGGCGCAGGTAGCAAAACCCATCATAGCATGGCCGGAGCACAGGGAGGATCCATCCACTGTAGAGGTGAAGGCGGAGAGGGGATGGGGGGGGGGGGTGATGACAAATTAATTAGTGGATGTGGAAGAGAAAACACACACACACATTTACATGTTGAGGGGTGTGTAGCTACTGTGCATGTGGTCTGATTTGCCTCAAACGGTGTATCCAGTGAGCTCTGTAGCATGTTGATATGACAGGCAGTGATGGATGGTGTTTAGTGTTGGACTCAGCAGTAAGTGGGGACGTGAGGGCAAACCTGTTCCACATTCACTTTTAAGAGGATGCAGCATGTGTGAATCTGTGAGAAAGCCTGAAGAAAGAAAGGGAACGGTAACATTACTGGATAGTGAAAGTGGCATAAATAAGCTACATTTAAGCCCTCTTTATGTGGAAGTGTAAACGGCCGTATAATATCAACAGAGTTTGAATAGCGAGAGGAAACGTGGAAATAAGATGTTAAGACGTGTTGTTATTTGGTGCAAGTAATATAGAAGTACTGCTTCCTGACTCATTGTTTTTATCGGGCAGCACAGTCTCTGGCCAGTGGTTGGTTCAGCTGCATGGGATAGGGTTACAGAAGTTTGCCTGCATTTGTCTTTACAATGTAATTAAGGGATTTTTGGGGCCTACGGCCTCAGAATGACAAACTCCCCGTGCTCAGAGAACTGGGTTCTTGATAGGAAATCTATTAGCAAATCAATCGTAGAAAGTTAATACATTTTGTAGCCACCTTACTTACTTACAGTTGCTTTTGAAAGAACTGGGATTCACATTGTTTTTCTGTATGTTTATCAGGGGGACACTGGTGATACATTTAACTGTAACATTAGTAAGCTACACTGTATTGCACTTTTTCCTCAGTGTGCCACACAACTTTATCTCAGGCTATTAACCAAAGTTCAAATGTCACCTCTGAAAGAGTGGATTGTGGAAGAAAACCTGTGCATCCCCCTGGTAATTATGAAGGCTCAACTCAATACAACAGTGTTGGCCTGCATTTGATATTCCATAAACATAATGGTCTCATGTGACTGTGTGTAGATAAATATCATGGACTTAGCCTGAGAGAGAGAAAAGGGGGGACGTTCCATTTTTTTTTATATCACATAATACGGCTCTTGTGTTCCCACAGAATACAACGGGGCCTTCTCTTGGCCCCCTCTACTAAATCCCTCAGCTATCTTTCAAACAGTGATAGTTACGGAAATTAGCGGCGCAGAAATCCACAAGCGTCCATCATCGGAGGGCTTATTAGTGTCTTTGTGAGGTTATGAGGGGAGGACAGAAGGCCCGGAGCACCGCTGAGGCTCAGCTGAGACACTACCTTCACATAACACACATGCACAAGGGCACGTGCATCCAAACTGACACACACACAGTCATATTCACCGAAAAGCAAAAACACTCATACACTCATGTGGCAAAATGGAGGTTAAAATGTTAACTTGTTTGTTTTTTACTGGGCCTGCTGTTTGCAATCCTTCTCCGATGGGACTTCCGAGAATTTAATTTTTTTGCCACCAGGAGCCGTAGTGATTCTTTGTTTAATGTGACAGAAAATATTCTTTATCTCTACATGGCTTTATGTATGGATGGAGGTCTGAGGTAACTCCATGCCAATGCTGCACACACATAGTGCATCACTCTCCTGTAAGCATAGAAAACAATGCTTGAGCAGACTTATCAGTACAGTTGAAATGACAATGACAGTTTAAGGAGGAAAGCACCTCCGATTTTGTCACAAAATCACAAGTTCCCTTACCCACTTGCCCCAGAAAGGTTTTGTATCAATTCAGTTTATAATTTATGATATCCTTATTATCAGTGAAGATGTCATCTGATCCTTTTTAGATTGTGTTTGCTGCATGTCAATGTATATTTTGGTTTTATTAGTTCTGCTCATTAACTTGTGTTCCTTTGGCCTTGTTATGATGATCTCATAAATGAATGTAAAAAACAATACAACAAGTACATTTTGGGCTACGCATACAAAGCAAATTAAAGCAAGGGGAGGAAACGGGTGCCATGAGACAAATAACATTACTTACTTTTCAAAATCTGCAAACCGTTGCTTATCTTGGGGCAAAAGTGTACTCTGAAGCACACACACACACACACACACACACACACACCAGAGATTCACAAGCCCAGCAGATTTTCTATGCTATAGAACTTCCCAATAGTCCCCCTTCATCTCATTTCAGTTTATGTTTTGTGTGTGTGTGTGTGTGTGTGTGTGTGTGTGTGTGTGTGGTTGTTTGTTGGGGTGGGGTGGCAGGGGGGGGGATAATAAATGGCAGCAGACATGGACATCGATTTCGGTAATAACACGGAGAGCAGAGCAGAGGCAGTGGCAGACGTCAGCCTGAGGTCCATCCATCTATGAAACAGGACATGCCAGTAATAGGAAAACACCACACACCGTTATGGCCAGGGGCAAAGCACACAGGCAACTTATCACAGCACTGAACTTTGATGCTTCGCAGCGTGCAGAGGAGAAAATATATATAATTCCATTATTTCTTCACAGATGATGAGACATAGGCTCCGTGTGTGTGTGTGTGTGTGTGTGTGTGTGTGTGTGTGTGTGTGTGTGTGTGTGTGTGTGTGTGTGATGTTGTACCTTTGTGAGCTAAAAGGAATCATGCGCACACACACAAAAAGAATATACTGTTTCTGCTGACTACACATATACACTTGTTTATTTATTGAATTATTATAATTTGTTTTTTCCCCCAAGAAAGGTGTGCTCTCTGGGGGCATGGCCAATTGATTGGTATGAGTGTTTGAGCATCTGCGAGCTGAAGTATACCTTATACCTCTTTGTAATAGCACCTTAAAGCACATGTCATGTAGCTAGATTGTGCATTTATTTTTTGGCTTGATGAATAAATCAGAAGAAACCCCTTCCATCCAAAGATGAGAACACGAAGCTCTGAGTGCATCAGGCGTACTGCTGGATAACAAGCAGACCATGTAGAAATCCAAGTCAGAGCATGTATTACTGCTCCATTAAATATAATTTAGTTGAACTTCAAACGCAGAGCTTCAATGTGCCTGCCGACCAACAGCGAGCTGGAAGCTCCTCTGTCCAAAACAACAGTCCTGCTACTAAACTTAATCAAAGCCTGAAACTGGTACTGCTCTATCTGCATGAAAGATTCATCACCCTGCTGTATAGCGGTGATAATGATAGTTCGAAACAAACAGGCTGTGGATTCTATTTGCATGACATAATTATGATGATAATAAGAGAAAAGGTCAGTAGCTCAATAAGTGCTGACCAACTATTAGGGATCCCTGGTGGTGCATTCTCTCTTTATATGCGGTGTGTGTTCTTAAAACCTTTTTGCACTTAGTAACAAGACAAGTAGGCTAAAGCCTGTCAAGGACCACAAAGAATCAGTTGGTGCTTATGGTTAAAGATTAAAAGATTCACCAAGAGTTTGCTTGCAAACCAAGTCCAATCCACAATTTGATATCGCACGAAAACAATATTTGTATCCTTAATAGATGACAATACTTACCACATGTACTGTATATGATGAAATATTACTGAGCCGGATTTACTGAGCAAATTTTCACTTGAAATAGACTGAAATAGACTGCATGTAACTATGCTGTTCTATTATTAAGGCAATCAGGTCCAAACAAGCACGGCCTCTATTCATTATAAAACAAGTTCTGTTTCTTTTGGTTGGCAGCTTCCATCCTGTATACTGCTTTAAATGTCTGTTAAAGAAGACTGTACAGTTGGCACAGTTCATGCCAGGAAAGAAAAATAACATCAATTCTTGTCTTTTCCCAGCTCTGGGCTTTCCTAATGGCAAAACAACTTCTTGAAACATTTCACGAGATTGAAAAAAATGACTCATCATTGCTTGGGCATACTATTGGCAATTTTGGATAATGGTGTTTATGGATGGTTTACTGAAAATACACACATTTATGCAGATATTTGGAGCAAAAGCGTGTCCCGAATTTAACACTCATAGCATTGTTTTGTCACACCTGTTCACTTACCATTCAATTAACATGTATTTGTGAATCGTCAGCAAGTTCACACTCACATGTTCACACACCTATGACAGGTAAACTTAAAGATAGCCTTCCCTTTGTTCCACTCTCACACTGCACACACTCTCACATACACAAAAACACGCACACACTTCCTGTGTAATGAAAAGCAGATCAGAACTGAAACAATCCCTGTTCTGTTACAGCCTGTCACTCACTCTCATCCAGAAGACTCTCTGCTTCTCCTCTTTCATTCTTTCACCCCTGCTGTCTTAGTTTCTGGCCTGATAGTCTCTTCCTCTGTTTTCCTCTTCCACTGTGTATACAGTTTGGTTAAACAGTCAGATAGTAAAATAAATGGATTATAATCTCAGAGGAGATCATGAAGATAGGCAGAAGAGGCTGTCTGTCTTTAGTGATTTTTTTTCCATATAACTGAAATTTCATCTGAATGAGTAAATGTGCGTTTAGACCACCAACTAAAGAAGGTTGGTGTGTGCATGCACGTAATCTCTCAAATGTATCCCTTTAACATTTCTGTTTCAACCTAAAAATCACTTCCTCCTTTACTTATTTAATCTCCTGCCTCTATATCTCCCTTCCTAAACAGATAAAAGGTGCTGATTTCAGCTAAAAGCTGCAGGCAAGATGTCTGTTCGTGTTTGTGTGTGTGTGTGTGTGTGTGTGTGTGTGTGTGTGTGTGTGTGTGTGTGTGTGTGTGTGTGTGTGTGTGTGTGTGAGAGAGAGAGAGAGAGAGAGAGAGAGAGAGAGAGAGAGAGAGAGAGAGAGAGTGAGAGGGAGGATGACGGGTGGTGGGGTAAGGGGATCTGTGAATGGTGTGAAAAGTATTAAGTGCCAGTAATAATTGGAAGCGGGCCTAGAGAATCCAAATATAATCTTACAGCGGGAACACTTGTAATACATTGGTTCTGGAGATGGGCCCAGAACTCACACACACACAAAGGCCCACAGTGGTTTCTCCCGGTCTCCTAAAACAAGGGAAGATGTTATGCCAGACGCTGACGGTGCTTGCAGATGCGCTGGCCATTGCCCCCCGTTAAACCTCAAAATCCTCCCATTAGCCTCCATTTGGCCAAAAGAAACATGGATCATATTTTACCTGGCATGCTCCACAAATCTTCCCCTGCCTCTTTCTCCCTGTCTATAGCCATACAGTCTCCATTCAATTTCCTGTTGACTAATGTCTATTAATGTTCACTGAGGTGGCCATTAGCAACACCAATTGTGACTTTGACTGATCTCAGTAGAATGATTTGTGTGTATTAGACTGCAACTAACTTCATACTTGCTTTCATTGTTGATCTTTAAATGTCCTAAAATAGTAAAAAATGTATTCATTTCCTTGTGCTAGTCTATAATATATAATATATCTACAAATAGGAAAGGGTGTGAAATGGAAATCATAGTCTCTTTTAGACACACAGTGCAGTCTTCAAGTACTTTTTCTGTACTCGAGTAGTTTTTATTAGAACGAAAACAAGTATTGAGGGTGATTGCTTCCACATCAGACTACCATGAAGCAATTGCAGCACTTTTGTTTCATGGAACAGTGCCCTTGCTTTGTTTTACTGTTTTCTGATGAACAAATTCTACTAAGCAATACAGAAAAGATGAACCATGATCATTAGTTATCTTGCAATGAGAACTGCAAAAATATGGAGGAGAGAGGCTTCTTGCTGTCCCACGGGCGTCCCTATCAGGTGCCAGCAGCAACTTGTCAATAACTGTTAGGAGGAAGCCGGTGGTTGGCCAAGGCATTCCAGCGGCTAGCCTGACTCGGGTCCTTTGGCTCATGCTTCATGGTCCGCCACAGAAATGCCAGCCTCTCTCTCTCTCTCTCCCTAACTCTTTCCCTTTCTCTCTCACACACTCATGCACAGCTGCCGGACCTCACACTCCACCAATATTGTATTTTTAGCTGTTGCTGGTTTGAAAACCCCAGTTAGTGCCCATTTCTGCATGGTGGCAAGAGTTAAAGGTTTATTTTAGGAGTGCTCATGTTTCCAGTCCTGGGAAGCAGGTAATGCCGTCGTTTTTGTGGTTTTTGCTGCCATAACGGCAAACAACTTTTTTTTCTGTCTTCTCCATACATTTCCCTGCCCCCCCTCCTTTTGAGTTTCTGGGAATTTCTCTCCAACAACGCAAGTGTGGTTTTTGAGGTGTTCCTTTTTTAATCTGTGTTCCGGTTCAGGAAGGATTGCACTACAAAGTTTTTATTGAATCATGGTATCGTTTCTTTCCTTCACTTTCAGTGGAGCTAGCAGTCAATGAATGACACATTTACAGAGATGCAAGAGAATTCTTCTGTGTGGTGTGCGTCTGTTTTCATGCCCACGCTTGTGTGTGTGTGTGTGTGTGTGTGCATGTGTGTGTGGCAGGATGCTGCTGGCCTAGCTAGGCCTGCTCTTTGTCACCGTAATTCCCCCAAATGAGGAGGTGGAATGAGTCTCCGTCCTTTACCGCTCCCACTTACAGACCCCATATCAGATGCCTCGTTCTCTACACACCAGCCACAAGCACTTAATTTTAATACCGGCCTATAGAGTAAAAACCTGGCCAGTCTCAATCCAGCTGCTATTTGGGCGCCCAGTTCTCCCCCATTCCGTCGACTGCAGCAGGAGTGAGCCCCCTTCTTATTCAAGCAGTAAATGTTTATTGAATTACCTTGTGTTTTTCCAAGCAAAAAGCGAGTGTAGCATAACAATAGAGAAAGGTTTACGTTTAGTCTCCCCGCCTGCTTTGCTATTCCAAAGTACTCCTGACGCTAGTCTTTTCCCAGGAATGTGGAATTCCTCCTCCTCCTCTGCGTGAACCCACTTCCCGTTTTTGCAAGTGCTACACTAAATCTTCTCAAACACCTGCCGTTTATTTTTCTCTCATGTTGTTTTCTGTGCTCTTCTCTTCAACGCATTTTTCTTTTCTCCACCTCTGAACTCGGGCGATTATTTTCCCTGCATCTCCCATGACACCTTGTTCCTCTTTGGAGAATCTTGTCGGTGCTTGTATGTTTATCTGAGGGACGGCGGCTTTCAATAAACCTGGCCCCTGGAAGCTGCGCACACACTTCTTCCTTCAGACACACAGGCCTTGGTAATTAATCTTAGATAAACAAACAGCCTCACACATACACATGTCAGGCAGAAGTACCCTGTAGGAAAATAATCGCGCCAGAGAATGCGAGTTTTAGGCAACGTAAGATCCTGCCACCGTGTTCTTTGGATGGGAAAGCGTACTGAAGCGATCTGCAGGACAAACACTGGTGTCTATTCTATAGACAGACAAGGCTGCAAGCTGATAGCAGCCGCCGCATCTCCTGTTACCTCACATGTTCTGCGATTGCATGAGGTGGATTCTGAAACTGGTTGGAATAAAGGTTAAAGGTCATTGGATAAAATTGACGATGAAGGGCACAGAGTAAATCACATGTGGGAATAGTCTTTAGTATAAATTCAGGGTTTTGCGTGAACATAAATAGTTAGCGCTAATAGGAAGGACAGGTCACACAGGTGACTTAAGGGTAAAGGGGCACCTCTAGGGAGGAGATCAGACTTCACATGCACATACACACACTACCTAACAAAGAACAAGCCGCATCTGTGAACTGCCAACGAGTCATAGCAGGAGGGAAAGAGGGGCAGAGACAGACAGAGAGAAAGAAAGCTGAGCCGGTGGACCACACAGATAAAAGAGTGCGCTCTGTTCTCTTTCCTCCTGAAGGAACCTGAAGGAGGAAACTCCACCTCTGGGATTAAGGCTTGTGTTTCCCCAATTTACTGCCATGGCTGCCTCGGACAATATATTCCTGTTCTGCTTGTCTTGTGTTATTGCTTCTCTTCTCTTCTCTTCTTTACTGATCAGCAAGATCATCATAAAGAAACTCCCCAAGATGAACCCTAATAGCAGATAACTATAAAAACAAATAAATTAAATTAAATATATATAAATATGATTTACAATGTATTCATTGCATCTTGCTATTTGAGTGTTTTTGGGAATCTTAAAGTAGCGTGAACTCTTTTGTATTAAGGCAAAAATAAGGCAGCATTTTTAGACACTGAGGTGTTTTTTCTTTTTTTTACTTCTGTGATGATTCATTTTATTCCTATTATTCTACTTTGCTATGGGATTTTTATTGGTCTTTTGTTAATATTTAAAAGACATTTCTAACCAATAAAGTTATACGTTTTAGTAATTAATCTAGTATAATATTTTTTCTAAAATAGCACTCAGATCTTCAGAAAGAGTCTCTAGAGCCTGTTTGGTACATACTGTTTGTATTTTACTGTGAGTATGACAGATGCTGTATGGGATAGCTGTGATAAGAGGGCATGCTCTGGCCCATTTGGTGGTGGAATTATCGAATTTGCTGTGCACTGCCCCTGAACCAGTCTACCCAACCACAAGAAAGACCTAGAGGAGGAGACGAAAGGGCTACACAAACATGGACACACACACACAAGCACACACACTGAGCCTCCCCCAGCACTAGGAGATGCTCTGCACATTCCCCCTAATTGCTTGTTTCAAGCGGAGGCTGATTATGGAAAATTATACCCTTTGCTTTTTTTTTCTGTGTTCCCCTCCATCTTTTTTTCTTTTTCTTTGTGTCTGCACATATGCATACATGTTGAAGGACCAAATGTACAGTATGTGTGTGTGTGTGTGTGTGTGTGTGTGTGTGTGTGTGTGTGTGTGTGTGTGTGTGTGTGTGTGTGTCCTTGAGTATTCTGAAGGTTTGCAGTGAGATCAGTGTCTTTCTACCCTCACACCAAAGTCCTGTATAAAGATCGTGAGTGTATGTGTGCATGCATGTATGTGTTGGAAAAATGTGAATTCTTCATTCCTGGAATAATTAACTTTATGTAAGCTGTAGCTGTACATTATGGTTATCATGTGTTTGCAGTTAAAGTGGTCATTGTACTGAACATTTTATTTTTGATGTAGAATTAATGGTCTAAGTCATTCACTGCCTCTTAAATGTGACTATTTGTTGTTTTTTAATATAATAATGAATAATTGATTGTCTTTGGATATTGGACTGTAAGTTCGACAACATTTGAATATTTGAAGATGTCACCTCGAGACAAAAAGAGGGCCGCCTCCAGAAGCACAAACCTAATCAATCCAACATCTGAGAAAAAAGAGACCTACTTGTCGGCAAATTAAAAACGCTGATGGTACGTCATATTTCAATTTTCGCCCCAAAAAGTTCTTCCTGAAAAAGCAACACAAACCAACTCTCCACCACTCTTCACACTTCCCCTTCCAAATGTGTGGCTCCCTGACAGTGAGTGCTGCCAACCTCACTCATACAGTATGCATTGGCCAAGAGCAACGTATAAGTCTAGGAAACTTAATGTGTGTGTGTGTTTATGTGTTTGTGCGAGGCTGGGAACTAGGTGCCCCTCGCCACAAGGTGGGCTTTGCAGGAGAGGCTGTGGTAGTCCCACTACTATAACTACATAAGTGAGGAAATGAATTAAGTGGACTTGGGAGAAAAGGTGTGTGTGTGTGTGTGTGTGTGTGTGTGTGTGTGTGTGTGTGTGTGTGTGTGTGTCTGTGTGTGTGTGTGTGTGTGTGTGTGTGTGTGTGTGTGTGTGTGTCTGTGTGTGTGTCAAGGTGGCTGCTATATTCAAATGTATCGCACACGGACAAACGAAGGTGCAAGTACAGAAAGTATCTCAAATGCTACATAATTGTCACAAAAAGCAGCGCTAAAGTGATAACAGAATCAATCAATTTGTTTAAATCCACAAATGGATCACTTGAACGTGCACGCACACACATGAACATACCGTCTGGTCTGGGGTGCCCCGTCCTTTTCTAACAAGGCCTCTCTTACAGTATATGCAGCCTGGCCTGTCTGGTGCGTTTAAGGGGCCAAGTAAATCTGTCAATTTAGCCCCTGAACATTCAGTCACTCGCACACACACACACGCTCAGAGCTTTGCAGCTGGAAGGAATTAGGCTGTCTCTCCCTCTCTCTCTCTCTCTCCCTACACCAGGGATGATAACCTCCACCGATCACACTCTGTGATTGGAGAACCATTTATTTTAGCCATTAACAACATATCTGTTGGCCCCTGGGCTAATAGTTGAGAAGACAGAGAACCTTTAGTGTTTAGGTGAAAGGCAAGACTTGTCTCCTGTCTGGGAGTTTAGCTACTGTATCCTTCAACTGGGTGTTCAGTGTGTGGAATGTGTGTGTGTGTGTTCACCTGTGCAGCTCCATGTATAATATTCGTCTCACTAATACAAACACATGCTCACATCAACTTCCTCATTTTAAACACACTCCCGATCATACTACCTTTCACCAGAGTTAAAATTTAACTTTTGGCTGTCTGGATTATGATGTCACTGGTGTGCAGCGGTGTCCGTATGCATGTGGACTCCCAGTGCCCCTCTGCAAACATGTCAGTTTAATCTGTGCTGGCGTCTCGGTTGTTTCACAGAACCCCAGGTCTCAGTAACAAACTGTCCAGTTTGGATGGCTGGTTATCATGCACTGAGCCTCACATATTAGTCTTTATTTGGTACAGAGAGGCTTTGTGTTCACATGAATTTAAACATGAATTTACACGTACATGAACACAGCATCTACAGTGTTTATGAAGGGGTGCTAAAGTCCACAAACGTTAGAGAATAGAAATAATGGCTTGTAGTGAAGTGGAAGTGTGAATAAGATGGAGCGAAAAGACAAGAGAAAATAGAAGTTGAGGAGGAAGATACAACTTTTTAACAAGTGTTCACTTATGTATTCATGAGTCAGTACTGAAATTGTCTTATCTTCTGTTTTGTGTCAGGCAGGTTGCCTGACACGAAACAGGCAGACAAACATACAGACAGCAAGTAAACAGAAAGACAGATCCACCTCAACAGAAACAAGGGTATGTTGTGTATGCACTGAAACACTACCCCCATTACAACCCTGACACAAGCATGTTCTCTTGGCATACACACACACACACACACACACACACATACACACATACGCACACACCCCTTGGGTAGTATCCAACAGGCAAAGCATGGCTGCAGAATAAGGTGTATAGAACACTCTGTGATAACCAAATTGTCTCTAATGCTGCTATAAGCTCTCATCTCCTGCTTCTAACTCTCTCTCATTTATAAATGTCTAATTCATCGTCATATGTATGGTCATCATCCATGTTATCAGGCCATAGATAGGAGACTTTAGGTGGTTGTATTCATGAATTTCATTCGTGTTGAAAACCCCATCTTGATTGTGAATTCTGTAAATGGCAACTTTTTACGACGGTAATGGATTTTTGTAACAGTCACAAAACATTAGCCCTTTGACGTGACCCTCAATAAGAGGTGGTTTACCCGTTATCACAGACGCAGCCTCACTCTTTTCTGCCAATCCCCACTCCATCATCTTTCATTGTATACTTGGCTGAGACTCGGTGAAAACAGCAGGTATACACACTCTGTAAACAGCTTGTCAAATAAATAAAAATAAATCCCCTTGTAGGAAGCTGTGGAGGGACTGTTAACAATGGGCTCATGATTGTTTCCCAAGTACAGTTTTCAAAAAGGATCTGACATCAGACGAAGTGAAGTGGGGATGTTTTGTTCCAAAAAGGGCAATTGAAGGAAAGTTTTGAGAGCAACCGTAATGTCTTAATCATCTGTCCTTCTCGTTTTGATGTGATGTCATTCTCCCCCTGTTGCCTAATAGTATGAGTACATCGCCAGCATTACAGACGGGATAATAATACCTATAAATACACTCAGCAGCAGAAGCCAGGCCCTGTCTGTCTACCTCTACCCATTTCACCATTTAGGAATGTATGCCCCTAAATAGTCATATATGAAGACATGTTACCACAGACCATTTTAGTCCAAAATTTACTTAACGTTAACATGATTTAGATTACAAGGATTTTGTGTAAAGTTCAAACACTTATGCTTTTTGGTTCCTTTGATTTCATTCAGTTATTATTTGGTAACTGATAATTTCTTAGATTAGAAGCCTTCAATGTTGAGTTTGGGGTTTAATTGTATTTTCCATAGCCATTCATATCATTCTAGTTCCTATATATTCCCTCTGGTGTTGGTTTCTTTCCTGCTCCTCCATGCATATTTTCTTCATTGTTCTCTTCATTAATCAAAATGTGTGTGTGTGTGTGTGTGTGTGTGTGTGTGTGTGTGTGTGTGTGTGTGTGTGTGTGTGTGTGTGTGTGTGTGTCTGTGTGTGTGTGTGTGTGTGTGTGTGTGTGTGTGTGTGTGTGTGTGGCAGGTGCTCTCCTTGGGGAGCTCTCTTGGCCAGAATAGAGTAAGGATATGAATATAGGATATGTGCCTGTGCACCTGCAGCAACTGGGACAAAGACCACACATGCACACAAACAAACACAAGCATGCACACACACACACACACACACACACACACACACACACACACACACACACAAACAAATGACATGGGGAGGAAATGGGAGATTCCATTGCACATTATCACTGCATTCCATTGGCTCTTTGACAGATGGTCAAAAAACAATTCAAGCAAGAAACAATGTCAGAGCAAGTTATTAAGGTGTTGATGTTGCTGTCATTGAAGTTATTTATCAAGCAAAAATGACAACATGTTTTGTGTCATTTTAAATTAAAATTCTTTATGTTTTGGATCATCAGTTTGAAGATATTATCTTGGGCTCCGGCAACCTGTGACATTTAGTAGGCAAACCAACAAATCAGTTAATAAATAAATGGTAAATGGATATGTCAATAATGAAAAATAATTGTTAGATGCAGCCTGAGGTTTTAATTTCACTCCATGTTGAGCAGCATCAGCCCTGTCCCTGGAGTACTGTGGTCTACTGCTGCAACACTGTATGTTATCACAAGTGTTTAGACAGTTGGGCAGTAAATAGACTGCTCTAATGGCACTGAACTTCCTTACACACACACACACACACACACACACACACACACACACACCTTGGTGCCGTTGTCCTCCTCCCGAGGGAGCTGTGGTCTCCATTCTCTCCTGCTGGCTGCTGCAATGACTATGGGGTCCCGGGGTCTTCTAGATAAGACCGCAGGGGTTTTGTAAAGGCAAGCTTGACTTTCAGAGCACAGGAAGGAAAGATGAATAACCCGGAGGAAAGGAGGAGAGTAGGGAGTGAGGTCGAATGAAACTCCAAACCACCTGCACATCTGATAAGGCAGCACACACTAAGGTGAACGTAAAAGAGAAGGTTAGCAGGGAAATGTCAATAAGCGCCCAGAGAGAGGAGAGTTGGGAGCTGAGAGGAGAGAAAGTGAGGGCGAAATGTAGACAGGGAAGAGAGAAAAAACACTGAATCTATCAAAGAAAGATCATGCAACAGAAAATATGAGAGGCTGAGGGGAACAAAGAGAAAGGATGAATGAATTATCAATGAAAGAAAGACTACGGCCGCAGACTTGAATAGGTGATCTTTGACACAACACAATGCTGCTTTGAAATGGAGAAGTTCACAATCGTAAAACACCAAAAAGATTTACACCCACCACGCTCGCCGAAAGCCTCCTGACTGAAATGTGTTGTAGTTTCTGCTCATTGACGTATCGAGCGGTTATGACAAAGGAAGTGTGGGGGACCTCAGGTAGCTCTGTGTGGAACCATTGATTTTCACTGTCCGCATAAGGCCGTTGATTGATAGGGCGGCACTGGAGTCATTAGATACATTCTTCCCCAGCATCTGAATGCGCACACACTCAGAAGAGCTTGGAGTGAGAGGTGGGTGGGGAGTGAGAGGAGAGGCAGAATGAGGTAATACATGTCTGCAAAGTTTAAAATGCAACACTTAAATCCACAAAATGATTGCTGGCATAAAACTAAGCGTAATTGTAAAAGTCTTGTATTTTTGAGTGTGCTGTGAATATTGAAAGTAAAGCATGAATTAAAGTTTGTGATAAATGACACAAGAAATCTAAGAAAACCATTTGGCTTGAAGATGTTCTCTGACAACTACCACTCTCTTCAATTTGGCCTGACCCCCGTGCCCTGTTGTCATAAGCTCACTATTTATGGAGGTGGCGTGAACCCGAGGCCAAGGTGGAGGGCTTATTTTACAGATCTTGCCATAAAACGGTCAGCTTGAAAATATGAGAGACTTGGCAGGGGGACTTGACTACCTTTGGGATCCTATTGCAGATTGCCTGCTTTAACTGGGGATGGACAGGATGTGCTCCGGAGAGAGATATGCGGGGGGGACACGATGACACATAGACACACAAAATCATCCAGATGCTCGTTGACAGACACACACAAGTCCTGTAGCAGTATGTCTGTGTAGGAAGTGGTAGCCTTGCTAGGCACTTTATGGGTCAGTGTCTTTAATATATTTAGGCTTTGATTTTATTTTTTTATAAAAAAATTTTAGTTCATGTTGAATATCAAAATGTGTGTAAAAATAGGTTGAAAGAAAACATTTATTACAAACATTTTTATTTATTTATTTACTTTGCGTACTTTAGTTCACAACCAGCAGGCCTCATTTTTGTCTACATTTTCTTTTGCTCATTTAGTTAAAAATCTTGTTAAAATCGTATTGCTGTAAGTGTAAACTGCGGTGGTCTTTGTTTTCCTATGGCAGGAAACACAACTTGCGATGCGGATGCATGCGGACCTAAAAGTGAACTTAAAAGGGACTTAAAACTAATCTGCTTTTATAAAAGTATCCTGTTCTTTTCTTTTAAAATTATAATATAATTTGTGGCTGTGTCGTCATTTGCTACTCTTTCAAAATGGGCTCTACAGTGCAGCTACAACATCGCTTTGAGACAGTTACAGTATATTTGTGATGAATCCTCACATATATCCTTTGTATATGTGGACAGCTCAGGCCTCTCTTGCGGCAGGTTAAACTATTGTGTTGAGCCGTCAGGAAAAGCTCTCATTCTCTCAGATGTCTCTATAACTTACTTTTATTAAAACACATTTCTTTTTTTCTAACACATCTCTGTTAAAAGGAAGAAATTGTCCTGAAGTTGATGCTGCAATGACATTTTAATGATAATCGAGCCAGAGAGCCGTCTTGGCCACTGAACTGGAAAATGTTACCTTTTAAGAGGTCAGGATTGGAGATTTTCCTCAAAGAGAGAGCAACGATATACACTAGAATTGAGCAGAAATAGTGGAAAGTGTTGAAAAGTGCTGCAAAATTGGAATATTTGTTTTGTGAATAAGATGAGATTTCTGACCCCGTTATGAAGCCCAAACCAGGAGCCATAAGCCCTCTGAATGTGTCTTTGTGAGTGGATACACATAAAAAACACACACACACACACACACACACACACACACACACACACACACACACACACACACACAAGCTAGATGTCCATTTGGCCTTGCAGATGATCTTTAATTTCATACAATTTCTGAACATCTCTCCCTTTGGGACTGCAGCCATCAGCTATGGGACTTTTCATCAAATGCTATTCAAAACACACAAATACACACACGCAATCTCACCTACCTGATCAGGAAATTTACCTGAAATGACTCCTCCAATGGCAAATCAGACTTCTTCTCAAAATCAGATTGGATTTACTACATTCCCATGCTCTGTATGATGAACATCATCAAATCATGTACTACCGTTAGACTCTACATAGGCATACCAAGTTATCATTCAGCTCTTCTTTTATTAAAACGTAATCCACAGGGGAGATAGAGCATGCCCGTTTTAAGGCCTCAGAGAATTTTATTTGAAGGGACTTTCCAAAAAGTCTGACCCGAGAGGGGAAAAAAATTGAGAGCACATACACAGGCAAACATCAAAACATATTACACCTGGTAGACTGTGACTCTGACGCCTTGTTTTGGGATTATGACATGCAGGCAGACACAGTGTGTGTGTGTGTGTGTGTGTGTGTGTGTGTGTGTGTGTGTGTGTGTGTGTGTGTGTGTGTGTGTGTGTGTGTGTGTGTCTAGAAACTAAAGTTTAAAAGTTTACAACAAGACTAAGCGATCTCATTCCCCCACAGTATCACACACTTACGTACACACCCGAGGTTACAATCCAAATTCTGTGACTTGTTGGCCTTTTCTCCTAGATGAAGCGTTCCACGGATCAGCGAGCCCATCAGCCTACTCTCTCCTCCTCTTTGCTCAAATCTCAGCAATTATATTTGACATGTAACATCAATAATCTCATTTATTTTCGCGCCCCCCTCTTTCTCTTTCCCAACCAACCACACACACACACACACACACACACACACACACACACAAATACACACGAGGGTCTGCTCTCTCCCATTCTCTTATCTGTGTCTGCAGGAAATGTGAGCCACACAGCATTCGATAAAAACAATTTTTTGCACCATTGATCCCACTTGTTTCTGGCTCCTGTTTTTTCCTCCTCTTGGTCCTCCTATGAAAATGGTATTTCTGGAGGTTTGTTGTCAAACAATGAAGTAAATGTTAGGAGGTGACTGCGTTTTATAAAGAGCAGCAGGGGAAAGACCGTGACGATTCATACTCAGATGAAATGAATCGCTGGGGAGAAACACACCATGGGCACAACCACTGGTGGTGGTGCCACTCACATAGGTTACATTCCACGTACACACAAATCACATGTATAGTGTGCTTGTTTGTGTGCTTGCAGGTATGAGAGAATAAGAGTTTGTGCACATCTGTTCATGTCTGTGTTTCCATGTGGACACTGTTTGCATTGTCCACTAGGTAGAGAAGCCATGCAGGCTCAGTGGGTGCCACTTTCAGCTCCCTTCACCGCAGTGCCACAGATCAATATAGCTGAAGTCACCCACCTCCACGCACTTGGCCTCTGTAATCATTCCCTACAATGTGTTCTGCTTCATTCCCTCCATCGGCCAGGTTGTTGTTTATCCTATTATAGCCCTAATTGCCATGCTTATGGTAACCTTTCTTCAGCTTGCTACCCCCTGCACTAAACTAATGGATAATGGCACAGGAGGGCTAATGCAACCAAGCTAATTTGGCTGGGCTTATATGCCCACATGGACACTTCAGTCGAGCACAATGCCCACGTCCATCATTCTCTCACTGTTTTTTTTTTTCTCTCTCTCTCTTTCTCTATGTGGCTTTCCTAGCATTAGCCCTTCAAGTCACACAGCGCACTGTGTGACTCGGGAGCAGGTTGCGACTAATGAGTTACCTCAGAGCTCTCAGTGCTATGGCTTTTTAATTAGTGTCGCGGTGCTAAGTGTCCCACATGGACCCTTCCCAAGCCCCCTTTCTTGTCATCCATCACCCACTCCTTTTGTTTGCCTTTCATTTACATATATGAACCAATCCCAAATTAGCGAGTGGCTCGTTAATTGCACGTGTGTGGAAGTAAATGGATGGTGGTATGGTGGGGTAGAGGTGTAGTCAACATGTTTACTTCCTATATACCCCCAAGGACCACTGAGCTCCAGCACACGGGGAGGTCATAGTGAATACGCCCCTAAGGCTAAAAAGATCTATTGTGCTGTTTGGAGTAATTAGTACAACTAACAAGCTCAGCCCACATTAATGGAGATATACTGTACATAGACACAAACACACACACACACACACACACACACACACACACACACACACACACACACACACACAGGCCTACAAACACATGCAGAATTTGTACATAAATTAATTCCATTACGTTCATTTTATTGTGTGCATGTACAAATACATGTTCATGATGCCTTCAAGTACTGAAAGATTGTCAAAACAAATGCAAAGAGTTAGAAAAGACAAACACAGTTGCTGTAACTGACGGAAATGTTTTTTTGGCTACCTTCAGAATGAGCTTACCCTGTTCTTCCATATCATCTAAATAAAATATCTTCTATTGGCTTTAAAAAAAGTCTATCAAATTAAGACGGCTATGGTTGTATTGACTCCTTTTGGCTGAACTGATCGATAGTTGGTCAATAATAGATAATGATGTCTAAGTGCTGAGCGATGGATGACAAGCAGCACCTTAAGTGTCCCCAGTGTTATTGATCATACTCAAAAAGCCTCATAGATCAGCTTCTATTCACTGGTCATCCGTTTTATTCATGTGTTGGGTGAAAACCCTGTACCTCAAAATGTACAACATTTCAGGGACTTGGTTAAAAAAAAAAAAGAAAAAAAAAAAAGAACCATAGAGTTTTATTTTGCAGGTTTTCGAAGTAGCTGCTTGACTGGTTCCTCATATGAACATAAAAACTTGATAATCATCAAAATTGATTAGTTTTTTTTACCCAATAGTAAGAATTTATTTGAAATTGTTACACTAGTTCCATCACGTTTTTACAGTCTGTGGCTGAGTGGACATTATTTTGTCTTCTAATAAACTGTAAAAGGTCAAATTAAAGGCATTATTACTGATAGAAAAGCGTCACATCACCATTAAAAATCAAAACATGTTGTAATCTGTTGTCACTTTCAAGTTGATTACTAGGTTGTTGAATACATAGATTAACGCAAGACTACAACTAGTTATTATCAAATGCAGTTGAAAAGTGTTAACATCAGTGCAAACAAAAAGGATTTGTCATGTGTCAGCAATGTAAAGTTTTGGTTCTTGCTATGATCCCTTTAATGTACATATATCTGAGTGGCTTTATAAACAAAATACATTGCATGTATTTTTAATCAACCAACCTTCAAACAGCCCAATGTGTATTGTCAAGAGAATAACAGTAATACCGTGTTGTGTCCTTTTCCTCTTTATTTTTATGTTTGACGTCTTGTCCACATGACAGTATCCAACAGCCTCACCGTGTGAGGTATATTGTTGTGTTTGTTCCCGATGTTGATTGGCCAATTATGCCTGATTGTGTTCCTTGAGGGAAGCGTTCTCCAAGCGGTGTTAGTGAATGGCCAAATTATGCCTTAGCTTTTACTGTGACCATGGGGAGCCCAGGACCAATCTAAAAAGTTTTTGTTGGTCTTTGCAAAGCCTCAACTAAGTTATAGTGACGCCATTATTAATCAAAGGATAGCTTGAAAGTCATTGTTATTTGTTAGTGTGACTTTAATGGCGACTTGGATGCCGTGGGCCTTTTGAGTTTTAATGAGAAGTTTCCAGGTGGGAGTTAAAGTTGGAATTGCGCCCTTTCTCTGTCCTTCATGACCCCTCTGTAACCAGCCCAACTCTGCATATCTAACTGTGACTGCATGCTGTCGCTCTGATATCACTTATTTGTCCTGCACAGAAATAAATAATATACAACTATACGTTGTATTATGTGCATATGTACTGTATACAATTGCAAACACACATATTTACTGTATTCCCGTTGCCTGTGTTGTGCAGTGCAGATGAATGGAATTGAAAGCTCACCAGCAGCTACCGACAGTGTGTGTGTGTGTGTGTGTGTGTGTGTGTGTGTGTGTGCGTGTGCTTGATGAGCTGTAAAGAAAAGGATGTAGTCTGACATGCTTGAAGCATTAATAGAGCAATATGTTGTGTCACACCCAGTAATCCTCTTCCGTCTCCTCACTCTGTGTGGATGTTTCTGTGTCTCTGTGTGTGAATGTGTGTGTGTGTGTGTGTGTGTGTGTGTGTGTGTGTGTGTGTGTGTGTGTGATTGATGACACTACTAATGGTGCGTCTAAACACTGGCAGCCCAGTTATCTCTTATCTGACAGGGGTAGAAGGCTTGTGTCAACAGCTGCTCCTCCTCCTCATTTATCTCTCTTTGTCCTTACCGCCTCTCCTCCTCCTCCTTTTTTCTTTCACAAATTAAAAGCCCACACAGATCATTGTCATGTATGATTGCTGATTACTATTTGTCTGTTTTAAAATGAATAATTATATCAATATATTGACCATTCTATTTTTTTTATTAACTATATAGTCTAGAAAAATGTAACATATTTGTAACAAATGCCATTTACACTTACCTAAAGTCAAACAATTAATCAATACAATCATTTAATTGACTAATAATTTATGTTTTCCCGGAGATTTCTTGTTGTTTAACACTTCAGCCATAGGAAATAGCAAGGCACTCCAGCCTCCCTGTGCAGCTCCACAATGGGCCCCATCTCCACCATAGGCCTCAATCACCTTAATGCGCCCGTTTAACCATTAGCTTCTCTGAGGGGGGCCCATATCCATCCATCCCTCCATATATCCCGTCATACATTAAAGGGCAGATTGATAGCCATCAGCCAGGCCTTGGCCACAGACACACTCTTAATATTGTGTCTAACAAAAACCAGATGGCTGCAGGGCTCTTCTGCAACATACACATACACACACATGATACACTCACTCACTGCTACCCCCAGCCCTTTCTACCGTTTCCCTCTCTCTCAGGAGAGGGGATGAGCGTTCTTAATTAAAAGTTGGATATATGGGCCTCTTGGTGGAGGTGGTCAAGCGGGATCCATTACCTGCACATTGGGGCCCTCCAGAGCAAGAGTTAGGGTGAGGGCTTAAGATGACGAGAAGGGGGATGGGGCACTGGGTTGTGGCGAGTCTGTCTGTGCAGCATCCTGACTTAAAAAATTGAGGAAAGGAAAGAAAGTAGTTATAGAGGTTTGAGCATGAGGTGGTAGCTCTAAAGCGAGTGCTGAGCCCGGCACAGGCCAGGAGGTGCGAGCCATGATCTCAATAGCTGTATTGTGTTCACACTTGAACTGGGGCCAAAAACCCTGTGAAATATCAGAGCAGATTGAGGGAAAGAGAAGTGTGGAAATGAAACAATGGTTTACACAACAGTGAAATAGGTCTTTTCCTCTGCTTCTCTCCAGCAGGCCCAACACTCGAAGAGTAAGTTTTATTGGTCCTCCTGTCCTGGCTAGTCTCAGCCCCAGTAGGGCAGCGGAGGGGAGGGCCAGGCCTACATGTGTGTAGACAGACATAGAGGCACACTCAGATAGACAGACCTAAGTTCAGCAGCCACACACAGAGCACAGATGAGAACACACGCATTAAATTATCCTTTGGTTGAGATGAGAATAGCCAGATATTCTTCTAATCCTGTTCGAGGAGAGTAACACGTCTCATAGCATCACGCATGCCTTTGTGGCTACAGCTAATCCTTCTGGGCAGAGCACCCCTCCTCACATCCGCCTGATAGAGCAGTCAAGAGTTAGTGTCTTTTATTTATTTTTCTTTACTTTCCTCTGTTACAAAAAAGTAGAAGAGGGGTGGACTTTTTAAATACATGTAAGGGGTACAATAAAGTGCAACATCAATAATCAATAAGGCTGTCTTTCTTTTTGCATTTCACCTGTTGTTTTAATGTATCTACAGCAGTATTATTTGTACATTTAACAAATATTTATAAAAGGGTAAAAACATTTTGAACAAATAGCTTCTCTTTAGATCTCTCATATCCATGTTAATGCCTTTCCCTTTGTTTTTTTCTGATACCATTTGTTCTGAATATAGCACTGTGTTTTTTTGTCTGGATTAGGTTGAGTTTTTATTATATGCAAGGACTAGATATTTATATTTTCAGAGCAGCATATTTCATTTTTGTATTGAGTGAGCCCTTGTATTACAGAGGGAGCCTTTAAACTTTAAGGTTAAGGTTGTATCATGGTTGTTTATAGCACAAATGTTGCAAGGCTAGCAAGTTTCTGCTAGTAAGTCTACAGTAACCTTTGTGAGATGTCAGCCCTTAACATGTTCAGTTATCCCACTTATAACACAGTTTAAAACAAGGTTCTTCTTCACCCGCAGAAATGGACAAGACAATATAAAGTGCTGTCACATTTATGTTATATTTTTCTAAATGTTTGATTCTGGAGTAAATGCTTTATTTTGCGTCATCAGACTGGGGAATAAATCCTGGCCACTCGCTACAGGTGAAGTTGGAGGAGGACAGAGGAGGTGGTGAGAGGAGAAAGTGGAGTCTGGTTGTTAGAGTAAACAAGGGTTCTGCTCAGATGGTTCCAATAAGTCCCAGGCCTGCAGCCACACAGGGGTTCTGCCACATGCTGTCCTGGCCAGCTGCTGCTTTTTTCCGGCACCACTTTACTTCACAATGCATTTTTTTGGCAATTTGAGCTCTCAAATTCAAACCTCCTGCAAAAGCCCTGATGAGGTATGGGTGATGATGATGTGAGATTAACTGAGGAAGACAAAATGACCAAAAGAAGAATCTGCGAGTATCTATCCATCTCTTTCTGGTGCTCTTTCCAGTTTAAATGCCAGCTTAAAAGTGTACTGAACACTTTGTATCTTCTTGGCTCTCTGCTGTCCTGACGCTGCAACTTTCTACAACGCGGGGACCAAATGACATTCCACCAAATTATGAAATTTAAAGGAGATGGATGGAGACATCCTCTGTTTTGTGTCGATCGCTTTCTCTGAGATTCAAGGAATGAGTTTGATTGGTTAAATGAGGCCAACGTTGATTTGATACTGAGCAGGAACTGACATGTAGAGGGAAAAAGTCTCTTTCTGTTCATGTTGAAAACCCCTGTTGTCTGGTTTAGAACACTGGAAATATGATTGTAAATGAATAGTTTTTCACTGCGTTTCTATGCCTCTAATTATCTGCTTCTCTCTTCCTTCATCATTCTCCATTGTACTACAGAAACAAGTGTTATTGAAGGAAGTATTCCTTTATTTGGGTGTTAATAAATAATTGATGGTGTTATGTGCTCTATAAATTTGTACCAAGCACCACTTCCCTATTTGTGTTTGCACAGTTCCAGGAATTGTCCTATTTTGTGTTTCACTTCCGATGTAAGTCGATAGAGTGGAGGTCAAGTTTTGTCAGTGTTGAATACAAGCTTCCTCTCCTCATTATAATTGCCCTTTTTCTTGGCATAGATGCATTAGACCTGATTGATTTAGTTGCTTTGCTTGAGCACAGGAAGTTTTATTTTATATACCCATATTATTTCAACTATTTGAGAACTTAGGAAAAAGAAAGCATTAATAGTTGATATGCATTACATGCTTATATTTTGAGATCCATATTTTGATGTTTCATTGCAAATTGTAAATATTTCAGGTTTTAAATTCCAGAATGGCTTGTTGAAATGTATTGATTCTTGGTTTGAAGCACACTGCAACAGTAAAAAATACAAAAAGTGTGCACTACAATTATGTAAACTCATTCACACACACATGCACACACACATCCACACAAAATACTTTCAAACTTTGGCGCCTCTGACATGGAACCCATGAATGGGTTTCACTGGGATTGTTCCTTAGTCTTGCAATGAAGGACTCATGAAAAAACATTATTATATTCTCATAAAAACCCTATATATAGTGGCTGTACATGTAGTAATTCAGTATACACATTTGTGTTTGTAGGTTTATGTGTGTCTGTGTGTGTGTGGACTCTGGAGACCAGCTCAGCAGCACCATCAAACGTTTGTCCCTGTAGCCAATAAACAACCACTTTGCTCACTGTGCGTTTCTTTCAGCCAATAAACACATACTTTACTAACTCTGCCTCCTTCTCAGTTAATATTCAACCATTTTACTCACTTTGTTCTCCTCTTGAGCCTGTTAACAATTATTTTAAAATGAGATAAATGTTCTTTATGGATCGTATGATTTCTTTGACAGAGGCCAGTATGAGAAAATGTTTCCTCAGTCTGGCTCTTACTGAGTTCAATATGTGTGCTCCTGTTTGTCACACACATAAGTCTAGCTGTTAGCCTTCAGACTGCACAGACAGAGTGTGTGACCCCGATGTACTGTTCATATATTTCCCCATATACACTGCACCTGCTTCACTATAATGAGCCAATATATCTGCTCACTAATTGCCCTAAATACATATCATAAAGCTCGGCCTGTAAAAGGCTGTCCGACAGTAGAACAGACATAGCATGATGGTAACCTCTGTGCACACACACACACACATGTACACTTGTAACACATCACATATACATAAAAAACACACATGTACACAGGCAAAAAGACACATAAGCACACACACTTCCACGTACACACAACACATATAAGATGGCATGCACATATACAGACACACTTACACACACTCATCCAGCCTTTTAACAAGGGGCTGTAAATAACACAAAGCCATTTCATTAACGAGGTCCAGCCTGAAAACTCACTGCCTCTCTTCTTTTAAAGTGTGCACACTTCCTGTTTAAAGTTACACTATCCGGGCAACCCAGCACATGGCAATCTGCTCATTCAGATGAACTGCAGGGGGTGTGGAAGTGGACATGGTGGCGTGATGCTAAAAATAACACAGTGTAAATATATATATAATATATAAACACAAATACATAGTCACTGGTTACACACATGAAAAGCTTGTTCAAGGCAAACCTGAGCCAGCCCTGACTATTAACCTGAGCCAGCCCTAATAAGCATTATCAAAAAGAAAAGTCTTAAGCATACTCTTAAATGTGGTGAGTGTCTGCCCCCCCCCCACCGGACTCAAACTGGGAGCTGGTTCCACAGAAGAGGAGCTTGATAACAGAAAGCTCTGTCTCCCATCCTACTTTTGGAGACTGTAGGAACCACAAATAACCCTGAATTCAGGGAGTGCAGCTCTCTAGTGGGGTATTAGGGTACTATAAGCTCCTTAAGATATGATGGTGCCTGACCAAGTAGGGCTTAGGTGAGGAGAAGGATTTTAAATGTAATTCTTGATTTTACAGGGAGCCAGTGCAGAGAAGCTAATACAGGAGTAATATGATCTGTTTTCTTAGTTTTTGTTAGTGCACGTTCTGCAGCATTCTGGATCAACTGGAGAGATTTAAGAGACTTATTAAAGCAGCCTAATAATAAGGAATTACAGTGATTTGGTCTAGAAGTATCAAATGCGTGAACACATTTTTCTGCATCGCTTTGAGACAGGATGTGCCGGATTTTTGCAATGTTACGAGTTAAAGGACATATCCTGATCAAAGATAACTCCTGTCAATGTCATCTAGAGAAATTATATCACTAGATAATTGATTTTGGGGGATTTCTGGGCCTAGTAGAATAACTTCAGTTTTGTCTGAGTTTAACATCAGGAAGTTGCAAGTCATCCAGGTTTGTATGTCCTTAAAGCAAACTGGTTGGTTTCGTCTGGCTTGATCGATAGATAGAATTGGGTATCATCTGCATAACAATAAAGGTTTATGTGTTTTCTGATAATATTGCCCAAAGGAAGCATATATAAAGTGAATAAAATTGGTCCAAGCACAGAACCTTGTGGAACTCCGTGACTTACTTTGGTGTGCATGGAGGATTTCATCATTTCCATATACAAACAATATGGATCAATCTGATAAATAAACCAGCTTAGTAAGGTTCCTTTAATGCAAATCAGCGTTCTAGTCTCTGTAATAGGATGTGATGATCAATGATGTTGAATGCAGGACTAAGGTCTAAGAAGACAAGTATGGAGACAAGTCCTTTGTCTAATGCAATTAGAAGGTCATTAGTAATTTTCAACAGAGCTGTCTTTGTGCTAAGATCCTCAAATAAACTATTGTTATATAGAAAGTCCCACAACTGATTTGTGACTGATTTCCCAAGGATCCTAGAAAGGAAAGGGAGGTTATAGTTAGTTAGCCAACACCTCTGGATCAAGAGTGAGCTTCTTAAGAAGAGGTTTGATTACAGCTACTTTGAAGGACTGTGGTACATGGTCAGTTAGTAAAAACAGATTGATAATATTTAGTAAAGAGGTGCTAACTAAAGGTAAAGCTTTTTTTATTCAACAATTCTCAAATGAAATCATTATCATAAATCCCCATATCTAGCCTCAATTTCCCACCTGCAAGAGAACTGTTATTCAAGTCTCACTTAAGGGAAAAGTCAGCTGGGTCAAACTCAAACAAAATGAGATTTGACTTTACAATGATTTTGTGAGTGTGGGAGATGGACACTGGAACTTTTCACATGCTGTTTTTAAGTGTGGCACATGCACACTCACCACAAATGATAGCTCTGTGACGGCGACTGCAGAGACGCTGATTTAAGAGAAGCAAGTTGGGTCATTAGTGAGCCGGGCCACATTCTGACACTCACAATGCATGTAGACAGACACACACACACACACACACACACACACACACACACACACACACACACACACACACACATACATACTCTACAACCCAGATGGCTTTTACAAGGCCCCAGGCCCTCCTCGGCCTGCCTGCCTGGTTTTTAATTATGTCGATGGCTGCCCGGCCCAGATAAAATGGGTCACATTTAACACGCCTTCACTCACCTTCACACACATCACACATCCACTCACACACAGTGAACACACACTCCAACACCTTGCATACATATTACTAGTGATACAACTAATGCTCACACACAGTACAGACACACATTTTTACAGTAGTATTCGCTTGTGCCTTTGACAAAAACAAACTTGTCTCGATAAAAGGATGTCTGTGTGTATGTGTGTGTGTGTGTGTGTGTGTGTGTGTGTGTGTGTGTGTGTGTGTGTGTGTGTGTGTGTGTTTGGATTTACAGCCTGTTTCCTCTTTAGCTGTCATTAGACTGCCAGACATAGCTACACAGGTGTACTATTACCAGCATCAGTAATTGGCCTTACGCACACACACACATACACACACATACACACACATGCACACACACGTACACACACTTTATTTTTAAAGGTCCAATCCATACTCACAGTATGGCTCCTCTTGATGAAACACTTTGGCTCTGCTACTGATTGTCTTCATTTGGACTCAACACATTTTTCCTAGAAATAGTTCATTTCAATCAAAGGATTAATTTAAAGATTCCAGTTGTTTTGTTTAAATGATCAAACGTGTGTCTTAATAAAAGCCACATTGTCAGCACAATTGCTAAGAATATGTCTTCTCGCATTATCTAACATTTTTAACTTACAGCTTTGACGTTATGTCAAAGACATCTTTTTATTGTGTTAATGTGTATGAAACTTGTACCTTTAGAGGCAATAGTGAGTCTCTGTAGCGTCCAGTCTGCACACAAGAAGAAGAGCTCTCCTGAGTGCTTGTTAATCACATTTTAGGTACACGGTCGGTGTATGTTTTGATAGTTTGAATAGTTGAAAAATCCTACACAAACCAGACATCGTACCAAACACATAGATGGCTAACTATAAACTATAGGCCACACGAGACAATTATAAGATAGCTGTGTTATTTTGACCAGCTATCATGGTTTCAACAATTTGGTTGAATATTGCATATTCTTCTTCTGTTAGTTAGTAGTTGGCTTTTTTTATTTTTAAATCTATGACTGATGACTGCTTGACTGTGTGTATGGACCCAGTGGTAGAGATGAAATGTTGTTGGGAGAATGTGACCACGTATTACACTTTGCTCCTTTAAGGTGTTTGAAGAACACATTTGAATAATATTTGAATAATATTTGAATTTAGTTGGACAAACAAATTCTTGGCTTCTACATTAGACAGTTACTTTTGGTCCTAGATAGTGTGCAGGTGATTTGGTGTATTTTCATTGAAGAGACGTTGTGGTGGTGACACAAAGATAGGAAAAGGAAGATTTAGAGTATCAAGAGAAGGACTCTCATGGCTGGGAAAATATGGACAAGTTAAATGAATGAGTTTTGCTTAACAAATACTGTCAACTTCACTATCAGAACAGTGCTGAATTTCGCTGGATTGACAAATGTTGACTATATATTTTGGTTTTGAATTAACTGAAATTAGCTGAAACCGTAACAAGAAATATATCGACTCTCCTGCATCTGTTCTGGTGTGTGGTTTTAGATCAGTTTAGCAATTTTTTACATTCTGGAACAATGTGCATGTGTAGCAGACTTGCATGTATTTTGCATGATGTTTTCTATTGGCTCAAAATGTTGAGTTTTTAGAAATGAAAAAACTCAACATTGGAAAAAAGTTGGCGCAATATGGGAGATTTGTTGTTTGTAGGTAAAAATGACACAGTCCAAATAAAGTTGTCAACAAATTTCATTAACAGACAAAGGAATAAGAGGCAATTTTGTTGACATCTGAGTACAAAAATAAACTAAGAGTTAGACACTTTAATCAGTTTTGCGATAGCAACTTTCCTCTTTCATCTTACTCTTCACAACCCCCACCCACCCGCACCCTCCATCGTCACCCAGAGTGGGCTGAAGTTAATAGAATATGACTAATCTCTTTCTCTCTATTTCTTTCCATCTTTTATTCTCTGTCTTTTTCCTTCCTGAATTAAGAGAGGGTATACTGACAGGACGCCTTGCGTGCATGTCCACCTCTCACCTCCACATACACACTCACACACAAATGTGGACAGACACACACTCATTTAGACTGTTGAGTGATGTGGCAGGGTAGGGTCATCTCTGCAGGCCCCCATCCACCATGCACAGGCCAGGCCCGCATACACATACATGTGAATGTGCACAAACACATGGAAGGCTGTGAGGATCTGTAATCTTTCAGCCGCTTTATTAGTCCGCCTGTGTGTGTAAGTGTCTGTGTGTGTGTGTGTGTGTGTGTGTGTGTGTGTGTGTGTGTGTGTGTGTGTGTGTGTGTGTGTGTGTGTGTGTGTGTGTGTGTGTGAGCAAGTTAAGGGACCTCCCAATTGGAAACAGACCCTTTTCCAGAAAGGATACACACTCTCACACACACTTCTTTATGTCTTGTTAGTCTTCCTGCACCTTAATTTGCAACACATCTAACAACCAGCTCCGCTGCCCACTTCACAGCCACTCAATCTGTCACTGTCAATGCTCTGTTTCCATGACTGGCCCTCTCGTCAGAGTGAAACAAAGCGTGTGTTTGTGCGTGCATGTAAGTCTTACTCTGATCACCATTTTTATATTGTATTTTGTACAGCTGCATAGAGGGAAGGGGAGTTTAATTTCAATTTATGCTCTTCTACCTGGAGAGATATCACTCCAGGCTACCCCCTAGCTGCTTCAAGGAGAAGTGCATGCAACCCCCCCTTGTCTTTCTCTACATTTTCACATATTCTTGTACTAGATAGATTAAAAACCAGAGCCATAATGAAAGGCAATCTGTCCCTTGTTCTCTCCTCTTTCTGTTTGAAACAACCTTTTTTAATTCGGTGGCCACTTCTACAGAACATGAGTAGGTGAACCAGGGGAGAGTCAGCTTTCTCTTTACATTATCACAGGGCTGTTTTCCTGTTTTCCACAGGCCGCAACAATCTTCAATGCAG
The DNA here is from genome assembly GCF_023349555.1 of Cebidichthys violaceus. Classification (NCBI taxonomy): domain Eukaryota; kingdom Metazoa; phylum Chordata; class Actinopteri; order Perciformes; family Stichaeidae; genus Cebidichthys; species Cebidichthys violaceus. The sequence continues at coordinate 9,660,741 of NW_027176816.1, forward strand.
AGACATGTTTCAGCAAACTTTGGTTGCAAAAACAGTCTCCTTTTCTATGTTCTTTGTGTGATTACACTTGACTACCTAAATCCAACACGGGCATGCTCGTTGGACTTTCACATAGATGGATGGCCATTGTTGCTCGTCTTGATATCCTCTGATGTGAAAAAGGCAAAGCAATATCGCTACTGATCACTGATTTATCAATCGAATGAAGCATTTAATACAAAAACCAGCAACTTTTGTTTATTTTCCAACATGGAAAACATATATAGACAAGTCAAAATTAAGTTGTTACAATTTAAGAGTTTTGAAACTATCACAGGCACATATAGAAATACACGCGAAGATGGGTGTGTTCACACATTGAAACCCGGGGCAGTGCAACAAAGCACTAAGATCACACTTCATAAAAATATTTTTGAGAGACACACAATAACATATACAGTATGTCTGCTTCTATCTCCGTCTCACATCAAAATCACAACTACCACTGCGCTCCGAGCTGCCTTTTCCATTTTCTGCCCTCCGTCAAACAAAAAATAATATGTGCCTTGTCACCAACGTCTATCCGTACAAGCAACTTTCCTCTATTAATTCAGCCCTGCACGCCACACACATCCATCAGATATAACTGGCGGTGGAGAGGGCATGCCGAGACATCCATTAAAGGTTCCTAGCTGTCAAAGGTTCCCCTTTGTGTTGTGAGGAGCGATATAAGTGTTGTGCTCTTATCAGAGCTTCCTGTGGAGTTTACTCTGCATCCTCTCCACTCAGGGCCGCTTCTCTTTCACTGAAGTCTCATTGTGTCTCTGTGCGCATGCACGTGTTGGTACGTGTGTGTGTGTGTGTGTGTGTGTGTGTGTGTGTGTGTGTGTGTGTGTGTGTGTGTGTGTGTGTGCTCCCATATGAATCATTTTTTGATGCTGTTGAATCAAAAAAATAGGTTAAAATGTGTTTTTTGTGTAGAAAATCAGTGATTTAGAAGTGAATGAAAGTAGGAATAATTAAGTTAAGTGGGACTGTTTTCTTCTCTTTACTGGCCTTAAAGGATAATTCTCTTCAATTAGTACTACTTTGATTTTACTTTCATGGATTTTGACATCATTTGTATCAGTTATAATAACATTACACTCTCTGGTGAGGTAAAACCAAAAGTGAACTCTCCTGAAATATTGACAATAATCCCTCTGCACACAAGGAAACTGTGCGCTCACAACTACAGCAAGTTCAGTAGGTCAACATTGAACCAGGAAATGTGATGGATGTTTACAATGGGCAGTTTGGGTAATATCTTTAATGTTGACCTTCATTTCCTTTGGCTTACTTTGGGGTTTGTTTAAACTGGTTTGATTGTCTGATTGCTGGTGTTTATTGCCCTATCAAACATATTTTTAACAATTCTGCCATATGCAGCAATTACCGTGGTCAATTTTGTTATTTCTGATAAGAATGATCTCCAAAACTACAAAAGAGATCCAAAATACCCTTTAATTGTTGAGAGGAAGGAGGTCGTCGGATGCAGGAGATCAGTAAATTGGCATTGTTATGCCCAAATGAACAGAATGAGAATGTGTCAATGCAAGGTGGTTATAGACATTAGTTGTTACAGCATTATATATATGAAAATAATTTCATATATATAATGCAGCATTCCTCATATCTTTTGTATAACAGTTCCTGTTTCTAGCCTCTGATCTGAAGGAGGAGAGAAAACCTAAGGGAAAATCTGCCTGGTTTGCTTTGTTTTGTTGAAACCCTTTCCTTTGCTCGTGGAGCTGATGGTTTCCACCCGGGTCCTCCTCCCCCCGTGACGTAGGGAGGGGGGAAAATTAAAAAGAAAGGTAAATAAACAAACAATCAGCCGTGGGCTTGTTCTGGCTCTCCTTCTCTGTTGCACCTCATTTGAAGCCTTATAAATCAGGCTTCCACCCGGAGACAGGGTGTTAGCAGGCCTCCCAGACAACACACACACACACACACACACACACACACACACACACACACACACACACAAATGTTCACATACAAAAACACACAGCACGCAGGTCTGCAGCTCGCCTCTGATCAGAACCTTTAGTGTGTGTGTAGGAGGAGGGGGTAGCCAAAATGCATGTGCATAAATACTACCATGCCCATGGTAGTATTCATACATGTGTGGGTCAGTCTGTGCACTGTTGGGCTTCCCTACCTCCCTTCGCACACCTATTCCTCCTAAAAAAAGAAAAAATCCCACCTTGACACCACCTGGATTTTAGTTTTTCTCCATGTGTTCATAAAACATGTACAATACCTGTCGCAGCTCCCCGGCAGTAACGTGACAAGTGCACTCTGACTCCAGAAAAGATATTGGGTGGAGTAGTAGGTGTTAGGAGGGGGTATGCCTGGTTAGTTTTCAGTGACTGTTTTCACACATAAAATAAAGACCTGGATTCAATCAAGCAGATTGTTTAAATTGTAAACTGGAAGCAGATTCCGATTTTATTTAGAAGCTTTTCCAGTGGACATTATCTCATTATTTGCTTCTGAATATCTCAGTGTGAATTACAGAAAATACATATCAGGAACTGATATGTACTAACGGTCCCACTCTCACAATCAGCAAATACATTAACATAAGTAGTAGCCACAGTTTTTTTAATTGTGGAACAGGGTTTCAAAACAAAAATTACGGTTTTGATTATTTTTAACCTATGCCCTAACAGGCTTTGTTATTCTACAACAGGCACATTTAGTGAGGAAAATAAACTCACACCTTGGCTCAAAAGTAGAAACATTTCTGTTACTTCTAGATGTTAACTCAACTAAGCGCACATGCATTTGCCTGAAACGGTTGCAGTATTTGTACAAACGCGCACATGGCAGTTCTTCCACACCTCCAACCAGACCCTTTACATATTTACTCACCAAACTTGGCACCTGCACCCCCACCCACAAAAATACACCTTCTGCAAGCGCTCACCCAAACAACAAGAACATGACCATTCACACTTTATGAGCTGGGAAAAAAAAAAACATGAACATGCCTTTAGAAAAGCAGCCAGTTAGACAGGTTCATGAACTTTGTACATCTAAAAACGTCAGATAGTTTGTTGGTTCTTCTCCATCACACCTCAATTTCCTACAGCAGACATTTGACTGTGATTAGGAACGCAGAGAGTCAAGCTAGAGGTCAGCTCTGAACGCAGGGCCGGCTGATTGGGAGTTGTAATTAGAGGAGTTGCTCTGTCTCAAGCCAGTTCTCCCCTGAGGATTCACGCAGGCTCAGTATCACATGCGGTGCTGCGGCGAAATCGGAGCTTCACCCCCAGCTTGGTAGAGAGGGTGGGCCTTGGGGTTTCAGTCGAGCTGCCCCCAGATTTACGGAACCGCCGAAGTCCATCACACTCACATACCAATACACACACAAATGCACTCAAAGGAGCAAAGAGTAGAAACTATGTTTGGCCTTTAAAAGGTATGCTGTCTCTTTTGCAGTCTGCAATAGTTGTCTAATATCTGTTCCTTTTGGCAAATTTGAGGACTTGTGTTCATTCTCATTCTCTCATTGTCATGATTCAGAATTTACAATTGTGGGAACATTGAGATTTTAGGCATAAAGCATTGTTACTCCTTCCTGGTTTTCCCCTCACTTTGTGCTCCACAATAAACCCCTCATCTCTTCTCCTCCTCTTCCTCCTTCACCTCTACCTCCATCCTTCTTCATTCTCCGTTGAAGCGGGTAACATGAAACCCGGTCTTGGAGTCTCAGGGGGGTGTAAGGGTTACAAAGGGTGATCAATATGTGCCGGAGAAAGTCTTTAGACAAGTGAAAGAAGCCCCAGTTTGTCCACTCCCTCCTCCTTTCTCATCCTTTCCCTCTTTCCTCTTCTTGTTGTTGGGATTGACAAGGCCAACACTCACTGACACGTTGCCTCTGTGTCTTAAAGTTGACTGAAAGACTCACAGCTTTCTTAGTCCCTGATCAGACAGAGCGCATTTTGCAGGTTGAAAACGTGAGGTGCACCTCACTGCCTTTGTTTTGTTGCAGACACAGCGTTTTTTGTCTTTGCTTTAACTGTTGCTAGTCAACCACCGAATTAGTGCTAAAGTTAATACAAACCATGTGTATGCCAACTGTATTAATAGTACATTTCAAATGAATGAAAACAATTTACCCAAAATCTCCGTGCACCGTAACAATTGTATTTTTGACTGCCAATAACTTCCTCCGAAAAAGTAATTTATAGAAATATTTCAAGTGTTTGATGATGATCAGTGTCATTAAAAAGTGCATTGTTCCTGTAATAACATCTGACATCTTGCTCTCTAACAGGTGATGGATGACATGGGCAACGTCAAGTTTGCGCTGGACACAGACCCGGACGCCACCAGCAGCAGCTGGCTCAAATACGTCCGCTCTGCCCCGTCATTTGAAGAGCAGAACCTCGCTGCCTGTCACCTCACCGGAGACCAGGTGAGTGACATGACAGACATGCCCTGGTTGGATTTGTGGTCGAGATATGAGCACCATGTTGTCAGTAAGGGGCAGGGGGGGGGGGGTGTCATCCTTTCCCATCTGCTGAGATTGACCACTGGGTTGATCCGTCTGAATTTGTGTGTGCATGCTTACGTGCGTGTTTACAATTTGGTAGCAAGCTGGTAGGTGGTAATGACCAAGGAATGGCAATACTGTCTGTCTGTAACTGGGCCAGTTGCCAGTGCTCTCTCTCTCTCTCTCTCTCTCTCTCTCTCTCTCTCTCTCTGCAGAAACCTGGGTAAGGCATGGGATACTTTTTTGGAAAGATGCCCAGCCAGTGCCCATAAAAACCCAACTGCTTAACTAGGCCCTAACCCCAACCCCATGCAATGTGTGTGCCACTACTTACTGCTGCAATATATTAGCATTTTTTTCTGTTTTTATTTATCCTGCAGAGGGTTTTTTTTCTTCTGTTTTGCTTTGCTGACTCTTGTTCCAGTTTCTGTAAATGAAATACCAGCGTTGTTACTCGGCCAATACTTAACACACATTTCACTCTCAGTTCAATTTGGACTATTATGATAACTAACATGTACTGGGATGTAAATGAGAAGCAATGAGAATGACGTGTCAGTTCAAAACAAAGACAAAGAAACATGATGGAGGTACGACAGTAGCCAAATGCACCCATATGACTTGCCTATGTGTTTCCACATTCCTGTCACTCCACTCTTATTTGTTTCCTAATCCCTGCCTACATGGCTCTTTCCCCCTCCTGCCTTGGTCTCTAGCCGCCTGTTCCTCGCTGTCTTTGTCTCCTTTCTCTGTCCTCATGTCTTGATCTGCCACCTGTCACTCTGTCACACCGGAGGGACAGGCTAGTGTGTCCATTTAAGCTTCAGACATTAAGCCTGACCGATAGAGAGAAAGGCAGCTTGGACCAAGAGAGAGAGGGAACACACAGGGGCCTCCGAGATTGACAAGCACCAATTGGCTGGCAACACCAACCCGCCTAATCCTTTTAAGATTTTCACATCAGTGCCCCCTGCCACTGCCACACAATGTCAAAGAAAGAATCAGGGCACTGGCGAAAATTGTGGAGAATTATCAGACCCAAAGAACCATGCCACGTGCATGATTGTTTTTTGATGTGTTTTGCAGTTATTTGTACTTAGCGAACAGCTTTGCTTTTGTTTGCCTGACCAGTTGCTTGGTGTAGTGGCTCACAGGTATGACCCTATCATTTATTTACTAACAACACACACACACACGTACACAGCCACTCAGTGCTAAAAATGTATAATTTAACAGACTATTCAGTGATTTTTCTACCTTTTTTTTATCCGCATGCACAATGCATGAGTTTATGGAAATATGTGCACACAGGGCAAATTCAAATGTGGGAAGTAACCTTTTAAAAGAAAGTGGATAATTTATTTGTTTATTTGTTTGTCATTAATGATGTAAGATGAACAAATGTTTGCAAGATAATGCATAATTTAGATATTTATGGTCATGCAGTAATTTTTTTTTTTTCTTTCTATTTTTGCTTTCATATACATCAGGTGCAATAAATTTGCTCTGGATACAGTTTCTTTAGAATTGCTTTTGGCTTTTTTAAAGCATTCTAATAAAAGGAATGTGTGTGTGTGTGTGTGTGTGTGTGTGTGTGTGTGTGTGTGTGTGTGTGTGTGTGTGTGTGTGTGTGTTTCAGAAAGGTGTAGTAGTGTAGGCATTTACAGATGGCCATAGTATTTTCTGTTCTTCTTAATCAGTCATCAAACAAACACATTTCCAGTAACTGTTCTCACTTAGTCTTGCTTGCAATTTCATCCTAAGGCAATATTCAGACACCTTAAATGATGGCCAAACAAAACAAGGCAAATCAACAGTTCCTCCTTTGTGTGCGTGTGTGTGTGTGTGAGAGAGTGCATGTGTGTATGTGTTGTGGTGGCAATTTCTTAAATGAAGCACATTCTTTTCTTTCTGTTTAATTCAGCATCTTCAGTGAGTGAATGCGCCATTAACACAGGAGGTGTCCGTTTTTATACAAACTGACAATCAATGAGATTAGAGAGGCGATGAGTTACGCATTATCTTGAACTGGTGCAAAGACAGCATCTTCAAAAGATGACACATCACTATCTCATCCTGACCTTGAATATTGAGTAAGGCACTCAGGGCTTGACCTTTGCAGAGGCATTAAATGTATTTTCAGAGAAGTAGCACGTAAGGTTTCTGCTTGGGCAATGTGGACAAAGTATATGTGGTTCAAAACAGTATACTGACCAGTGTTGGCCTATGGCATTGGTGAATACATGGGGTCTGGAAATTGCCATTACAGTGTGCATCGGCGTGTTGGTGTCTACCCTTTTTAAATAGTTCCCAACAATCACCCAAAACTGGTGCATAAGTGAGGCCATTCAGCGGTTCGAAGGCCAGGTCGCATATACTGAAGGAGACGACTGAGAGACCACAAGGGGTTGTGTGTGTGTGTGTGTGTGTGTGTGTGTGTGTGTGTGTGTGTGTGTGTGTGTGTGTGTGTGTTGGGTGGGTAGTTGATGGGGGTTTGAAGAGAAGATGAACCTTGTCCACCTTCTTGTCAGTCCTTCATCTTTTGTGTTTAGGAGTGGAAGCCTTTTTCAACACTGTTTTTGTGTGTTTGTGCATGTGTGTGTGTGTGTGTGTGTGTGTGTGTGTGTGTGTGTGTGTGTTTGAGGCCACAGTGGGGGATTATTGTGGGCCCTACGGCTGGCATTGATCGATGAGGCATCTGTCCCCTGAACACTGGACAGAGATGGGAAGAGGTCAAGACAGATCTGAGTGTGCAGGCCCTACTGTACACACACAAACAAACAAACAAAGATTCATAAAATATTCAAAATATGGCGGACATGTCAAATATTTATTAGGAATGTAATTAAAATGTCCTCATTTATCAGCTAGATCATTAAAAAGAAAAACAAATAATATTTGCTGATTATGGATGTGTCATTAACGTCACAAATAAAGCTATTTTAAAATGTTTAAAATAAATAAATAGCTAATTAAAATTGTGAAATTACTTAAATAGCACATTACGTTGTTGTTATAGTTAATTCAAGTGTTTTTCTTCCATGCACAAATTTTGTGTCTCGGGTATTGAACGTTTTTGTCTTTGTTGTTTTCCGCTACACATATAGATTAAGAAAATCTACATAATGATATGAATAATGAATAGCGTTTGAAAATATTTTTTGATGGTGAATTAATAAAAAAAGACTTTTATTTTTCGCAGGGTGTATTAAAATATCACCTTAAAACATCCCAGTTTAAATTAGGCCTGCTATTCTGACAACAAATAAATAAACTTGATCTCGGAGTTTCAAGAATTGATTTATGCCGTTGTGCAGGTATGTCTAGGCCGGACTGGAAGAAATTGAACGAAATAATGGTTCTGCATTTGAATCAAACCTAAATAACGTTTATCAGAAAAATGCCTACATAGGCGATACATTTACGTGCTTATATATATATATATATATATATATATATATATATATATATATATATATATATATATATATATATATATATATATATCCGCGTGCGTGTATTTTCCCCGTGCGTTTGAGAGTGATAGATTGACCGATAGAGTGAGTGCAAATCTGTCAGGTTGCTTTATCCATTATTTACATCAATAACAGATTTATCAAGCGGCCAAAGCGGCGGCTGGGATCGGAGATGCGGGGAGGGGTCTGCGCCGCAGATCCTTCAATCCTTTTGGCTGGAGATAAGACGAGGAGGAGTGGCCGACGGGTAACCGAGAGAGCACCGAGGGGCAATAGGGAATCACTAATGAGAGAGAGAGTGAGAGTCAGAAGAGAGAGAGAGAGAGAGAGAGAGAGAGAGAGAGAGAGAGAGAGAGAGAGAGACTCATCATCATCATCAAAGACGCGCTCACTGACTAGATTAGAGAGTAGTCCAGCAGAGGAGCGTCGGGCTTCATTCAGCCACAGGGAGAGATCACCGACCGTCTGCCGCGCGCCTGGCCGCTCCGCGACCTCTTCTCTCCGGCCCTGTCCGTTCCAGCGCCCCGGTCCCTCTCCGGTAGACCGACTATGGGTTGTGTCGCCAACTCCACCGGGACTGAAGTGCTACTGCAGCTGGAGGCTCTCCGCAGCGCCGCGCAACTTTCGCAACTATTCCGTCTCTCGGAGAAAAGAAAGGTCAGATCGAAACTACGCAGAGAGGCTGCCGCAGCCACTGTGTGTAGTCTAATTGTTGTAAATACGTAGCCTATATCAATAATTACAATAATAATAATTATTATTATACGTGATATTTTCATTGATTTTAGGCCTTTGCTCCTTTTTCGTTTAAGAGCTCTAAGTCTTGGAAGTTACTTTCACCGGCCTCTCTCCGTGTGTGTGTGTGTGTGTGTGTGTGTGTGTGTGTGTGTGTACGTGTGTATGTCTGCGCTCTGCCTTCCTTGTTGTGATGACATCGTTCAGTTGGTGCAGAGCGCCCCCATGTGTTGATAGATCACAACTTCTGCATGCACCTTGAAGTGGTGGTGCTGTGGTTTATTTGGATGCATGGAAGCAGCTGTGAGCCTATTTTTTTATTCGAAAATGATTCACGTTAATTATGATCCATTTTAATGAATTTTCTTTAGACTAGGCTATATGTGTAAGCTTCGTTTGGTTAACGGATTTTCGAGTTGTTCGATAGATACTTGATAAGGCCTTGGCTCTGAATGGACTCGAATATTGACATTATTTCTAATTCCTCAGTTTTCCTTGTCCTTACATCTAGCAAAAAAACTTCATAATCCGGCAGTAATTTCTGTCTGATCACACAAATTGAATGACCCTGATCAAGTAAATGGATGTGCAGGTAAAGACCCGACATTTCCCCGTTTGCTGCAGATGTAAAAATGCAACAGAGCAGCTGAGCTGTTTGATGTTTATTTTCGTTTGTTCACCACTATTTCAGTCTGTTTAGACTTATTACAGCAGTATTGGCATCGTCTGGATTTTTTTCTACATTTTCTTTCTTTTTTGAATATTTGAGTAATTCTTCGTGAAAGAACGTATAACCCTATTTTTGTTTTCTAAGTGTTTTTTAAGAAGGGATTTTTTTTTTTGTTTTTTCTATTCGTTTGGTTTATTTTAGCTTATAAACTTTGAGTACATGCAGAAGAAAACTCACCATTGTCTAGTATCATATATTAAAATAACCTCTGACGGCGAGGCTTTTAATTAGTAGGCCTACGAATAATTTGTGAACTATTGCAAACAAAGTATGTTTAAATCTGCTGCATTCTAGGTAATGTATCTTATTTTTGACATGGCGTTTTAATGTATTAATAATAACCAGCAGCAGTAGCTCTTGTCTTTATCTGCGCTAATAAATATGTTGGGGTCCAGGCTTATTAATTCCATGTTGACCTTAAGTTAAAGTCTCTCTCTCTCTCTCTCTCTCTCTCTCTCTCTCTCTCTCTCTCTCTCTCTCTCTCTCTCTCTCTCTCTCTCTCTCTCTCTCTCTCTCTCTCTTTCTATCTATCTCTCAGATTTATTATAAAGCTGTCCGGGACATTGAAGCAGGGGAGGAGCTCCTAGTGTATATGAAGGACGGCATTTTCCCGGAGGGATCCATGGCACCCAACCTACAAGGTAAGATTAATGCGCGTCATTAGCGCACATTTTAAACAAACTCCAACCTGCATCCTGTGCTGCTTTCGCGGCCAACACACTCCATAACCTCGCTAATGTGACGGGGAAAAAGACACCATCTCTCTCTCTCTCTCTCTCTCTCTCTCCACGTTTTTTTTTCGTCAAGAAATGTGAATTATTCGAATCATAAATTTCCAGGATATAATTAAATCCCGCATTAAAGTATCTGGTTGAAGCCGTTTTTGGACCTGTCATTTAGAATTGGCCTGCCAATAATGAAGGCTACTCGTAAGAGTCTGGTCTGAATTGTGCATTTACAATGCTGCAATGTAATGGGCCTCTTTGCCTGTAATTCTCTATTCGGGCGTCAATTGGCACTTGTCATATTCCATCTTTAGTGAGTAGAAATGTTCTGCTCACTGAAAGCCAGGATCAAGCAGAAATTATTAGGAAGTCATATCCTTAGGAACACTTTATATGGGTGCACTCAGGACCTTTTGAGTCGAGAGTTTGGAGTTATATTTGTCGCATTTCAGCCAAAGAATAAAACTAATAATTCTATCTTACTATTCACAAGTCAACGTTGCAGTTTGTCCTCAGAAAATCAGCCTACGTTGGAGTGGCCATTAGGACATGCGTGTGTGTACTTGATGCCCCTAGGAATCGCCCCGTGTTCTGAGTAAAAATAAAATAAAATCAAACCTCTTTATTATTTTTAGTGGTACTTTTAATATTGTTAAAAAAAAACTATAGCACATGTGGACTATAGCCTATTGGTAATTGAAAAGGTACAAGTTGATTGAACCTTTTTTAACATTGTATTAAGCCAATCTTTAAACCCACGGTTTTAGTTAGACATGTTAAAATATTTTGCAAATTAATATTGATGTAGTGGGAAAACAAATCCTTATCACCTGACAATGGCTGTTGGGTCAGTGTTGTCATAAAATAAATAATACATCCTTTGTGACTTTATATCTGTCTTCCAAATACCTGCCTGTGTGTTTTAGTTTGATCTTTCCTTTTTTGTTATAACTCTAAAATCTGCAAGATCTTGTGCGTTAAATGCTCCGCTACACCTTGCTGAACACTGATGTCTGCATATACAGTGTACAGGCCTACTGGATCACATTTCAAAGTGCGTCACATTTTTAGGTGCTCTCTCCCGCCCGTCTCCCCTTTTGATGGGTAAGCTCATTCACTGTAGGCCACATATGTTTTAACCGTGCCTCTATACGTCAGACTGAATACATCCAATATTTTATCTCATAATCTAGTTTGGACAGCTATTCACTGTCGATCTGGGCTTTTCTTTCAGGGTTTCACTTAAGCGGAAAAGGGGCGGTAGTTCCGCTGTATTTCTTTAAACATCTTGGACTTATTGTGGTGAAATGCTGTTGTCAGGTAACATTGTTTTGTTATGTTTCCAGTCTTTCTGGAACCACGGATGAAAAAAAAATCTGGTTACTCTTACTTGTCATTGACTATAAAATGGTGAAGTGAGAACAAGATGTTCGTGAGATGTTCTGCAGTTCACCGGGTTTTTCCCTGCGTGATGCACAGTTTATGCATGGATCTCCACGCCAAAGACATGAGAGGGAACAGAAGCTCAGAGCAAACTTGATTGATGAAAAGAAGCAGATTGGCATGTTGTAGGAGTTCGTCAAAAATGACTTTAAAAATGAAATTATTTGTTCAATTCCTTTGTGTGTAGGCCGTATGTGAAATATAGAGAGAGAAGCAGAAAGGGAGACACTACACCTGCCAGAATGTGTGTGTCAGAGCCGAAGTATTTGGTGTTATGTGTTGATGTGCGAGAGGGATGAAGGCAGACAAGGAAAAAAAATAAGTGTAACAGTTCATATACTGTTTGAGGATGTTTATTTGTAAGTGAGAAAAGGAGAAAAGCAGAAAGAGAGAGGGACAAAGAGAGACAGTCAAAGTCCAGCTACTGAAGGGATGATGTCTGTTTTGTTTCCATGTATTTGTGTGCGTGAGTGTGTGTGTGTGTGTGTGTGTGTGTGTGTGTGTGTGTGTGTGTGTGTGTGTGTGTGTGTGTGTGTGTGTGTGAGAGAGAGAGAAAGGTAGCACGGCTGAGTGGGAGCTTGGCAGTGCAGCCCTGCTCTCTGTGTCTGGCTTATCGGAGAAGGAATTTGAAGTAGAGGACTTGAGGAGTCCCCTGAGACCTCACCCATGCTCCCAGATTAGCTGTTAAACTGCACATAATTGTGCTTCCCTTCGTCTCCCAGAGAGCTATTAGTCTCCCCTTTATACCCCCCCCCCCCCCCCCCCCCCCCCCCAAACACCACCCTACCCACCAGACCAGACTTACTGAAGAAACACAGGAACTGATCGACACACGCAAGCACCTTTATTTATGAGTATCCACATTGAGACACATTGAGACACATGCACACCTGAGTATCCACACAGAGATTTAGTCAACACCCACGTTCTGTTTTAAATTCAACAAAAATGATTGTAGTTGTGCACCCATTCCTTTCCGAAACATATTCCGCTCTAAAAGGAGACAGACAAAGGTATCTGAGTATCTGTTTGCGCTTCAGAGCAAATGCTCTCCATGAAATATGTGCACACTGATGTCCAAGTGAGCGCGTTAGTTTAGCATTTAAGCTCAGTGTAATGGCCCATTGAACAGAACGTCATTTATCCTTCTCCCGAAGGTTAGACACATTGCTGTTGCTACACTAATGCCCTTTTAATGTGCCCAAGAAGTTCCAGCTGGATAAACGGTCACATGCAGTAGAAAACAGGTGAGCCATGCACTGTAAGTCATTTTGGATAAACTCATTTAGTACACCTTGAAATGATGGATTGGTGTGCATGGCGTGTTGGGACACCTGGGGGGCCGACTCAGGAGTTGGCTGCCTGGGTCATGGCAAAGAGGGTATGGCAGGTTGGCGCTGAAATCACCATGGGGTTGGCGCCACCGTGCCCCTGCTTACCTCTGTTCCTTGTGGCTCATTCTTTTTGGAAAACATTCATATAAACACATGCACACTCACACACACACAGACACGCATTAATGCGTGTGCACAGAGACACTCTGCTGGGCTTTCCCCTGATCTGTTGAACTTGGCGTCTGACTCAGGAACTTGCTATTGAAAAAGCTGGTCTGAGTTTTATGTATTTGACCTTGGTGGTGAGAAGTATTGTAAAGGTTATCAACATGGAAGGGGAAGACCAGCCCCTATTGTTTCCCTTGTGTGCTATTACACCTACAGTCTCAAGAAAACACTTGCTTTAACAAGCAATTAACTGTGTTAATGAGGGCCACATTTCACTGCTAATTGATTTAAATTTTATGGGTATGTCAATTGCAGGATTGTTGCTTTTATTATTTAAATAGGAGCCTGTTTAGCTGTAACTAACACACCGATAATATATTTTCCTTTTTTCTAGTAGTATCAACAGTTTTATAATACAACTGCATAACTGGTTCTACGTCATCAGGAATATGAGACCTACAGGAGTTAATAAATAATAGGCGGCAAAGCAGCACTTTATTGGTTTTGTCTTGACTCCCATAAAATGTAGTCATATATGTTTGCATATATTAAAAGTAAGCATTTAAATGTCCTTTGTTAATACTGTGAATTGTCTCAGTTGCTGCCTGAAATGTTGACAAACTCATTGTACTTAATATACTAAAAAATACGTTTGACCTGCTCTTAAAGATTAAATGAGTTACTCCAAATTTAGATTTTTTTTTTCTTTATGAGGGCTTTTTCGTTTTTGTTTTTGGGATGAATATTTGATAAATATATTTTTATTCAATATATTTCATAGGATGATACATAAGACAGATTATTTTTCAAAGAATGTTGGAACTGGAAAATGCAGTTTTGACAACAGGAATAAATAAGGAATTTAGTAATGTATTTAATTGTTAATAGGTAGACTCTGGGGAATTTAAATGGGTATTATATATTTCAGCAGGCTTAATTGTGTGATGGCTAAACCTGTATGTATGTGTGTATTTGTGTATGTGCAGACGAGCAGATGTACCGCTGTGAAGACTGTGATGAGCTGTTCTCCTCAACACTTGAGCTGCGGCGGCACCAGAAGTATTCATGCTCCAGTACCGGCTCCATCTTTGACACACTGAGAGAGGACTTCAAACAGGAACGTGAGGACAGCGACGAGCCCGTCCACGAATGTAAAGACTGTGAGAAGATTTTCCCAAATGAGTACAGGTATACAGACGCATGATAACAATTTCTACCATACTTAAGTACTCATAAAGAGATACAGATTCAACACATACAGTCCATTTATCCTATGGCTTGTGACTTGTAGGATGTATTGATTTCACTGATGGTCTTGTGCTCTCTTTATCAAGTCTGGGCCAACATATGATAGTCCATACAGAGGAGAGGGAGTACAAGTGTGACCAGTGCCCCAAAGCCTTCAACTGGAAGTCCAACCTCATCCGTCACCAGATGTCACATGACAGTGGCAAGCGTTTTGAGTGTGAAAACTGTGATAAGGTACAGCATACCCGGCACGTAAGTTGTACACTGTACACACAGGCATTATCTTCTGCTTCAGAAATTCTGCTGGTCTTGTTTTTTAGGCTTCATTCATAATGGCACTGGACATAGATTTAGTCATTCTGAAAAAAAAAGCTTTTTTTTTTACATTGTTAATTTTAGCGTACATTGTATTTTTATACGCTTATTTCAAATTTCAGGTTTTCACAGATCCCAGCAACCTTCAGCGTCACATCCGTTCCCAGCACGTGGGGGCACGCGCTCACACGTGCCCTGAGTGTGGCAAGACTTTTGCCACTTCGTCAGGCCTCAAGCAGCATAAGCACATCCACAGCAGTGTCAAACCCTTTATCTGTAAGTGAGAGCTTTCTAAGTTAATGTCTGCCTTATTCTTAACAGTCCATTTATTTTGTACCTATTTCTTGTCCACCTCATCTACTTTTTGATCCTGTTTACATTGTTTGAACCAAGCATACAGGTCCAGGGAACATATTTATATTGCTATTAATTTGATTGTATGACGTAAATAATGCATTTGACCTGTTTACTCTTTTTTTCCTAGCAAAAACTTTGACATATAGTTCACATTAGTTTGGAATACTACTACAATAGTAATTAAAAAAGCAAAGATAATGACACTTGTTTTAATCATGGATTAGAGTAAATTTTTTCTGCTCTCTTTAAAGTAATTATATACACATATATTTTATGTTCTTTCTTGCATATGTTCAGTTATTATTGTAAAATACATACAATATAGATACAGTAGTTTAGGAACAATTTGGTAGTTTCAATTTGCAGAATGAGTAGTTGGTGTCATCCACAGATCTTTCCTAGAGCTATTTCATCAGCATTTTCCATTCAGATGTATGTGTTGCTATTGATTTGGTATACAAAGTTAGAGACAGTGTTAAAATGGGTTTAACCAGGCCCTGATGGGCTGCCTCTATTTGCTCCCCCAGGCGAGGTGTGCCACAAATCCTACACCCAGTTCTCCAACCTCTGCCGCCACAAGCGTATGCATGCTGACTGCCGTACCCAGATCAAGTGTAAAGACTGTGGGCAGTTGTTCAGCACTACCTCCTCCCTCAACAAGCATCGCCGCTTCTGTGAGGGCAAAAACCATTATGGCTCTCCAGCAGGGATGTTCAACCCTGGCATCCCCTTGAGCTCTAGCCCCATCATGGCCAAGGTCAAGTCCCATCATCCCCACCTTCAAGGTCTAAACCAGTCAGGTTTAGGCTTCACTGACTACTTTCCCTCCCGACATCACCCTCATGCTGGCTTGCCCTTCTCCCCTGGAGCCCATGGCTTCCCATCCCTACCTCATGGTTTCCCAGGTATCTTCTCCCCATCACTGTATCCGCGACCACCTTTATTGCCAGCTAGCCCCTTGCTAAAAAGCCCGCTGGGCGGCGGCAGTCAGGAGGTGAAATTGCCTCGGAGTCCCTTAGATGCTCCTCCACTGTCCTTGGTTAGCTCCACAAACACCAATGGAGGTAACAGTTTGAATCAGCTGGAAGTCAAAGAAAAAGAGAACAAACTGGATTTGTCTTCTGGAGAAGCCAAGCCAAAATCTAAGATGGCAGACTTGTCTGACGGTAGTGACCTTGAAGACGTTAATACCACAAGTGGTACAGATTTGGACACCACCACTGGTACTGCTTCAGGTGATGGTTCTGACCTGGAGAGCGATGGAGAGAGTGAACGTGAGCGAAGTGGTAAAAGAAGGAAGCCGTCTGGGGTCATATCAAGTCAAGAAGGCCACCAGTTAGAAGACACAGACAGTGCGTTGATAACAGCTGTGTCTAGTTCTGGAAACTTTGCTATTGATCGTCCCTTTCAGTTTTCAGCATCATCCCAGCACTCCTTCTTCCCTCCGCCTGATGAGCAAGCTCTCCCGCCCACCCACACAAATGCCAATGCAGTCACCACAGATTCCATCAAAGCCATCGCATCTATTGCTGAGAAATATTTTGGTCCAGGTTTGATTGGTCTCCATCAGGAGAAGAAGATGGGTCCATTGCCCTACCATTCCATGTTTCCCTTCCAGTTTCTGCCCAACTTCCATAACTCCCTCTACCCCTTCAGCGCTGATC